>NC_051413.1:21939406-21939567 GCF_015228065.2 Penaeus monodon
TCCACTTCAGCTTTACAAAAAGAAAATTAAATATGGAGATGCCAATTTCCTTAAACATTAGTCTGTCCGTATATGTGTCTGTTCATTTTCCAATTAAACAGACCATGTCCATATAGGCGTTTCAGTCCGAGTGCACGCACACACCTATTCACGCGCGCGCG
>NC_051413.1:21940010-21940586 GCF_015228065.2 Penaeus monodon
ATCGACCGTTTACACCACTCTCATGTAATACAACGATCAGGATGAATGCATCTATATTCTCAGAGTGTATATACAGTCGGAGCGGAAGGATGAAATTGAAAGGCTGAAAAGACAACCGTTAAGGATATGAACACCGACGTCGAGATAATGTAAAGATTTTGAAAGAATGCAGGAATGCATCATTATTATTTCAAAAGGTAGATAAAAAGGAGCGAATGATGGATTTATAGAAATAATGCTGCAAACAGACAATTCGAAGAAAATAGAAGACGATCGTAGAGAAAATGAAAGAGAGGTGATTGAGCCTCAAGTTGAAATCTTAGGTAAAGAAAATTGGGAAAGAATTTTCTGATTTACAATATGGTTTAGGAATCCTATGGGCTTCTACGAGATTAAGACTTAGTAGGGAGGACACAAAATATTGCTGAAAACGGTGATTCTCAGTTTTAGCGGAGTTCTAGTTGCAGCGAGAGATGATATTAAAAACTATGTGTATAAGAGTATAATGGTAAGAATAAGATATAATGCACGAAGATAGTAAAAATGTTTAGAAGCTCATCTCTGCTGATTAATCGT
>NC_051413.1:21941508-21941754 GCF_015228065.2 Penaeus monodon
TTTGTAAAAAGAGAACAAAAATTGAATCACTTTCATTCTTTGCTTCAGGATTGACAGCTGTCTTTATTGCAATTTGCACAATGCAAACAAAGAACTGCGGATAAATCCAGGCTCGTCTTTTGGGGCAGCGGCTTTTTCATAATGCTTCCCTGGATTCCCTTTTGGGCGATGGAATATAAAGTTAAGTATGATATCATTTATGATATTTTTAAAGGAAAAGACTGAAATCAATGGAAAAGATATAGC
>NC_051413.1:21941795-21942116 GCF_015228065.2 Penaeus monodon
TTACACGTGATTAAATGAATATCCTCAAATCCCAGTTCTACGTGTTTTGCAACGCATTACTGTCTATATCAGATTTGAATCATGTTCACCCCTATAGTACGGTCGCTTAATTTGATATTGCGCATTATTGTTCTGAATAGAAACAGCAAGCATAGCCGCATACCTTCTGTCCCTGTCATATGTATGTGAAATAAACCATTCATTTACATCCCGGTGCATGGGTAGGTAAACAGAAGTGGGTTTTGACTGAAAATTGCACTGCTCCTAAAACAATTGAATCGTACTGTTATACAAATTTAAATAAATAAATAAATAAAAATA
>NC_051413.1:21942202-21942784 GCF_015228065.2 Penaeus monodon
TATTATTTAAGCAGTCATTTCTACACTTTATACGAATTCATTCATTAGATGTGAAAAGCTAGGTTAATGAAATATACATATTTTTTCTGAGATAACCTGTTATATAAAATCTTAATTCTTTTTGCCATTTCATGGGCCTATTCATATTTCGTTCAATCTATATCTGTTACAAAATCAAGTACACAATAATTTGCAGTGTTTTTTTCGAGCGACCTCCGCCCCCACTGTTAATAACTTTCGCGATAGAAAAAAAGGTGCTATACATATGAACGACACGTCCCCATGAAATGTAAATAAGATGAGATGAATAAAGATACCTTTCTCACATCTAATAACCTTTACGTTTATGTCACTATATGGCTGGCTATAAATTTCCGCCTCTGTACAAGGTGTACTGGTAGGAAAAAAGCTTGGTATTATAAACCGATGAATATACGGCGATGTATACATTTAAAGGCGATAAGTCACATAATTATGAAATACACAAAAATTGTGAATAAAATATGATTATAGAACTGAAATGCCCCCAGAGTACTCAATATTTTAAATACACGTGGTTGTGAAACGTATAATTATAAACTG
>NC_051413.1:21942995-21943231 GCF_015228065.2 Penaeus monodon
TGAGTCTTTGAATTGCAGAGATCGCAAAAATGATTGGATGTAAAAATTACATTTTCATTAAATGTCTGTAATTGAAAATTAACACTTGATTTTTGTTGCTGTAGTTCTTCCCTTTTGATTATCATCAGTATCAGTTTTTTTATTATTGCAATGATGATAATGATGATAGGTGATTAACCATGTATAAGGGATATCGCTTGAAAGTGCTGAATGAGAAAGTGGATGGAACCACAAGT
>NC_051413.1:21943682-21944689 GCF_015228065.2 Penaeus monodon
GTAGATAATGGCCGGGAGTGGATAATTGTTGATGTTTCATTGTATAAGCTGACTGTTATAAAAATATCTTATTATATGTTCTCATAATGTATTTTTTGTAGATTGTCTTCCCTATAGAAAAAGACATCATTTATTCCCAGAAAAAATGAAGTATTAGTCATTAAACATGAATAGTTATAAGCACCCCTTTGTCAGAAATACATCATTACTTTTTTCAGACCCCGGATACCGTTTAGTTCCATATAAATATATAGTTTGGGAAAATCATAGTTATATTCCCATCTTATAAGTTTATATCATATCTTAAATTTAAGGTGTATATCATAACAAACAACATCGTTTTAAACTTGTTCGTCGTCAACAAACGCACACAGAAAATAAAATAAAAATGCATTATTACAGATAATGTTTAACGTAAACAGTACTACCAAAGCACTGATTTATCCATTAATATTAACCTAAAACAACCCTACATATGTTTAACTTTAAAGATCACCACGAAAACGATAATTATGTTTATATATCATATTTGAAAATTATCATTTGTCATTTGGTGAATGAAATCAACCCCAGTATTACATATTCCTATAAAATATTAATTAATAAAAAGTAATGCACATTTTTATTTTCTTAAATTCTAAAGACATGATTTTTCAGATCTACCTTCCAAGAAAACCAAGTTGGGAGAGTTTTTATCATTTTTAAAATTTTCAAGACTGACTGGGGAAGGGGAAAGGAGAAACGTGTATTCGGGAAATAACGGGATGGCCTACAGACAGTGCTGGCAGCACTTGGGAAAACAGCTTTCAAGTGTATTCTTTTCTTTCAAGACTCTTTTTTGTGGGTGGGGGGAGGAGTAAACGCTCATCATCATACTTATTTTTATCCTAAATTTATTCAGACAATAGAGCAAAAGAGTTATAGGAAATGATTATATTATTCCCTTTTCATAAGTAAATTTTTAAAATGCTCCTACGGGGCAAGAAATCACATATATTAACTTAAAA
>NC_051413.1:21945586-21948469 GCF_015228065.2 Penaeus monodon
GGGGGGGGTTTTTGGGCAGGACTTGTTTTTTGAGAAATTGGGTTGGGGGGATTCCCACCTTTCCCCCTCCACACAATTTGGGCCCTTTTTAGTCTCCCAATGGGGCTGTCTTGGTATCACAGGGGTGGGTTTGTTTTTTAAAAACCCCAATAGTTGGAACTTAGGGGTTTCTTAAAGTTTAAGGGAACTGCAAAATTTTGGGGGAAAAAATTTTTTAAAAAAAAAAGAGGGTGGGGCCCACCAAAAAATTTCCCCCTTTCCAATTTTTAAAAAAATTGGGGCTTCAATTTTAAGTTCAGGGGTTCCCCCAAAAAGGGGGGTTTTGGGGCCGAACCCTTTTCCCCCGGGGGGGGGGCGGGAAAATCTTGCCTTTTAAAAGGGTTGGAAAAAAATAGGAAAAAAGGGGCAACTCTAAAGGAAAAAAACCTTGGGGGAAACTTTTACGGGCCAAAAGTTTTAGAGTTTTAAAGAATTGGTCCCCTTTAAAAGGAATTTTAAAAGAAGGGAAAATTTTTTCCAGGAAAAAAATTTTCCCCAAAGGTTTTTTTTAATTTTTAAATCCCTTAGTTTTTACCCCTTCCCTTAAACCCCGGGGGCCCCGTTTTTTTTTTCCCCAAAACCCTTTTTAAATGTAATTTGGTGAAACTTTTTGTATTCCCCTTTAAAAGGGGATGGGGGTCTATTGGGGGCCCTCCTATTTGGAAAATAAAGGGGCCCGGGGGAAACAAACCCCCCCAAAAACCCCTTGGGGGCTGGGTGCTTTCGAATGCCCTAAAAAAACCAAATACCCGGGGCCCAAAAAACCCCGGGACTGTAAAAGACATTTAAAATGGGGTTTTGGAAAGCTCAGGAGGGCCCAAACCCTCCGGGGTGAGGCCGCCCAATAAAGGGGGCCCTACTGCGGGCAAAACCCCCTAAGAAAGGTCGGGTTTATTTTCCAGGGAATTTAACCTTTTCCCAAAAGAAGTTTTTTGGAAACAGTTCCCAAAGGGGAAACCCCCTCGATTCCCCGGGTTCGGGAAAGGGGAAAAGTTTAAGGGGGGCAAAGGAACAGTTGGAAAAACATTGAAAAAGGGTATTTTAAAAAGGAACCCAACCAAGAAACGGGGGGGGGTTGCAAATGGGAAAACTGAAAATCTAATTTCTAACCCGGGGTTTTTTTAAAAGGTTTAGAAGGGGAAAAAAAAATTTTTTTCCCCTAAGGGGGACAATCAGGGGGTTTTCTTTTAAACCCTCATTTAAATTCGTAAGGAAAAAAAATTTTCCTTTCCCCTCATGGCGACAACTTCTAATTGGGGGAATCAAGGATTCCTTTGAGTTTCTACTTCCCCAATAATTTCCATAAATTGGAATCTATTTGGAGGCCCAACCTTTTCCCTATCTTGGGAGTTTAAGGGGCATCACCCGGGAAAATTTTTAAACCCTAAAAGGAAAAGTTTGGGGGGAAAATAAACATTTTTAAAAGTGCACCCCCAAAAAATTCAAAGGGGAATTTTAAAAAAAGACCTTCATTGTATTTTTTGGGAAAAACCCAAATTGGGGGAAAAAGGGGAAATTCTTAAGCGACCCCCTTTTTTAAAAAACTTTTTTTTTTGGGAAGGGAATTTATTCAGCCTTTGGTTAAAAAAGGTCTTATTTTTCACTGGAATTTTTTAGCCCTGAGAAAATTTTTAAAAAAACCCAGTGTGTTAAAGGGGCTTTAAATCCTTCCATCTTTTTTCCCCCGGGGTTTGCCTTTAAAATCGAATTGTGATTTTAAACCCGTTGCTCGGAAGCCCAAGGTGTCAAACAAAAACTGCAAAAAAGGGGAAAAAAAAGGCCCCAAAAAAATTTAAATTTTAAAAAAAAAACCCCCCCCAGGAAAAAAAAAAATTGTTTTTTTTAAAATTTGGGTTTGGAGCCCCTTTTATTTTGAATTAAACCCCTCCAAAGGCTCAAAAGGCTTTTTGGGGTTTTTTTTTGGGGTGGGCAAACAAGCAAAGGATTTTACCGGTGTAAAACAAAAAGGGCTTTTTTTGTTAAAAAATTAAATTTCTCCTTCCCATTCCTTTATTTTTCTTTTTTAAATTTTCTTTGGGAATTTTTTTTGCGGGGGGGGGAAAAAAATTTTACCGGACAGGCTTTTAATTTGAACAAATTTTTACAACCCCCCCCTTTTTTAAAAAACGGCTGGTTGGGCTTTTGAATCCCCTACGGGGCCAACCATATTTAATTGGTTTCCCTTTTTGGGGGGAAAAGCCCCCCAAAGGGGACAAAAAGTGAAATTTAAAAAGGGAATTAACTGTCAAACGCCCCTTTTTCAAAAAAATTTTTTTCTGCCCCCCCAAAATTTTTACCCAACAGTTTTTTAAATATCTATTTGGGGAAAAGAAATTCCCTTAAGATTGGGGGTTTTTAGAGAAAAAATTAGCCCCAAATTTTTAACCCAAACGCCCCTTCTCTTTTTAAAAATTTCCCTACCCCTTGGTTGGGGAAAAAATTTTTGACTTTTTTTTTTAAGACAAAAAAATTCGGGATTGATTGAAACCCTTTTTTTTACAATACTTTTTAATTAAAATTTTTTTTCCAGGTAAGTTTCCTTTTTTAAACTTTTCCCCCTTTTACCTTTTTTGGGGGAAACCCGGCATTATACCCCCATTTTCCCTTTAACGAAATTCCGGATAAACTAATTTTCCGGGAAATTGGGAAATTGGGGATTTGCCGGGGAGGAGTAAAATTAATTTTTTTAAAAATTGAATTCTTTTTTAAACCCCCCCCCCTTTTTTTTTTAAAAAAATTTATTTTCCTCAAACCCAACACCAAAAGGGGTAAATAAAAAAAAAAAACCCCCAAATTTTTAAAACAAAAGGGTTTGGGGATGCGCAAATACGATTTCCCCTTTTG
>NC_051413.1:21948800-21949143 GCF_015228065.2 Penaeus monodon
AATTTTTTTTTTTTCCCTTTTTTTTTTCTTTTTTTATTTTTTATATATCTTTAAAAAATTTTTAAAAAATTTTATTTTAAAATATTTTCTATTTTATATATATACATTTATTTATATTTTATTTTTCATTATCTTATATTTTTTATTATTATATATTATAATATTAAAAATATTATTTTATATCCATTTTAAATTTTATTTTTTTATTTTACATTTTTTCTTTTATTTTTTATATATTATATTTATTTATTTAAAAATTTTTTTTAATATAAAAAAAAAATTAAAAATTAAAACATAATAATTTTTTAAAATAAAAAAATTAATAAAAAAAAAAATTTAAAAA
>NC_051413.1:21949174-21950037 GCF_015228065.2 Penaeus monodon
AATTAAATTAAAAAATAATTATTATTTTTTAAAAATATTTTAATTAATAAAAGGATTTTCAAATTTTATTTTAATTTAAAAATTTTAAATTTTAAAATTTAAAAAAATAAAAAAAAAATATTTATATATAATAAAATTTTAAAAATTTATTTATAAAATTAATTTTTTTATTTTTTTTTTAATTAAATTTTTTACATAATAATTTTTTATATATAAAAAATATTTTTTTAAATTTATATTTTTACATTATTTTTTTTATTAAAATTTTTAAAAATATATTTTTTAACATAAATTTTTTTTTTTTATAAATTTTTTTTTATTTTTTTATTTTTATTTTAAATTTTTTCTACAATAAAAATATTTTAAAAAATTTTAATTATATTTTTTGGGGTAAAAATTTAATTTATAAATTTTTTTTTAAAAAAAATTTTATTTTAAATCATAAATTTTAATATATATATTTTATACATATTATATATATATATATATAATATATATATTTTATATTTAATTATATATAAAATATATATTTTTATAATAATATATAATATATTATATAATAAAAATATATATATAATATAAATTTTTTATATATTTTATATATAATATATATTTTTTTTAAATATTAATACTATATATATATATAATATATTTATTATCATTATTTTTTATATATTAATAATTTTTTTATTCTTTTTTTTTTTTAAATTTTATTTTTTTTTTTAAAATCTTTTATATTAATTATTTAAAAAATTTTTTTTCATTAAATTTTTTTGGTTTTATCTTTTTTTAAAAATTTACCAAAATTTTATTTATTTTATTACATTATCAATTTTTGAAAATAAAAAAATTTTAAAATTGTA
>NC_051413.1:21950059-21950860 GCF_015228065.2 Penaeus monodon
CCCATCGGGTATGATTTTTGTTGTGGGGTGGTTTATAACGGAAAATAAGGACCTGGGAATTTAAAATTATTTTTCCAGGAACTCCGGGGGGGATTCTGGTCTCGAGGGAAAAAAGCCCCCAGTTGGGGCCGGAAAGGTGTAGTACTTTTTTTGGCCTTTCGTCCCCAGGAACCCGGGCTCAAATTCTTAAAGGGGTCGGGAAAAATATGTACCCCCCTTTTGTGGTGGGCTGATGGGGGGGTGTAATTTAGCTCAACTTTAAATTTTGGGTTCTGTTCATAAAACATTATCGGGGATTGCCCTTTTGGGGAAAGGGTTCGGAAAAAGAGCTGCATTTTACCCCTTAAAAAAAAGTTTGGGTTCCCCTTTAAACTCTTGGGGTGGGGGTTGTGAGGTAGGTGGGGGATAATAATTTCCCTTATATGCTAAATATCTACCCCAGCTTTACGGCAAAAATAACTTACAAACCCCCTTTTCTCCGGTTTTGTGCCTCTATTTTTAAGTATAGGCCCAAAACAACGTTTCTTTAAAACTGTTTTTTTCGGAATCCCTCCCCTCCTTTTATTGGGGGGGAAACAAATCAAATTTCTAAAAAAATATTTTTGAATTTTGTTTTAAAAATATTAAAATAATACAATGTAAAAAATTTAAAAAACTTATTAAAAATCCCCAAATAATAAAACAAAATAAAATGTACTCAAAAAAGTAATTATGGCCAAAAAATAAAATTTTAAGATATAGCTGGGAGAAGGTTCTCTAAGATCATAAAAAATAACCAAAAAAAATCACAGAAATACGCTT
>NC_051413.1:21951386-21951463 GCF_015228065.2 Penaeus monodon
TATACTGAAAAACATGGAATCCCTAGGTTAGGCAGTTCGAGAGAAATCTTGGAGTTATTCTGTATAAGATACAAATG
>NC_051413.1:21951706-21951816 GCF_015228065.2 Penaeus monodon
ATAAAGACACAAAGCTAGGGGGGAAAAGGAAAGGTAAAAGGGGAAAGGAAATTGGAAAAAACAAATAAAAATGAGGGAAGGCAGAAGGCAGGCCCGAAGGGCCTCACAAA
>NC_051413.1:21951905-21952349 GCF_015228065.2 Penaeus monodon
GCGACATCGCAACCTGGTGTGTGGGGCCAAGTTCTCGTGATTTTCTAATTTTGTCACTGATGGATTCAGATAAAAAAACGAAAAAAATACAGTTTAAAATATGAAAATGTTAAATTTTTAGGTTAATCAAATCGTTATTTCCTTTGGGAATGCAAAAGTCGAATGGCAGAGTAGTGGGAAGCATGCTTTTTTTTCAATTTAGCTACCGTATGATGGGATTTCGTTCCCCTTTTTTTTTGATCACTGACTAAAAATCACCAATGAAAATGTCTCAAAAAACTCTACCTAAAAAAAAAATACTCCAGGTTTTTGGGAAGCAAAAACCCATAAAGGGACAATGAATTTGCTTAATACAAAAAACACCACGTATTTATAGACTACTAGGTTCTCACAAACCCCCTTTTTCTTCTAAAAACAACTTTCCTTGTTTTTATAAATTTTTAG
>NC_051413.1:21952634-21952894 GCF_015228065.2 Penaeus monodon
GAGAGCGTACGTTTCTTGATTTTTCATGATGAGTAAGAAGGATTGGTGTTTGGTTGGCAACCATTTGTTTAGACGTAGAAAACACAAAACTGTCATTATGATGTTGGGAATGTAGCACCGACATTTTCCACATCACAGTATGTTACTGTGCTAAGTAAAATTATCATAGCCATTATCACATGCAGCTTTACCATCACACTTAACATGGATTTTCAGGTTTGCTATGTCATTCTCTATTACTTGCAGACATAAAGTTCTAA
>NC_051413.1:21952962-21953223 GCF_015228065.2 Penaeus monodon
TATGAAATATTTATTATTTACTAACCTATTAAATTTTAAGTTACCCACACCATCAAACAGTGTGCATCTATCCTTATATATCAATACTTATTGTTCTTTTTTCCAGGTGTTGAAGCTAACCACCTAAACCCACTTTTCAAGGGAAAAAAAGCCTAAAATTGTAATTTTACTTTTTTTCTGGATATAGTAAGAAGCTTGTTTGGGAGGAAACGAATTACTGTTAAGTGTTTGGCTAAAACATATTTACCTAAGTTTACCTAA
>NC_051413.1:21953421-21954033 GCF_015228065.2 Penaeus monodon
AGGCAATTAAAAGGTTACTGCGACACGCATATATTTCGGGATTAAAATGCACTTCCGAATATCACTTGAGGGCACATTTCTACAAACGAAAAAGAAGAAAAAGGCAGAAAATTACTTGGCTCATACGAGACCTTTAATGGCCAAATCCTGTACAGGTATATGATGACGTCAATACAGTGAAGAGTCATTCATGTACAAGTAATTGATTGCTTATGAAACTTTGGTCATTAATGTAACAATCACTTTGTCGATATCTTATAAGAAATCTACAACTTCTCCCGAGCATTAAAATAATAAATGCTAATAAGTGTGTAATATTACTGTATCGCTTAAGTTAAAATTAAATTGCTGTATTACTTTTAGCTGGTGGTTATCTCACGTTTATGCAATACTAGGTTGCATACACAAAATACATTCTCAAGATTGAATATGAAATTGGATGGTGCAGTAGGAAATAGAGACGGTTTTTAGAATGCATTTTTTCTGCGATATTTGTATAAACACTAAATATCGTGAGATCGATCTGATGTTTCTATAGTTGTTCATACCTTTAATTTGGAGAAACAATAGAATATAGTCATGAAAAAACAAATTTATGGCTCTTAATAATTC
>NC_051413.1:21954736-21955990 GCF_015228065.2 Penaeus monodon
CCCTAAAGACGTAATGAATCTTGAATTACACAAATTTTATGATAATGTTATGACTTGAATACAAAGGCACTTACTTGCTTGTAAATATAAGCAGATACTATATTAATTTTCCCAACGAATACATGATTAAAGAGACATGTCCCGCGAAAAAATAGTTCTAGACTTATTTCACTAAATTTTGTAATTCTGACTACAGTAAAACTTATAAAAAAAACAAGCCATGATAGAGCAAAGGTTTGTGATTCTTCAATCTGCTTCTTAAGATTGAAGCATTGAAAAATAAACCTATGATGTCATTGATAACCTGCAAATACATAAAAGCATGAGCATATACAATGTACCCGAGCTTATTACACATGTACACCTAACAAAGACAAAATGCTTTATCAGACTTTTAACTCTAAAAACAGACACAGGCAGAGTAAACAAAAGAGTCTCGTTTTTATTCTCATTCCAGTTTAAATCTATGTTTTTGAGAATTTTGACAATCCTGCTGCAGTAAATTAATCAGTTGCAGTAAATTACAAACTCGAGTTTTCCATTGATGTGCATAAACGTTGAACGAAATATAAAAATCCGGTATTTTGACTTTTCACATAGAATACCAGTTTCTAGTAGAAGGTGGCAGCTGATATATAGACCAATGCTGTACTTGAGACTGACCGCCTGTTTGGTAAAGGGCACACAATTTGGTATAATTGAATTCCTTACAGATAAATTTTAAATACTAAACAGATGAGAGAAGATCAGAATGTACAAATACTCTCTTCCTTTGCGAAACTTTGTTGCTTAAGCCCCCAATTTTTTCATACTACGAAGATCCAATCCGGTTTTATCATAAAAAACTTTACGAGAGTACAGAACCTTAGGCAAGTTAGGCACATTTAAAATTTTTGGGTGGAATGCACGAAGCCTTTGAGTGGATTTCGAAGCGCTCAGTCATGGGTTGTGTTTTTTTTTGTCTTTTTACTGTCTATCGATGAGTTTTTTTTACCTTTATTTTGTCACTCTATGTCTGTTTTTCTATCTTGCTAAAAATAAATAGGGTTTCTCCTTTAAAATTCTCAGAAATTTTACACTAGCTGGTAAGATAGCCTAGTTTCGGGTTTCCCCTGTTTCCAAAAAAAAAATTTTAGCTCATATCTCCTGAATAAAGTTAATGGCCCAACTATCGAAGGGTTTTTTAGGTATCATGACTGAAATTATCATAACTTCAGCGAGGTGGCGAAGAGCAAACCACAAAAAAATTCCAAA
>NC_051413.1:21956184-21956867 GCF_015228065.2 Penaeus monodon
AATCTATCTAAAAACACAACAGGGATAACCCAATCCCAAAAAACAAGCTTATAGGGATTTTTAAAAATATGCTTGATATTGAAAACTTTAAAAACACTAGACGTTATTAATCTCTTGCCTTAAGCCTCTCCCCCCCCACGCCCCCCCTTTTTTTTCTCAACCCTTTCGCTCGGTCAGTGAGCATTCCTGGTTTTAATGGATAGGTATCGGATAGTTCGAGAAGCAAGAGATCCTCATGAAATATTGATGCACATAAATAACAACATGCAGGGAAAGGGGATTTTACGCCGGCTGGGAGCAGGTGGCTGGCCCATTGCGTGGGGCTTCTTGGTTTCTTATCTCTGTTATTAGCATAATTTACAAGTAATGGGTGATACCTCTAGTGTTAAATGAGGTGATTCGTAATGATGGTGATAATTCTGATGAGGGTAAACGATGTTTTTAGTACTGAAAAATAAAAAGAGAAAGTAGTAAAAACAAATGAGATATGAAAAGAACGATAAAAAAAAAGAATCAATTGCAAAAAAGATGCTTCTTTTTATGCTCAATTTTGGGAGTAAATCTGAATTTTCCCTTTCAACCGATGAACAGCATGTGAAGGGAAAAAAGGGTTTCCAGATTTTACGACACCGTTCATCTTTAAAAGGAAAAGTTAAAAATTTTAATTATTGTTGTGGTGTTTA
>NC_051413.1:21956969-21957040 GCF_015228065.2 Penaeus monodon
ATAATACATTAAATTAATTTATTTTAATTTACTACATGAAATAAAAAAAAACAGGGATGTCTACAACCCCG
>NC_051413.1:21957227-21957507 GCF_015228065.2 Penaeus monodon
GATATGTTTTTATGCGTGTTTAAGCACGCACGATTTTATATTTTTTTTTTCTCTCTTCAACCATCAATGTATCACAAAATTTAAAAGATTTCAGGTGAAAGAGACTTGAACTTGGAATATTTCAGGGCAGGAATTTGATATTCTTTTTAAGTTTGTTTTAGAATATAATGGAAAAATGACAAACTAGCATGCAAAAGGGATTTTTTTTTTAAAGGGAAAAAAAGGTTCTAAAATTCGACATTTTGGTAGTTTGACGACAACTGCGCTCCGTAGTAAAAGG
>NC_051413.1:21958188-21958472 GCF_015228065.2 Penaeus monodon
ATTGGCAAGTTATACAGCAGCCCCGGGGACTCAGAGACTTGATTTCCCGTTGTTTCTAATCAAAGGACCAAGGAAAGTTTGGCATCTCTTTAAAAGTGTTATAACAAGGCGAGTAAATTCCACCAAACATTATACTGAAGTTAAATATCACGCGATTTTATTTCAGTAAAATCATGACAATACTCGTGGGTTCTGATAATCATATCAAAAAAATTATGGCAAGTATCATTCGGGGTTTATTTTCACAGCAATGACTACTAAGTGAGAGCAGTATTAGTTGTAGG
>NC_051413.1:21958575-21958781 GCF_015228065.2 Penaeus monodon
TCTTCCATAATAGGGAATATAAAATTAAAACAATATGTAAAAGCAATATGTTGTCAATCATACTTTGTGTCAATCATCCTTTGTGTTTTGATATCATCTTTGTTGTCAAGATGCCCATATAGAAGCGAAATAAGACATATGAAGGTAAAAAAATAAAATTAATAAAAAAATCGAACATAGAGTTTAAAACAGTTTTAAACCCAAAA
>NC_051413.1:21958933-21959094 GCF_015228065.2 Penaeus monodon
GAATGCTCACCTCTAAGGATAATCTTATATGCGAGAAGTGGAATCATGCATGTATTGGTTATTAATGAAAGGGGTAATTCTGAGACGTCTTTGACATCGTATTTCGTGAGAATTATTGAAAATCCATGAAAATCCGAAAGCGTCAAGTATGTGTGTGTGAG
>NC_051413.1:21959781-21959892 GCF_015228065.2 Penaeus monodon
TTTTTATTATTAAATATATTTAAATATTCTTTTTTTGATTATAAATTGTTTTTAATATTTGTTTGGTACAAAAAACATGAAAACATCCCCAACAGAACACACACACCGATT
>NC_051413.1:21960178-21960388 GCF_015228065.2 Penaeus monodon
CAGGGGAGGGGGAATTTTGGGGGAGAGAAAGAAAAATTTAAATTCTTAGTTTGGTTGGGTTCCTTTAATAAAGGGATTTGGAATTTTGCTGAAATTTTTTTTTAAGTAGTTTGGTTGGGCGAACGAGTTGAAAAAGGCCCCAAAAAACCCCTTTAATAATTTTCCCCGGGGGGGAACCCGAACCTATTTTTGGGGCACGACCACTTAACC
>NC_051413.1:21961256-21961685 GCF_015228065.2 Penaeus monodon
ACAGCACGCGAACGACGAACTGGGGTACGAGATTTTTTGGGAAAAATTTTCTTTGGTATAAGCTTTTCCCATAGAGTCCGAAAGTTTAAAGCACTCTAGTATCTCCGCAAATATTACTAAAGAAGAATTTCATTTTTAGCGTGTGTTCAGTAGTTAATTTTGCGTCGGAAGATATTTCATGATTCACAAATGAATTTTCGTGCTGGGAGTTTGGTCTGGGATGTCTGTATAATGAAAACGGGATGCAAAAAATTTTGCAAGAAATTTCTTTTAATCCAGAATATTTTTTAGAAGTTCGTACTTTACAGTACTGCAAAAAAGTACTGAATATAACAGAGCACTATATAATTAATTAATCAGGGATTATGAAATACGTAGATATACCATAATTTTTCGTACCACGCACCAACTTTAACCAAACAGAAAGTG
>NC_051413.1:21961762-21961928 GCF_015228065.2 Penaeus monodon
TCCACTTCAGCTTTACAAAAAGAAAAATTAAATATGGAGATGCCAATTTCCTTAAACATTAGTCTGTCCGTTTTATGTGTCTGTTCATTTTCCAATTAAACAGACCATGTCCATATAGGCGTTTTCAGTCCGAGTGCAACGCACACACCTATTCACGCCGCGCGCG
>NC_051413.1:21962164-21962228 GCF_015228065.2 Penaeus monodon
CCCCGTCCTTCTTCCCCCCTCTCTCTCACGAACGTACACACACTCACATGCATGTATACATTAC
>NC_051413.1:21962252-21962825 GCF_015228065.2 Penaeus monodon
TCTACGTGGGAATACAATCTGACGGAAAGGAGAACCATGTTATTATCAGGGCTATTTATAGAACACCGTTAAGTCGAGATACCACGTCATATGTAAGATTTTTGAAAGAAATGCAGGAAATGCCCTCATTATTATTTCTCAATGAAGTGTAATAAAAAGAGCGATGATGATTTATAGAAATAATGCCTGCAAACAGACAATTCCCGAAGAAAATTGAAGACGATCGTTTGAGAAAATGAAAGAGAAGAGTGTTGAGCCTCAAGTTGAAATCTTAAGGTAGAAGAAAATTGGGAAAAGAATTTTCTGATATTACAAAATATGGATTTAGGAAATCTCTATGGGGCTTCTACGAGATTAAGGACTTAGTAGGGAGGACACACAAATATTTGCTGAAAACGGTGATTCTCAGTTTTAGCGGAGTATGCTAGTTGCAGCGAGAGGATGATATTAGTGTAAGAATAACTGATGTGTATAAGGAGTATAATGGTAAGAGATAAAGATATAATGGCACAGAAAGAATAAGTAGTAAAATGTACTTTAGGGAAAGCTCATCCTCTGACATGATAAATTCGT
>NC_051413.1:21962853-21963192 GCF_015228065.2 Penaeus monodon
CGTTATAGGCATACCATTTGATACCAACAAACCTTCATAATGGATACTTCGTGACGTCGTAAGACGATAAGGTCACAAGTACATAGATGTCACAGCCTTGTGCACATTAATTATTTGCCTACAGTATCCGATTTTGCGTGTACATAGGAGGAGGAAAAGAAGATGGAAAAAAGAGGTGGAGATGGAAGGGAGATGGGAGGAGGGAGAGAGAATGAAGAAGGAGGGAAGAGGTGCGATGTGTAGCTTTGCTTTTTTTAATTTACCTGTATATCACAAATGGCAAGTTCAAAAAATGTAAGTTGTGCATAACATTACGCCGACAGCAATTTTTATGGTAAA
>NC_051413.1:21963385-21964241 GCF_015228065.2 Penaeus monodon
CAGATTCCTATTTCCAGCAAAAATTTTAAGAAAGAATTTCATGTTTCAATTGTTTGTCTTTTAAACCCTTCACCGTCCCTTTAGACCGTCGGCGCGGTTGGAATGTTCTAATGTTACTCTCATAACTTTTTGGATACATTTACAATGCTCGTGTCCGCTTCTTTTCGGGAAAATTTGACTATTTAGAGGATGAGCTTCCCTTTGAAGAAGGGAAATTTTAAAGCGTACATGATTCAATATTATAGAGAAGGGGGCCGATTCTGCAAATATTGTTAATGAATGTTATTGAGATATCGAATGTCAGCATATGTAATGGATATGAAAATAGTTAAAGGTGTTATTGAAATGTCATGGACTCCTGCGATTAAGGCTGGATAACATTTCTATGAAGGGTTTAGTATGCTAGGCAAGGCCCTAGTATAAAATTATTTATGGTGACTGACGCAGGCCAAATATAGGCCAAGTATACTGTATACAAATAGAAAAAAAATTGATTACTGAGCTTCGTAAAATTTGGTTACAAATGAATTACCTTTCTCCAGGATATGTGTACCGGGTGCCTTTAAATCTTAAAGACTAGATTACCAGCATCCATCTCAACAATCACACAGGTAACCGAAAATAAAAATAAACCCGATATTTTCCGGTTTACGTGAAGAATATACTAGTCATCCGGTAATATGAAATTCACTGTAACATCTAAGTTTTGAATAAAAACATCTTATAATTCCATTGTTCGGTCTTTTGTAATCATGCATCTTTCGCTGTATTGTGAAATAACGAAAATCTAAAATATTTCGTTAAAAACGAGGTTACAAAACACATCAAATTAGCCCCTCAACTCCAGAATGTGCGT
>NC_051413.1:21964292-21964410 GCF_015228065.2 Penaeus monodon
ACTAGGTTTCCCTGCTATTTAAATTTCCCACCCCTTTTCGAGACTCTTCAATCTACCCTTTCTGGGTAAAAACAAGCTTGTGTTCTATCGGATGAAATATTCCATCTGGAATGCCAAC
>NC_051413.1:21964455-21964608 GCF_015228065.2 Penaeus monodon
ATCCCAGAAATTCTTATCAGATAATATGAAAACATGTTACAGCCACCAACTTGTTAAAATTCTTCCCTTTCTTCACAGGTAAACCCAGTACAAAAAGTTGTGGGACATAATTTCGAGTTAGATATATAACATTGTTTAGTCACTGCTAATAAA
>NC_051413.1:21964796-21965032 GCF_015228065.2 Penaeus monodon
AGATATAAAGATCTTCATCTCATAATCATGAGTGAACAATACCCCTTTAGTGGAGCATGTTTTGTTCTGGATATGTTACAATATTTATTTACACGTTCGTGTCTAGTGATATTTTGTGATGAGGTCAAAAGCCCGAAATAATGAAGAGAAAAAATAATCGATAAAGTAAAAATAAAGAAAATATTGTTTTAAATGAGATTAGCAAAAAGAAATAGATGGGGAAATGTGTGTGTGTG
>NC_051413.1:21965700-21965824 GCF_015228065.2 Penaeus monodon
TTACGTTTTTTCGTTAAATGTTATGAAATAATGAACTGTATATTTTTATCATTGGTATTATTTCATTATCTTCGTCTCGTTTCAAACATAAACAGTTATTAACATTGTTCTGCTGATGGGGCTC
>NC_051413.1:21966267-21966435 GCF_015228065.2 Penaeus monodon
TTGCGTTGTTTTAATTTCGTTAATGCTGCAGTTATGACCCTCATTACATCGACAACAAATGATTTAAAAAACTCGAACAATGTCATACAAATGACCTTTTTCTTTATTACCTCATATATGTAATTGTCAATTTGTCCCCTCGGAATTTCAATCATAATTTAATCATGA
>NC_051413.1:21966471-21967971 GCF_015228065.2 Penaeus monodon
CCATCTACTCTTTAGAAAATGTGTATACAAAGTTATTTTGTGTGATAATTTAAATATGGGTTTTGAAATAACTATTGTAACTGACGGTATACCTAAGCCATTATTAAGTACGTAATGTATAGTTCCTAGCAGATGAAGCTGTCATTCTGTTGTCTCTTTCTGTCATAATGATGAAAACCTGCGATCTGTTGTTGACTGTTATCGCTTCATGCTTGGGGACTCCTATTTTGATGTTTCTGAATTCCCCATAATTAGCTTATTATAAAAAATTTGATCATGTTTGTTATGAAAAAAATGGATATAATAATGACGAATTGGTTATGCAGACTCATTAATATGATATGTTTATGGAAGAGAGAACGACTCGGACTTTTTGATTTCAGTCCAAATCTTTGACTATCTTTATACATTTATTTCTGTTTAATCGAATATTATTTATTTCCACTTGAAGGCTGCATATCCCTCATTTATTCAAGTATCGCATTTACGTTTTGTGTTTTACTCAGAAGCTTATTACCAAAATCCCAACCCCTCCCTTCCCGATCCTTCCCAGCTTTGAATGAACCGTAACACGTCTCTTGAAGCATCCAAATCCATTTGTACTGTTGCATGAATAAATTCTTGTGCTTATTGAATAATCTAACCCATCAAATGGAACCTTCGTGGTAACTTTCGGAGTAAAAGATTTGAGAGAGGTCCCCTTTTAAGCCGAGTTACTTTCTTTAGAAATAATGCATGTACTTATAACCATTTTGCCGTCAGCTAAAGTTATTTTCGCATCATATTAAAATGGGCTTGGAATACCATATAATCAGAATCAGCATCATCCCGTATTACTATGAGTCGTTTTTTTTATTCTTTTCTTTACCACAGTCAGGTGGTTGAAGATAATATTTCTCAAGCCAAAATTTGCTAAAGTAATAAAGCAATATTAAACTGTATACAAGTAGCGCATGCAGACGTTTTGTTCCTTTTTTGGTTAGCAAAGACGGAGAGACAGGAACATATCTACTTTAGGTTTAATATAGTGTTTGCCCATTATCGCACGGAACTTTACGCGCAAACAGATACCATATTCCAAATACCAATTAGTCTATTTGCATAATGAATATTTTATTCGTTATTGCACTCTTTTCTGCGTTAATGTTAGTTTATTCGTTCGTTTAAACTATTTAGTTTTTTTCATTTTATTATTTGATTTTCGTCCGATTAATTTTGAACTCTAATTTGAAGATTGAAGCTAAGAGTGGCTATCATCTGTACTGTTTCATTTTTTATTAGTTTAAATTGCTGTTTTGCAAAAAGAAAAATATTTATTACAATTCGAGGGTCGTTCATATTAACAGTGTCAGTCATGATTAAAATATTTATTTTCCATTACAAAAAGGAAATGTATATTATGCTGTTTTTTGTTATATTTTTTTAGCTACTGTATATTCAGTAAAGCCCTTTATATAATCAGTGTGGAAAAATGCAAGCTATGTATATCACTTTACCAAG
>NC_051413.1:21969136-21969260 GCF_015228065.2 Penaeus monodon
ATGAAAAGGAGGAAGAGTGCGATGTGTAGCTTTGCTTTTTTAATCCTGTATATCACAAATGCAAGTTAAAAAATGTAAGTGGATAACATACCGACAGCAATTTTTATGTAAATCCCCAGACGCA
>NC_051413.1:21969363-21970460 GCF_015228065.2 Penaeus monodon
CACCTTGTAAAGATGCAGAGACATTAGAATCTATAAGCAATTCCATTCAGATTCCTATTTCCAGCTAAATTTTAAGCAAGAATTTCATGTTTTCAATTGTTTGTCTTTTAAAACCCTTCACCGTCCCTTTAGACCGTCGGCGCGGGTTGGAATGTTCTAATGTTACTCTCATAACATTTTTGGATACATTTACAAATGCTCGTGTCGCTTCTTTTCAGGAATTTGACTATTTAGAGGATGAGCTTCCCCTTTGAAGAATGGAATTTAAGCGTACATGATTCAATATTATAGAGAAGGGGGCCGATTCTGCAAATATTGTTAATGAATGTTATTGAGATATCGAATGTCAGCATATGTAATGGATATGAAAATAGTTAAAGGTGTTATTGAAATGTCATGGACTCCTGCGATTAAGGCTGGATAACATTTCTATGAAGGGTTTAGTATGCTAAGTGGCAAGGTCCTAGTATAAAATTATTTATGGTTGACTGACGCAGGCCAAATATAGGCCAAGTATACTGTATACAAATAGAAAATAATTGATTACTGAGCATTCGTAAAATTTGGTTACAAATGAATTACCTTTCTCCAGGATATGTGTACCAGGTGCCTTTAAATCTTAAAGACTAGATTACCAGCATCCAAACTCTCAACAATCACACAGGTAACCGAAAATAAAAATAAAACCCGATATTTCCGGTTATACGTGAAGAATATACTAGCTCATCCGGAATATATGAAATTCACTGTAACATCTAAGTATTTGAATAATACATCTTATTAATTCATTGTTCGGTCTTTTGTAATCATGCAATACTTTCAGCTGTATTGTGAAAATAACGAAAATCTAAAATATATTTTCGTTTAAAAAAGCGAGAGTTTACATACACATCAAATTAGGCACCTCAACTCAGAAATGTGCGTTATTTTCCATTTTATTTTCGGCTGCTTTTCTGTCTATCTTTCTCTTTTCTTACTAAGGTTTCCCTGCTATTTAGAACTTCCATCTTTTCGTAGACTCTTCAATCTACCCTTCTGGGGTAAAAACAAGCTTCGTGTTTCTATCGGATGAAATATTCCATCTGGAATGCCAGACT
>NC_051413.1:21970505-21970655 GCF_015228065.2 Penaeus monodon
CTCCCCAGAAATTCTTATCAGATAATATGAAAACATGTTACAGCCACCAACTTGTTAAAATTCTTCCCTTTCTTCACAGATAAACCCAGTACATAAAGTTTGTAGTACATAAGTTTCGAGGTTAGATATATACATTGTAGTCACTGCTGA
>NC_051413.1:21970767-21971015 GCF_015228065.2 Penaeus monodon
AGATCATAAAGATCTTCATCTCATAATCCTGAGTGAACAATACTCTTTAGTGGAGCATATTTTTTGTTCGGGGATATTGTTACAATATATTATTTACACGTCGGTGTCTAGGTTTTTGTGTATGAGGTCAAAAGACGAAATAGATGAAGAGAAAAAATATATCGATAAAGTAAAAATAAATGAAAATATGTTTTAAATGAGATTAGCAAAAAAGAAATAGATGGAGGAAAATTGTGTGGTGTATATTT
>NC_051413.1:21971663-21971787 GCF_015228065.2 Penaeus monodon
CGTTAAATGTTTTAGAAATAATGAACTAGTATTTATTATCATTGGTATTATGTTCATTATCTTCGTCTTCGTTTCATCATAAACAGTTATAACATTGGTTCTGGCTGATGGTGCTCTAATGTTA
>NC_051413.1:21972295-21973986 GCF_015228065.2 Penaeus monodon
CGTTAATGCTGCAGTTATGACCCTCATTACATCGACAACAAATGATTTAAAAAACTCGACAATGTCATACAAATGACCTTTCTTTATTACCTCATATATGTAATTGTCAATTTGTCTCTCGGAATTTCAATCATAATTTAATCATGATTCTTTCTTTCCTTCTATATTTTTTGTTGTATATCTCCATCTACTCTTTAGAAGTGTGTATACAAAGTTATTTTGTGTGATAAGTTTAAATATGGGTTATGAAATAACTATTGTAACTGACGGTATACCTAAGCCATTATAAGTACGTAATGTATAGTTCCTAGCAGATGAAGCTGTCAATTCTGTTGTCTCTTTCTTGTCATAATGATGAAAACCTGCGATCTGTTGTTGACTGTTATCGCTTCATGCTTGGGTACTCCTATTGTGATGTTTCTGAATTCCCGATAATTAGCTTATTATAAAAGTTTGATCATGTTTGTTAATGAAAAAAATGGATATAATATATGACGAATTGTGTTATGCAGACTCATTAATATGATATGTTTATGGAAGAGAGAACGACTCGGACTTTCTGATTTCAGTCCAAATCTTTGACTATCTTTATACATTTATACTGTTTAATCGAATATTATTTATTTCCACTTGAAGGCCTGCATATCCCTCATTTATTCAAGTATCGCATTTACTGTTTTGTGTTTTACTCAGAAGCTTATTACCAAAATCCCCAACTCGTCCCTTCCCGATCCTTCCCAGCTTTGAATGAACAGTAACACGTCTGCTTGAAGCATCCAAGTCCATTTGTACTGTTGCATGAATAAATTCTTGTGCATTATTGAATAATCTAACCCATCAAATGGAACCTTCGTGGTAACTTTCGGAGTAAAAGATTTGCAGAGAGGTCCTTTGAAGCCGAGTTACTTTCTTTAGAAATAATGCATGTACTTATAACCATTTTGCCGTCAGCTACGTTATTTTCGCATCATAGTTAAAGTGGGCTTGGAATACCATATAATCAGAATCAGCATCATCCCGTATTACTATGAGTCGTTTTTACTTATTCTTTACTTTACCACAGTCAGGTGGTTGAAGATAATATTACTCAAGCCACATTTGCTAAAGTAATAAAGCAATATTAAACTGTATACAAGTAGCGCATGCAGACGTTCGTTCCTTCTTTGGTTAGCAAAGACGGAGAGACAGGAACATATCTACTTGAGGTTTAATATAGTGTTTGCCCATTATCTGCACGGAACTTTACGCGCAAACAGATACCATATTCCAAATACCAATTAGTCTATTTGCATAATGAATATTTTTATTCGTTATTGCACTCTTTTCTGCGTTAATTGTTAGTTTATTCGTTCGTTTATCTATTTAGTTATTTCATTTTATTATTTGATTTTCGTCCGAATTAATTTTGAACTCTAATTTGAAGATTGAAGCTAAGAGTGGCTATCATCTGTACTGTTTCATTTATATTAGTTTATTTAAATTGCTGTATTGCAAAAAGAAAAATATTTATTACAACTTCGAGGGTCGTTCATATTAACAGTGTCAGTCATGATTAAAATATTTATTTTCCATTACAAAAAGGAAATGTAGTATTATGCTGTTATTGTTATATTTTTATAGCTACTGTATATTCAGTAAAGCATTTATATAATCAGTGTGGAAAAGTGCAAGCTATGTATATCACTTTACCA
>NC_051413.1:21975260-21975543 GCF_015228065.2 Penaeus monodon
ATAGATGTACTCGAATTTCTTTTATTATGCAAACCCAAAAATCTGCATACAGTAGCTGAATACATATCATAGTAAAGCACTTTCTCGATCTTAGGAATAATAATTTTCTGAAACTCAAATCTAACTGTCCTTTCTCCATAGAAGTTGCCTCATATTTTACCCAAAACTTCAGAGAGCTGTTCCTCAAAAAATGCGAACTTCACGCCATTGTGACAGAGTGCGTCAAAAACTTTCGTCACTCTGTTTTCGTTGAATGTGCTGTCTCAGCGTAAACTGCATGGCT
>NC_051413.1:21978411-21978611 GCF_015228065.2 Penaeus monodon
TTCCTGTATCCGTCTTCGACATCGGATGCGGGGAATTCTGTCCGGTCTCCCATGCAGGCCTTTTTCCCAGGCGAATGGCATCTGGTGGCATCAGTCTTCCCACGTTTTTTATTCATGACAGATTTCAATTTTTATACATTTATATGTTCTCCCAATTATGTCCGCCTGACTGATTTGCGCATAAGCCTTGCAAAGTTATG
>NC_051413.1:21978934-21979398 GCF_015228065.2 Penaeus monodon
GAAGTGGGAGAAACGACATGTAGGAATTCTAAATACCCAGGAATATGAAATGAGAACGAAGCACAACGAAAGAATATTTTGATTTATGGAATTCGTTAATAGTAGAGCTATTAGGAGATCTTCTGGTGTTATATGAATTAGTTTGTTTTATGTCGTTTAGCAAATGATACATGGTCGACGGATATTGAAGAAGATAGAATTATTTTAAAGAGACGGAAATTGACAGCGAAGAGACAAAGGAGCTAAAATAAACAAGGAGAACATTGGGAAAGTAATATTTTTTGTTAAAACATTTCTGATATTTCATCGTTACAGTATTTCTTTAAAAGACGTATTTCTACTAATTTACCTATAAGAAGCAGAAAACACAGAAAAGGGAATACACAAAGACACACCCACATATATATACTAGTGTGAACACCGTTCTAAGTACATGCATATACAGGTCTACCTACCATACATTC
>NC_051413.1:21979536-21979910 GCF_015228065.2 Penaeus monodon
AGCACAGTAACACACACAAGCAGAACACAAATTTAAAAAATCAAATATTTCTCCCCTTTTCCCAAATGAACACAAACACAGTATCACACAAAATAAGTCTTGTAGACAGAAGCATAATTCGAAGTCAGTATAGCCAACACTTGCAAATCGGAAACAGCTTTTGCATGTGAAAAGGGAACGGAGATAGATGCAGTCAATAGAGGAAGAGTAGATTGAGCTCGTGACCCTAAATTAACAACTGTACACGTTAGTCACCGGACCGCCGATGCAGTGGCACTCTGGCAGTGAGGGCCTTGCGCGACCGGGTAACGGAATCAACCTGTCTGTCCTTCGCAGAGCGGGTACAAAGACCTATCTATTTGCCAGTCTCTCTG
>NC_051413.1:21980152-21981081 GCF_015228065.2 Penaeus monodon
TTATATGTGTACAAGAAAGACTGAGAGAGAGAAAGCTCAGAAGTAATAAAATTCCATTTCTCCTCCTGCAGGTAATATTACTTTCAGCACTTAAAAAATACACTTTTTTTTATCAATCAAATCTTATTACTAATAATTCGCTGCTATAACTATCACGCTGGAATTGTTATTTTTAATGCTTTACCACTCATCCCAGGACTTGTACATATTATAACCTACCCCTAAATTTGGGGTTTTATCTGAATTTCGCAAATTTCCGAAAGTTCTGTTAAATTTGCAGATAATGCAAATGTTGTCGGCACAAGGACAGTGTAACTTTTATCACATACATTGTATTTTCATCCCTTGATGTCAAAAAATAATTTTCCTTCCCCAAACACGTTGTGAAGAGAAATATTCTTAACATTTTTCATGTTGGTGTTTAAATATGATTGACAAAAATTTTTTATTAAAAAATAACTTTGATCTGCTGACACTTTGAACTTTTTACATCTTTATCTCTTACTATGTTAATTAAGTGTTGTTACTCACCTTTTCTAAAAGGAATATATATATTTCCCTTTGCGGGCTTCATTATTACTTCATATGTAAATGCGAATACCGTCAATTCCTTACGTTATCGTTTGTGCTATACGCAACAGGAAATGTGAAAGAATACTTGCAAGATAATCTTTGTCCATAAAGCTGATTAAAACTCACTGGGAATCGATTTGGTCGATTGCACAAAAGAGGGGATTTTATTACTGATATATCATTGCGATTTTTTATTTTTTCTTAAGGTTGGTGTCATCATTTCTAATTTTATGTTTCTGTATCATTGCAATCAAGAATGATAGTACTGTTTGAAAATATGATAATGATGTGGTGATGATAATTATTTATTAAGGTAATGCTACCAATGCTACTAAGTATGATAATGTAGTGGAAGT
>NC_051413.1:21981520-21981804 GCF_015228065.2 Penaeus monodon
CGTCCCGCCACAGGCAAACAAATTCTAAAGAGCAGACCCAGAGCTGCAGTGATGCCGTGTCCCCTATGGAATGATTATAAACTAAATTCAAAATAAGTATATATACTTTTCCTTTTTACCCTTTAATTAGAGTAATGATGGTGAGGTTTTACTGATAACTTTGTGCCCGGGAGCATTCATTTGGCTGGTCAAAGAGTTAATGCAAATTCAGTGTATGATAGGATATTAAGGTCATTTTTATTTTTACGGGAAGACCCACACAAAAACTGTTGCCACCACCTACA
>NC_051413.1:21981931-21982076 GCF_015228065.2 Penaeus monodon
ACTACTCATACAATAGCGGGGATGTAGGAACCTCCTAAAAAGTGTGTTTGGTGGGCAAGCACAGTTTAAATTTTGCTAAGGATTTTCAAATATATCAAAAACCGGCAATTTTTTGATAGTTTAGTTGTCCTAATTTAAAAAACAA
>NC_051413.1:21984879-21984956 GCF_015228065.2 Penaeus monodon
ATATATATTATTTTACGGTATTTACGGTAAAATATTTATTCATTATTATTTAAGTTTATACATCATAATTTTTAAAA
>NC_051413.1:21985029-21985267 GCF_015228065.2 Penaeus monodon
GGTATATTACATATATTTTAAATTTTTAAAAATTATTATATAATATATCTTATTTTTTTTATATACTATTTACCATTTATATATTATAGTATTATAAATTTATATTTATATAAAATATATATTAAAAATATATATTTGTAACTTCTATATATTATATATAAAAATATATACCCTTTTATATTAATTTAAAAATTTTATTTATACATTTTTTTTAATATATATAATTTTTTATAAAAAT
>NC_051413.1:21985319-21985965 GCF_015228065.2 Penaeus monodon
TTTATTTTAAATATATATTTATTTTTTTTTTGGGGGATATATTTAAAATTATATATATATAGTTTTAGTTTATAAAATTTTATCATATATAATATATTTTATATTTTTTTTATTTTTCTATTTTATTATTTTTTATTTTTTTTATTGGTTTGTTGTTTTAAATTTTTTTTTATTTAATATTTTTAAATATTTTTAAATATATTATTATTTATTTTGGTTGGTCCTAAAAAAATTTTTAAAATATTTTATAAAAAAAATTCTGAACGTGTCGAAGGGGAATTCTACAAATATTGTTTTAAAAAATTTCGAATTTGATTGGGTCGCTTTAGTATTTAAAAAAATAACCAAGGGGGGGGGCTTTTATTTTACCCCGGCGAAAGAAAAACCAAAACAAGCGAAATAACGAAAGGGGGGTAATATTGGGGAATTTTGGGGAAGGGCCGGGAAAAAGGGAAATAAGGGGGGGAATTATGATTTTTAAAAATCACCGGGGGGGGGGGGATTTTACATCCAGGGGGGAAAAAAACACAAAGGGGGGAACCCCCCAGTTGGGGAAGGGGGGAGGATTTTTAAAAACGGGATAAAATGGGTTTTAAAAAATTTTGGGAATTAAGTGGGGTTTTTGAAATCCGGGACAGGGGTATTC
>NC_051413.1:21986245-21986342 GCF_015228065.2 Penaeus monodon
AAACCCCCAAAAACACTTTTTTTTTTGTAAATAGATACTTAATATATATAAAAATTATTAATAAAAAAATTTAAAAATTAAATTTTTATAATATTTT
>NC_051413.1:21986395-21986907 GCF_015228065.2 Penaeus monodon
ACCCTATCATCCTTTTGTCTTAAATTTAAAATGAACCCTTATTTTTTAAAATTTTATTTATCTAAGAATTTGTGACCAAAAAAAAAAAAATTGCCCTTACCGGATTACCAAAATATTTTAACCTAAGGTAAAAAAAAAAAAGAAAAACATTTAAAATTTTCAAAGGGGCAAAAAAAAAGGGGGCCGCCCTTTGAAAAACCCTGACCCACTTAAAAAAAACACCTATTTTACCCGTGTGTCCCTTTGCTCCCTTAAATGAAAAGGGGTTTTTTTTCTTCGTAAAAACCCCATTAAAGCCCAGATAGGGTGGGGTCCCAAAAAACGGGTTTTTGCCCAATCGCTGCCGGGTTTCCCGAAAAAATTTTTTTTTACAGAATTTGAGAAACAGGCCTTCCCTTTCTTTAAGGTTGGAAAGATTTTTTTGGAATCTTTAAAGAGAAAAATGTTTCATCAAAATAAAAACAATAAATCTGAGCTTTTTTTTGTTTTCTTGTGCGTGTAAGTGGGGTTTG
>NC_051413.1:21987441-21987738 GCF_015228065.2 Penaeus monodon
TTACTTTTTCTAAAAAAACAGAAAGCATCGGGAGACACCGGAAAACCGTGATTTTAAAATTTCCCCAACGATCAAAAAGTCTTGAGTCGTTCTGGGGAAAGTGTGTCATGTCAAGTCAAAATTCAATATTTCAAGCAAAAAGATCAACTATTCTGAAAGTACTCTCATTAAATTTTTTGGGTGTTTTGCTAAGGGATCCTTAAAAAGTTGTTTATCTGGCTTTGTTTCAACGGGATGACACAAAAAAAATGGTTTAACTATCTGGGAAATTTTTATTTTGTATATATCTTTCCTGTC
>NC_051413.1:21987950-21988035 GCF_015228065.2 Penaeus monodon
GTGATAAAAAATAGAAGATAAAACATAACACATTTTTATTACACAACCACACTTTGGGGGTTTTTTGTGTAAAAAAAAATGAATC
>NC_051413.1:21988779-21989244 GCF_015228065.2 Penaeus monodon
ATGTTAATTGTATATAATTTGATTGAGATTCTTTTTCAGTTTCCTTCTGTTTCTTTTATCTTATCTACATCAAACCCAAATTTTTCTAAACCCTTTAATTTCCGGGCATTACTTCATTTTGCTGCTTATTTTACTTTTTCAAAATTTCAATATTTTTTTTTCAGAACTTTTTTTAAATAATCAATATCTTCGAATTTTTTACGCCCTCTGATCTCGGAAAAAGAAAATTTTTCGACTATAAAACTTTTGCCGGAACGTTTTTCCCTTTTTTATATTTCACTTTTTTTTGGAATCAAAAAAAGGCCAAATTGATGAAAAGTTTTATCGTTATTACACATTTAATACTAAAAAAAACATCCTTTAATAACAAACCCTTGGTGAAAAAATTCTATATTAATTTGGAAAATGATTCCCTTATGGGAAACTTTTTTTTAAAAAATTTGGAGGTTTTTTTAGGAAAATTTC
>NC_051413.1:21989453-21989842 GCF_015228065.2 Penaeus monodon
AAAAACCCATTTTTGGTTTAATAGAAAAATTTTAAGAAAAATAAAATTTAAATCTGTTTTAAAAAGTTTTTTCCGGTTGAAATCAACTTTTGGAAATTGTTTTTTAAATTTTAAATCTTCTTTTTTTTAAAGAAAAAAAATAAAACCCCGTTTTTTGTCCCTTCCCCCAAAAATTTTTGGAAACAAAAAAATAAATCCTTTTTATCCTCTTTTTTCTTTTTTAATCTTTCTTTTGATCCCCCACGGGGATTTTGAATAGGTGGCATCGATAAAATGCCTTTTGCCTTGTTTGAAATCTTTCTTTTCCGACCTTTTTTTCTAATCGGCTTGGTTTTCTTTTGCCTTTCTTTTTGATCGTTTTCGTGCAAACCCCTTTTCAGCCGTGCTTC
>NC_051413.1:21989999-21990358 GCF_015228065.2 Penaeus monodon
ACCCCAAACACACACCAAAACACCCCCCCAACACTTTTTAATACTTTACAAACAAAATTCGATCAAAAGTAAACTATTTTTCAGTCTCAGAAAAAACACCCCCCCTTTTCAGTACTTAGAAGGGGGGACAACAAAGTCCTTGGGGTTTTTGGGACTGTTTTTGAGAGATGCTTTAAGAAAAAATCATTTTTACTACCAAGTTTCGTTCTCCCTCCTGTATACCAACCATAAAACCCACGTACATATTTATTCGTTGATTTTTACTTTGTTTGTGCAGGGTGATTGTGTGAGTGTAAGGTGAGGGGTATTGTTGTTGTTGATATATATTCGTACTGCAGTTATCACCACAGATATAGGCC
>NC_051413.1:21990445-21990740 GCF_015228065.2 Penaeus monodon
CGACACGTTCGTTACCGTTGGTACCACTAGTGAAGAGCAATTGTCCAAAACATATCTATTCCTTGAACCAAATTGCTTGGGGAAACCTCTCACTTGTCCAGTTTTTCACGCAAGCGAAGTAAAATAATGAAAGTAGTGACACACGGCACTACGTCTCAAACAAAACATTTTCAGAATGTGTCTGTTGCAGATGGGTAGTTGCTTCAACAAAACCTTACAAAGTGCGGGTTTCCCTCACGATAATCGAAAAACAAAACACACACTCACAGAAAGAAGCATTGTATATCTTTAAAAG
>NC_051413.1:21990870-21991062 GCF_015228065.2 Penaeus monodon
TTCTATTTCTCCCTTGGTATGTCTTCTTCTTCAAGATAAAGATTATTGACATCATTATTATTCCTTTATTTGTTAATGCCTTCATACAGATAAACCCTGAACAATACATTAGCCGGCTTTTATCTAAATACGACACAATATTTTGTCTTTAGATTTTAGTCTTGTTTATTTTCATTATAAAATAATCTCCAC
>NC_051413.1:21991117-21991307 GCF_015228065.2 Penaeus monodon
ATGAGCAGAAACATAAAATGTAATTTATATGATGGCGCTAAACAGGACGAAAAAGCGTTTTGTTTTTCTAATGGTTTAGTCGACAGCGATTTCCACGTGGGAAATGCATTACTGAGCGCTTTTTTCGGAATGTCGTTTGAGCCGAAGTACACCAGTTTGAACATTTTAAATTCAAATAACAATTCGTTCG
>NC_051413.1:21991344-21991991 GCF_015228065.2 Penaeus monodon
TCATCGTCTTTGCATGGATTACATTATTGAATTTTTTTCATTAGATTTTTTTTGATAAAATATCGAATTACAATACCCATCATAGTCATATAAATGAATAAAACAAATGAAAACGCGCAAAAAAATGCATAACAAATAAGTTTTCAATTATCTCAGCAGATTTTTTTTTTTTCCATTTTTCCATCTTTTAGAAGAATCTTTTTTGTATATTTCTTTCTCTTCCAGTAGGACAAGCTGCTGATAAGACTGAAACCGGGAAAGCCTTTCAGCTTTCAGTGAGTAAACAGCAGGATGGACGCGGCGGCAATCGCCAAATGTGCCTTATTTATCTGAAAGACAAGGCATCCGTCTACAATACCCGGCGAACGAAGGCGATGGAGCGACTTAAGTGTTCGAGGATTTATTTCAGGCAGAGAACGGCCCTCTCTGCAACCCTTTCTAATGCAACGTTGCAAAAGCGGGACATTTCTTCCTTTGCGAATTCCAAAAACCGTGAAATTCGTGCGGAAACTGGGAGTCTGTCTGGGCCGTGACTCTGGCGAGGAAATGCCCCGGCGTTTGGGAAAATGCAGCCATGTGGGATTTCACTGCTCGGGAAAGCACGGCAGATATGCATAACAGAGAGAATCACTCGGAATATAAATTAT
>NC_051413.1:21993963-21994077 GCF_015228065.2 Penaeus monodon
AATTTTTGTTGTTTTGGTGTTTTGTGTGTGTGTGTGTTCCCAGTTTTTCTAAAAAAAAAAACTCGGGGCCCCCGCGGGGCCCCTATAACAAAACATTTTTACCCTATACCACTG
>NC_051413.1:21995331-21995688 GCF_015228065.2 Penaeus monodon
GGCGTTTTGTGGGGGTGTGTGTAGTGTCAACTTTTCCAATTCAGAAAACGATAGGAAACGAGGTTTATGAGGAATGGTATGTCTCTCGGGGGATGTTCCTTTTAGGGTAATAGGGGTTTACAAAGTACATATATAACCCCTTTTGCATGTATAAACCCTGTAGACCAGAAGAAGCGGGCCGCGGCGGGGTATTTCGAGCTCCCAGGAAAAGAAACTTATCACCTCTCGTCATATCACCTTAAAACAGAAAAGGGGAGAAGAGCGTTTTGGAAATTAAACCCAAGAAATTCAGGGGAAGGGGTAATAGATAGGTAAAGGGGGGATAAAAGATAGATTTGATAGAAAATTGTAAACCCA
>NC_051413.1:21997984-21998202 GCF_015228065.2 Penaeus monodon
CACGCGTTATATTTGTTTATATATGCATATGTGTAGACGAATATTCATACGCACTATTTGCAAGGTTGTTTTAGATTTTAAGCTTCAGTTCGTTTGATGTTTTCGTAAAAAAAAAATCGTTTCGTTTGTTAGTTATCCAGTGTCGGAAAACTATTTGTGCAATGATGGAAGCAAACAAACATTTTATTTCAGAATCATGGACATTCAGGTTATATTTT
>NC_051413.1:21999278-21999556 GCF_015228065.2 Penaeus monodon
TTAACGTAGACTAGCTTTAAGCTTTGGACTGACGATAGATGCTGACATGACAACGAACCATGAACCGGACAAATATACAAATGAAGAAATTCACATTAAAACATTGCGTTACAGCAGTGATGCAAATACATTTAGGGCAAGAAATATATCCAAGCAAAAATATGTTGAAAGAAGTAATACAAATGTCAAACAGGCTTGGCTATTTTTTTACGAACTGTTCTTTAGGAATGAAAAAAGATAAAGTGAGAAGAGAGAGACCCATAGACAGACAGAGAAAT
>NC_051413.1:21999634-21999828 GCF_015228065.2 Penaeus monodon
AAATGCAACTTGGCAGAGTGCAACAGTTATAAAAGGGCAGAATATTATACTTTTCGTCTTGGCTCTCCGCAACTAAACCATTTTAACTTCGACACCCGTGGGAATTCTGTTCGCTCAGATGATGTTTGCTTCATTTTTCTTTTAATTTCCCGCGGTTTTAACTTTTCAGGTTATCTTGACCTTCCCCCATTTTT
>NC_051413.1:22000695-22000912 GCF_015228065.2 Penaeus monodon
TTTATATCTATTCACTGTCATTTTTCTCTTATAGTTATTCACTGTTCTTTTTCTCTTATTGTTAGATTCACTGTCACACATACACACACATACACGTCGCAGTAGCCCAAAGTATATTGCCGACCTCCTAGCTGTAATTTTTGTGTGGTTTAGCCTCGTTTCTCTGACGGCGTCGCTGAGTTTTTGTACCTGAGTCAGTGGCAATTTCGTTTGCATA
>NC_051413.1:22001159-22001317 GCF_015228065.2 Penaeus monodon
TTAACCTACATTGTGTCTATACTACGACACATGCTTTATGTATTTCTTAGAAAATTTGTCAACATTAATAAAAGTTTTGACAATCTGAGCATTAACTGAGACCTTCAAATTTATCAAAACCACTCACAAGTAAAAGATTACCATTTCTACGCTTTGTC
>NC_051413.1:22001346-22002678 GCF_015228065.2 Penaeus monodon
CGCAGAAATGCACGTGAGGCATAGATATTTCACTATAACTGCACTGTTCACCCTTCTCTCACCATATCCATCTATATTTCCGTCGGGCATCTGTTGACTGATATTGGTTCTGGACAAATTGTTTCATTTCGACCGCCCCTTTTCGACAAAGGGCGGGGAAGAGTTTGAGTGCGTGTGTTCGACATCCATGACATGAAAAGAACTGGGGATTCCGTGGAGAACAGATAATATAAAACATAACGGCCAAGGATAATAAGGAAAGAGAAAAACAGATACTTGAGAAATGGAAGATAACGGAATATTGGTGCACTGAACTTGTACAGCGATGTTGCATAGTCTGAGTATGTTATTCGCAAAACTATCGCAAACTGTAGTTCGAAAGGGGAAATGAATGTATACATACCTAAAGTTTTAGAGGAAACATTAATGGCAAAGATAATCACGATATCGGCGATAATATAGTTAAAAGTAAACATAACAGTGATGCTAGTGAGGATCATATGACTCCCAATCAACAACACATGTCAGTTATGTTGACTTCCTTTCGGGTGCAGAAAATGCCCTGTGAACGCTACCCTGCAGGATCTCACAGCCACATTGCTACCACTGTAAACAAAGAATAAATTAGTGTTTGCTGCGTTGGCGATATCGCAGTATATGTTAATTACAGGGATATTTATACTGTTATCATTGATAAGGGACATAATTTGACGAACGATGATGTTACCTGTAATGGTGGTGATATTTATAGTCGCGAAATCACGCAATGATGATAATCTTAACAATGATTATATCTATCGAAAACAATAGTAGTATCAAGCAACGGAATTGCATTACTCTTAACAGAAAGAAGAATGAAAGTAAAACCAGTAGAAACGACAATAAAACAACGGTACTGATTGTTCGCTAACGATAAATACTATAAATGCCACAACACATAGACTCTGGAGGCTCCTTCCACCTTTAACTGTCTTTATATCTCTCACCAGTTGACCTCCTTTTCCCAACTTGTTTTATCCTAATGACCTGGCATGACCTCTCTCCTTTCCCATTCAAGAGAGAGAAAACATTGCAGTTCAACAACGTGGTTCCATTAATTTCCTACTCCACTGGCAGCCAATCAGTCACTGGTCAGACTCACGCATGAACTAATCTTATTACTTACTAAAGGCAATTTATTTCAGAAGGGCATAACGTGAAAATGAACAGTAGTTGAAATTCTAAATGTGTTGAAATATACACAATCTAGATATTCGCTGATGAATTGTTTCGTGTTCGTGAAAATGCCACAGATAAAATCAAATATTGCAAAGACAGTAATTTACTAATTGT
>NC_051413.1:22003085-22003586 GCF_015228065.2 Penaeus monodon
GTCCCCTCGTGAAAAAAGAACAAAAAAATAATCACTTTCGTTCTTACTTCAGGATATAAAGCCGTTTCTAAACTGCAATTTGAACAATGCAAACAAAGCACTGCAAATCAATTCAGTTGAATCGTACTGTTATGGGAAAACTGTTATATATTTTTAAATAGTCATTCCGATATTTTATACGATTTTTTCATTTGCAATGCTTTATAGAATATGTAAAGCTAGGTTAATGAAATGATGTACAGTACCAGCTATAAGAAATCTTACTTCTTTGTTCCATTTCATAAACCTATTCATATTTTGTTCAATTTATATCTGTTACAAAAACAAAAACAAAATGTATTCAAAGTCGCTTTTCTTGCGACCTCTGTCCCGCTGATGAGGTAGCTGTAGGTTGTCCATTTCTTCCAATTTATTGACTTTCAGGATAGAACAAATTGCAATTCATGACGATACGTGACTATAAAATGTAAACAAGATAAGATAAGAAAAAGGTTCTTATAT
>NC_051413.1:22004317-22004520 GCF_015228065.2 Penaeus monodon
ATAGCCGTTTCTAATTTGCAATTTGCAAAATGCAAACAAAGAACCGCAGATCAATTCAGGCTCGTCTTTCAGGCAGCAGCATTTCGTAATGCTTCCCTCGATTGCCTTTTGGCAGGGAAAAACAAAGAAAAGCGCTAGCAGAACACTTTTTCCATAACTAGCATTTAAGAAAAAGACTGAAACCCTTTGGGAAAAGACATAGC
>NC_051413.1:22004555-22005007 GCF_015228065.2 Penaeus monodon
CTGTGCTCTGTATGTTCACACGCGAATCCCTTTATTCTAGTTTTACGTGTTATGAAAACGGACATTATATTCTATTTGAGATTTGAATCATGCTCAACCCTACAGCACGGACACCCAACCTGAAAATTGCGAATGAGTGTAATAAAAAAAAACTATCAGCAAAACTTTTATCCCGGTAATATGTACGTGAAATTAACCATTCATCTGTGGGTAAACAAGAAAGGGGTTTCTGAATGAAAATTTCACCATTCTGCTATGAAAAAAAACTATTATATGTCTTTAGAAAGTAATTTATATATTTTTATACGAATTCTATTTATTTTTTTGTTCAATTGATATATGTTCCAAAAAAAAAATCTCGAGCGAACACATACAGTACATACCATAAAATGTATGTAAATAAGACAAAACAAAGTTTCCTTTCTTATATCAAAAAACTTTTACGTGAAATC
>NC_051413.1:22005646-22005905 GCF_015228065.2 Penaeus monodon
TCGTGAAAAGTGAACAAATAATTAATCACTTTCTTTATTGCTTCAGGATTTTAGCCGTTTCTAATTTGCAATTTCCACAATGCAAACAAAGAACTGCAGATAAATTCATGCTCGTCTTTCACGCAGCAGCATTTCGAAATGCTTCCCTCGATTGCCTTTTGGCGATGGAAAAAAACGGAAGTATTACAGAACAACACATTTTCCTTGATGATATTTAAGGATAAGACTGAAATAAATGGAAAAGACATAGCGCGCGCGC
>NC_051413.1:22005940-22006574 GCF_015228065.2 Penaeus monodon
CATGTGTATGTTCACACGTGAATAGAGATATATCCCTTTATGACAGTTTTGCGTGTCTACGCAAACGGACATTACTATCTATATCATATTTGATCATGTTCAACCCTACAGTAGGGAAGGCCAACTAAAATCGCGAATTTAGTGTAATGAAAGAAAAATAGCAAGCATAAAAACCATGACTTCCTCCCCTTAACGTGTACGTAAATAAATCATTCATTTGCATCCGGTGCAAGGGTAGTAAACAGAGAAATCGGTTTTTGAAATGAAAATTGCACTACTGATAAAACAATTGTGCCCTACTGTTCTGGAACAATTATATTCTTTAAAGTCTTTCGACATTTTTACACGAGTTCTTTAATTTGATATGCTTTACAGAAGGTGTAAAGCTAGATTAATGGAATAGTGTATGGCACTTTTTTTTTTAAGATAACCTATAACATGATATAATTTTTTTTTTTGAGCAAACCTCTGCCCCACTGATGAGGGATCTGCAGGATATCCATTTCTTTCCATTTAGCACTCTCGCGATAGAAAGAAAATTAACAGTACACGTAATGATACTGACCATAGAATGTAAATAAGATAAGATGAACTAAGGTCCCTTCATATGTCCAATAACCCTTCCGTGTAAATC
>NC_051413.1:22007836-22008077 GCF_015228065.2 Penaeus monodon
TTTGTAAAAAGAGAACAAGAAATTGAATCACTTTCTTTCTTGCTTCAGGATTGACAGCTGTCTTTAATTTGCAATTTGCACAATGCAAACAAGAACTGGGGATCAATCCAGGCTCGTCTTTGGGCAGCGGGCTTTTTCATAATGCTTCCCTGGATTGCATTTTGGCGATGGATATAAGTTAAGTATGATATCATTGATGATATTTAAGGAAAAAGACTGAAATCAATGGAAAAGATATAGC
>NC_051413.1:22008115-22008408 GCF_015228065.2 Penaeus monodon
ATTTTACACGTGATTAAATGAATATCCTAAAAATCCAGTTCTACGTGTTTATGCAAACGCATTACTGTCTTATCAGATTTAAATCAGGGTCACCCCTATAGTACGGTCGCTTAATTTGATATTGCAAATTTAGTGTTCTAAATAGAAACAGCAAGCATAGCAGCATACTTCTGTCCCTGTCTATGTATGTGAAATAAACCATTCATTTTACATCCCGGTGCATGGGTAGGTAAACGAAGGGGGTTTTGACTGAAAATTGCACTGCTCCTAAAAACAATTGAATCGTCTGTTAT
>NC_051413.1:22008527-22008803 GCF_015228065.2 Penaeus monodon
TTAAGCAGTCATTTCTACATTTTATACGAATTCATTCATTAGATGTGAAAAGCTAGGTTAATGAAATAATACATATTTTTTCTGAGATAAACCTTTTTATATAAATCTTAATTCTTTTTGCCATTTCATGGGCCTTTTTCATATTTCGTTCAATCTATATCTTTTACAAATCAAGTACACAATAATTTGCAGTGTTTTTTTTCGAGCAAACCTCCGCCCCCCTGTTAATAACTTCGCGATAAGAAAAAAGGTGCTATACATTGAACGACACTGCCC
>NC_051413.1:22008834-22009265 GCF_015228065.2 Penaeus monodon
GATACCTTTCTCACATCTAATAACCTTTACGTTTTGTCACTATATGGCTGCTATTACTTTCCGCCTCTGTACAAGTGTACGGGTAGGAAAGAAGCTTGGTATTATAAACCGATGAATATACGGCGATGTATACATTTAAAGCGATAAGTACACTAATTATGAATACACTAATTGTGAATACATATGATTATGAACTGAAATGCCCACAGAGTACTCAATATTTTAAATACACGGGGTTTTGGTGAATACGTATAATTAAAAAACTGAAATAGAGTATAAAATACTGATACAAAAAGTATAAAATACTGATATTATAAATACACATAACAAATAAGATGCACGCAAATACATATACGGCTATAAATACACATAATTATAGCCACGTAAGACAAAAAAAGTAATGACCAACAGAATCACATTATATTTTATCA
>NC_051413.1:22009318-22009536 GCF_015228065.2 Penaeus monodon
AGTCTTTGAATTGCAGAGAATCGCAAGATGATTGGATGTAAAAATTACATTTTCATTAAATGTCTGTAATTTGAAAATTTAACACTTGATTTTGTTGCTGTAGTTCTTGCCTTGATTATCATCAGTATCATTTTTCTTATTATTGCAAAGATGATAATGATGAAGGTGATTAACACATGTATAAGCGGATATCGCTTGAAAGTGCTGAATGAGAAAGT
>NC_051413.1:22009975-22010975 GCF_015228065.2 Penaeus monodon
ATAATGGCACAGGAGTGGATAATTGTTGATGGTTTCATTGTATAACTGACTGTTATGAAAATATCTTATTATATGTTCTCATAATGAATTTTTTGTAGAATTGTCTCCCTATAGAAAAAACATCATTTATTCCCAGAAAATATGAAAATATTGTCATTAAACATGAAATAGTTATAAGCATCCATGTCAAATACATCATTACTTTTTTCAGACACGGATACCGTTTAGTTCCATAATAGAATATATAGCTTGGAAAATCATAGTATATTCCCATCTTATAGTTTATATCATATCTAAATTTAAGGTGTATATCATACAAACAACATCGTTTTAACTTGTTCGTCGTCACACAAACGCCAACAGAAAAATATAATAAAAATGCTTATTACAGATAAATTTTTAACGTAAACAGTACTACCAAAGCACTGAATTTATCCATTAATATTAACCTAAAACAACCCTACATATGTATTAAATTTCAGATCCCCCAACGACAACGATAATATATGTTTATATATCATATTTGAAAATTATCATTTGTCATTTGGGGAATGAATCAACCCCAGTATTACATATTCCTATAAAATATTAATTAAAAAAAAGTAATGCACTTTTATTTCTTAAATTCTAAAGACATGAGATTTTCAGATTACCTTCCAAGAAAACCAAGTTGGGAGGTCCTTTTTCAGTTTTAAAAGTTTTCAAGACTGACTGGGGAAGTGGAAAGGAGAAAAGTGTATTCTGAAATAACTGATGGCCTACAGACAGTGCTGGCAGCACTTGGGGAAAAAAGCTTTCAAAATGTATTCTATTTCTTTCAAGACTCTTTTTGTGGGATGGGGGGGAGAGTAAAAGCTCATCATCATACCTTATTTTTTTATCCTAAATTTATTCGACAATAGAGCAAAAGAGTTATAGGAAAATGATTATATTATTCCCTTTTCATAAGTAATTCTTAAAATGCTCCTACGGGGAAAAAAATCACATATATTAACTTAAA
>NC_051413.1:22016292-22016481 GCF_015228065.2 Penaeus monodon
CCTCGCTATTAGAGTATTTAACTTCTTACGTTCGTACACAGTTGATAGGACAAAATAGGACCTTAGAAATGTGGTAAAACAGCGTATTAGTAGATGTTTCATAACAGTGGAAATATTAAGCGTCCCAACCATAACAGAGAGAGAAAAAAAAGGACATCGATTAATAATTAATTTTCGCTATTATCCACG
>NC_051413.1:22016711-22017326 GCF_015228065.2 Penaeus monodon
TGGCATTAAAAGTTTATTTAAAATAGGGAGGTATTTTGTGCTTTATTATTTTTTTAAATTTTAAAACTCTACTTGGTTTGGATTGTCTGGTCACCCAACCCCCCATTCAGTTTACTTAGGGGGGAAAAGTTTGTTTTTTAGAAGGTTGCCTTTTTCCCTTTTACTGTGGACAACCCCTTGGCATATCAAAGGTGTTGGAAAACAAATCACGGGCCCAGAGCAGTGTTGGGCCCGATCAGTTTTGTAATCCCTCCTACCAAATGCCTGGTCCCCCAAACAATTTATTTTTTAAATTGGCCATTTTGAAGGGGAAATCCTTTTTCCTCCCTTAAACCCTGATGGGGATTAGTTTAAGGGGCCGATTGGGCTGAAGGGCACTCCGGATCAAAATCTATTAAATAAAATGGGGGTAACACTTATCTTTAGTGTTGACATGAAGGCAATTTAACCTCCAAGTAAGATTAAGTCTTTGTTTAAGGCCCAGCCCCCACAAATTTTTTAAAGTTTTGAAATCTTAGTATATTGATTTTGAAATAATTAATTTTGCATATAATTTTTATAGACCAAATTTTATTTAAATTTATATATCATATTGTAATACATATTATATTTTAT
>NC_051413.1:22019165-22019266 GCF_015228065.2 Penaeus monodon
GCTTAGGGCAGAGGAAAAGGAGTGGAAGAAGAAGGAATGGGGAAAAAAAAGAAAAAATATCACTGAATAGACATGGAATCTTAGGTCTAGGCAGTTCCGAG
>NC_051413.1:22019746-22020172 GCF_015228065.2 Penaeus monodon
CATACGCATGCCTGCGTGTGTGTGCCAAGTTCTCGTAGATGTTATCTAATCTTGTCAGCTGATGGATTCAGATAAAAGAACGAAAAAAATAGCATGTTTACATATGAAAATGTCAAATTTGTAGGTTAATCAAATCGTTATTTCCTTTGGTAATGCAAAGAGTCGAATGGCAGAGTCAGTGGCAAGCATGCTTAATTATTTCAATTTAGCTACACGTATGATGGGATTTCGTTCCTACTTTATTTGATCACTGACTAAGTATCACCAATGTAATATGTCTCAAAAATCTCTATCCTAAAAGAAAAATACTCCAGGTTCTTGGTAAGCAAACCTATAAAGACAATGATTTGCTGTAATACAAAATCACCATCGTAGTTTATAGACTACTAGGTTCTCACAAACCACTCTATCTCTTCTCATAAAAAC
>NC_051413.1:22020495-22020750 GCF_015228065.2 Penaeus monodon
CGTTTCTTGATTTTTCATGATGAGTAAGAAGAGGATTGGTGTTTGGTTGGCAACCATTTGTTTAGACGTAGAAAACACAAAACTGTCATTATGATGTTGGGAATGTAGCACCGACATTTTTCCACATCACAGTATGTTACTGTGCTAAGTAAAATTATCATAGCCAATTATCACATGCAGCTTTACCATCACACTTAACATGGATTTTCAGATTTGCTATGTCATTCTCTATTACTTGCAGACATAAAGTTCTAA
>NC_051413.1:22020826-22021083 GCF_015228065.2 Penaeus monodon
TATGAAATATTTATTATTTACTAACCTATTAAATTTTAAGTTACCCACACCATCAAACAGTGTGCATCTATCCTTATATATCAATTACTTATTGTTCTTTTTTCCCAGGTGTTGAAGCTTACACACCTAAACCCACTTTTCAAGGGAAAAAAAGCCAAAAATTTTAATTTTACTTTTTTCTGGATATAGTAAGAAGCTTGTCTCGGAGGAAACGAATTACTTAAGTGTTTGGCTAAAACATATTTACCTAAGTTTTT
>NC_051413.1:22021267-22021854 GCF_015228065.2 Penaeus monodon
AGGCAATTAAAAATGGTGTACCTGCGACACGCATATATTTCGGGATTAAAATGCACTTCCGAATATCACTTGATGGCACATTTCTACAAACGAAAAAAGAAGAAAAAGCAGAAAATTTACTTGGCTCATACGAGACCTTTAATGGCCAATCCTGTACAGGTATATGATGACGTCAATACAGTGAAGAGTCATCCATGTACAAGTAATTGATTGCTTATGAAACTTTGGTCATTAATGTAACAATCACTTTGTCGATATCTTATAAGAAATCTACAACTTCTCCCGAGCATATAAAATAATAAATGCTATATAAGTGTGTAATATTACTGTATCGCTTAAGTTAAAATTAAATTGCTGTATTACTTTAGCTGGTGGTTATTCTCACGTTTATGCAATACTAGGTTGCATACACAAAATACATTCTCAAGATTGAATATGAAATTGGATGGTGCAGTAGGAAATAGAGACGGTTTTTAGAATGCATTTTTCTGCGATATTTGTATAAACACTAAATATCGTGAGATCGATCTGATGTTTCTATAGTTGTTCATACCTTTAATTTGGAGAAACAATAGAATATAGTCATG
>NC_051413.1:22022698-22023648 GCF_015228065.2 Penaeus monodon
AACGAAAAGCACCCTAAAGACGTAATGAATCTTGAATTACACAAATTTTATGATAATGTTATGACTTGAATACAAAGGCACTTGCTTGTAAATATAAGCAGATACTTTTCCCAACGAATACATGATTAAAGAGACATGTCCCGCGAAAAAATAGTTCTAGACTTATTTCACTAAATTTTGTAATTCTGACTACAGTAAAACTTATAAAAAACAAGCCATGATAGAGCAAAGGTTTGTGATTCTTCAATCTGCTTCTTAAGATTGAAGCATTGAAAAATAAACCTATGATGTCATTGATAACCTGCAAATACATAAAAGCATGAGCATATACAATGTACCCGAGCTTATTACACATGTACACCAACAAAGACAAAATGCTTTATCAGACTTTTAACTCTAAAAACAGACACAGGCAGAGTAGACAAAAGAGTCTCTTTTTTATTCTCATTCCAGTTTAAATCTATGTTTTTGAGAATTTTGACAATCCTGCTGCAGTAAATTAATCAGTTGCAGTAAATTACAAACTCGAGTTTTCCAATGATGTGCATAAATGTTGAACGAAATATAAAAATCCGGTATTTTGACTTTTCACATAGAATACCAGTTTCTAGTAGAAGGTGGCAGCTGATATATAGACCAATGCTGTACTTGAGACTGACCGCCTGTTTGGTAAAGGGCACACAATTTGGTATAATTGAATTCCTTACAGATAAATTTTAAATACTAAACAGATGAGAGAAGATCAGAATGTACAAATACTCTCTTCCTTTGCGAAAACTTTGTTGCTTAAGTCCCCAAGTTTTCATACATACGAAGAGTCCAATTATCCGGTTCTTATCATAACAAACTTTACGAGAGTACTAGAACGCTTAGGCAATGTTAGGCACGAGTGTTATAACTTGTTGGGTGGAGATGCACGAAGCCTTTGAGTGGATCTTCGAAGCGCTCTG
>NC_051413.1:22023692-22023965 GCF_015228065.2 Penaeus monodon
GATGAGTTTGTTTATCCTTTATTCACTGATCACTCTATGTCTGTCTTTCTATCTTGCTAAAAATAAAATAGGGGTTCTCCATTAAATTCTCAGATATATTACACTAGCTGGTAAGTATAGCCTAGTTCTTCTGAGTTCCTGTTTCCAGAAAAATAAAATTTTATGCATCATATCTCCTGAATAAGAGTTACATGGCCCAAACTATACGAAGGGTTATTTAGTGTATCATTACTGAAATATATCATAACTCTCAGCGAGACAGGTGGCGAAGAG
>NC_051413.1:22024122-22024517 GCF_015228065.2 Penaeus monodon
AATCTATCTAATAAACACAACACGAGCATAACCAATACAAAACAACCCGCTTATACGGATGATTACGAATATGCCTTGATATTGGAAAACTTTAAAACACACTAGACGTTATTAATCTCTTGCCTTAAGCCTCCCCCCCCCCCCCACGCCCACCCTTTTTTTCTCAACCCTTTCGCTCGGTCAGTGAGCATTCCTGGATAATGGATAGGTATCGGATATGTTCGAGAAGCAAGAGATCCTCATGAAATATTGATGCACATAAATACACAACATGCAGGAAGGAGAATTTTACGCCGGCTGGGAGCAGGTGGCTGGCCCTATTCCGTGGGGCTTCTTGGGTTCTTATCTCTGTTTTTAGCATAATTTACAAGTAATGGTGATACCTCTAGTGTTAA
>NC_051413.1:22024565-22024787 GCF_015228065.2 Penaeus monodon
TTATTAGTAACTGAAAATATAAGAGAGAGAAAGTAGTAAGAAACTAATGATGATATGATAAGAGACAGATGAGAAAAAAGATTCAAATATGCAGAAAGATGTCTTCATTTTATGCTCAAGTTTGAGTAAATCTGGAATTTTCCTTTCAATCCGATGAACAGCATGTGAAAGGGCAAAGGGGATCTCAGAGTTACGACACGCGGTTCATCATTAAAGGTAAAG
>NC_051413.1:22025190-22025442 GCF_015228065.2 Penaeus monodon
CAGACGCAGTCAATGATATGCACAGAATTTCGAAAGATTTCAGGTGGCCTTTGCGAATGGCAGAAAGAGATCTTGAAACTTGGAATATTCTCAGCGCAGGAATTTGATATTCTTTTGAAGTTTGTATTCAGAATATAATAGGATCAATGACAAACTCAGCATGCAGAGGATTTTTTTTTTAAGGAAAAAGAGGTTCTAAGAATTCAGACATTTTGGTAGTTTGACGACAACTGCGCTCCGTTAGTAAAAAGG
>NC_051413.1:22026259-22026486 GCF_015228065.2 Penaeus monodon
AATCAAAGGACCAAGGAAAGTTTGGCATCTCTTTGAAGTGTTATAACAAGGCGAGTAAATTCCACCAAACATTATACTGAAGTTAAATATCACGCGATTTTATTTCAGTAAATATCATGACAATACTCGTGGGTTCTGATAATCATATCAAGAAATTATGGCAAGTAGCATTCGGGGAGTTATTTTCACAGCAATGACTACTAAGTGAGAGCAGTATTAGTTGTAGG
>NC_051413.1:22026589-22026810 GCF_015228065.2 Penaeus monodon
TCTTCCATAATAGGGAATAAATAAAAAACAATATGTAAAAGCAATATGTTGTCAATCATACCTTTTGTGTCAATCATACCTTTGTGTTTTTATATTATCTTTGTTGTCAAAGATGCCCATATAGAAGCGAAAATAAGACATATGAAAAAAAAAAAAATGAATCTTGAAAAAAATAAAATTAATAGAAAAAATCGAACATAGAGTTTAAATCAGTTAACCAA
>NC_051413.1:22026983-22027078 GCF_015228065.2 Penaeus monodon
GAATGCTCACCTCTAAGGATAATCTTATATGCGAGAAGTGGAATCATGCATGTATTGGTTTATTAATGAAGGGATAATTCTGATGACGTCTTGAC
>NC_051413.1:22028008-22028464 GCF_015228065.2 Penaeus monodon
CAGCAACTGCGAATCAAGCTGAATCTCGGGTACGAGATTATTTTGGGAAAATTTCTTGTGGTACTAGAGATCTTCCATAGAGATCCCGCAAGATTAAGCACTCTATGTATCTCACGCAAATATTTACTGAAGAAGAATTTCATATTTTCAGCGATGTGTTCCAGTAGTCGTAATTTTGCGTCGGAGAGATATTTCATGATTCACAAAATGAAATTCGTGCTCGGAGTTTGTGTCTGGGCTGTCTGTATAATAGAAAACGGGATGCAAGAAATTTTGCAAGAAATTTTCTTTTAATCCAGAATATGTTTTAGAAGTTCGTTACTTTTACAGTACTGCAAAAAGTACTGAATGATAACAGAGCACTATATAATTAATTAATCAGAGGGATTATTAAAATACGTAGATAATACCATAAATTTTTCGTACCACGCACCAACTTTAACCCAACAGAAAGTG
>NC_051413.1:22028543-22028705 GCF_015228065.2 Penaeus monodon
TCCACTTCAGCTTTACAAAAAGAAAATTAAATATGGAGATGCCAATTTCCTTAAACATTAGTCTGTCCGTATATGTGTCTGTTCATTTTCCAATTAAGACAGACCATGTCCATATAGGCGTTTTAGTCCGAGTGCACGCACACACCTATTCACGCGCGCGCG
>NC_051413.1:22029080-22029144 GCF_015228065.2 Penaeus monodon
CCGTTTTTTCCTTCCCCCCTCTCTCTCACGAACGTACACACACTCACTTTCATGTATACTTTAC
>NC_051413.1:22029168-22029743 GCF_015228065.2 Penaeus monodon
TCTACGTGGGAAATACAATCTGAGGGAAAGGAGAACCATGTTATTATCAGGGCTATTTATAGAACACCGTTAAGTCGAGATACCACGTCATATCTAAGATTTTTGAAAGAAATGCAGGGAAATGCATCATTATTATTCTCAAAGAAGTGTAATAAAAAGGAGCGAATGATGGATTATATAGAAAATAAATGGCTGCAAAACAGACAATTTCCGAAGAAAAATATGGAAGACGATCGTAGAGAAAATGAAAGAGAAGAGTGATTGAGCCTCAAGTTGAAATCTTAAGGTACAAGAAAATTGGGAAAAGAATTTTCTGATGTTACGAAATATGGATTTAGGAAATCTCTATGGGGCTTCTACGAGATTAAAGACTTAGTAGGGAGGACACACAAATATTCGCTGAAAACGGTGATTCTCAGTTTTAGCGGAGTGTGCTAGTTGCAGCGAGATGATGATATTAAAAACTAATGTGTATAAGGAGTATAATGGTAAGAGATAAAGATATAATGGCACAGAAAGAATAAGTAATAAAATGTACTTAAAGGAAAGCTCATCCTCTGACGTGATATATTCGT
>NC_051413.1:22029770-22029915 GCF_015228065.2 Penaeus monodon
CGTTATAGGCATACCATTGATACCAACATACCTTCATAATGGATACTTCGTGACGTCGTAAGACGATAAGGTCACAAGTACATAGATGTCACAGCCTTGTGCAACATTAATATTTGCCTACAGTATCCAGATTTTGCGTGTACAT
>NC_051413.1:22030003-22030125 GCF_015228065.2 Penaeus monodon
TGCGATGTGTAGCTTTGCTTTTTTTAATTTACCTGTATATCACAAATGGCAAGTTCAAAAAATGTAAGTTGTGCCTAACATTACTCCGACAGCAATTTTTATGGTAAAATTCCCACAGACGC
>NC_051413.1:22030325-22031250 GCF_015228065.2 Penaeus monodon
CACCTTGTAAAGATGCAGAGACATTAGAATCTATAAGCAATTCCATTCAGATTCCTATTTCCAGCTAAATTTTAAGCAAGAATTTCATGTTTTCAATTGTTTGTCTTTTAAAACCCTTCACCGTCCCTTTAGACCGTCGGCGCGGGTTGGAATGTTCTAATGTTACTCTCATAACATTTTTGGATACATTTACAAATGCTCGTGTCCGCTTCTTTTCAGGAATTTTGACTATTTTAGAGGATGAGCTTCCCCTTTGAAGAATGGAATTTAAGCGTACATGATTCAATATTATAGAGAAGGGGGCCGATTCTGCAAATATTGTTAATGAATGTTATTGAGATATCGAATGTCAGCATATGTAATGGATATGAAAATAGTTAAAGGGGTTATTGAAATGTCATGGACTCCTGCGATTAAGGCTGGATAACATTTCTATGAAGGGTTTAGTATGCTAAGTGGCAAGGTCCTAGTATAAAATTATTTATGGTTGACTGACGCAGGCCAAATATAGGCCGAGTATACTGTATACAAATAGAAAATAATTGATTACTGAGCATTCGTAAAATTTTGGTTACAAATGAATTACCTTTCTCCAGGATATGTGTACCAGGTGCCTTTAAATCTTAAAGACTAGATTACCAGCATCCAACTCTCAACAATCACACAGGTAACCGAAAATAAAAATAAAACCCGATATTTCCGGTTATTCGTGAAGAATATACTAGCTCATCCGGAATATATGAAATTCACTGTAACATCTAAGCATTTGAATAATACCTCTTATTAATTCATTGTTCGGTCTTTTGTAATCATGCAATACTTTCAGCTGTATTGTGAAAATAACGAAAATCTAAAATATATTTTCGTTTAAAAGCGAGAGTTTACATACACATCAAAATTAGGCACCTCAACTCAGAAATGGGCG
>NC_051413.1:22031302-22031425 GCF_015228065.2 Penaeus monodon
ACGAAGGTTTCCCTGCTATTTAGAACTTCCATCTTTTCGTAGACTCTTCAATCTACCCTTTCTGGGGTAAAAACAAGCTTCGTGTTTCTATCGGATGAAATATTCCATCTGGAATGCCAGACT
>NC_051413.1:22031469-22031621 GCF_015228065.2 Penaeus monodon
CTCCCCAGAATATTCTTATCAAATAATATGAAAACATGTTACAGCCACCAACTTGTTAAAATTCTTCCCTTTCTTTCACCAGATAAACCCAGTACACAAAGTTTGTAGTACATAAGTTTCGAGGTTAGATATATACACTGTAGTCACTGCTG
>NC_051413.1:22031696-22031938 GCF_015228065.2 Penaeus monodon
AGATCATAAAGATCTTCATTCTCATAATCCATGAGTGAACAATATCTCTTTAGTGGAGAATAGTTTTGTTCTGGGATATTTTACAATATATTATTTACACGTTCGGTGTCTAGTGATATTTTGTGTATGAGGTCAAAAGACGAAATAGATGAAGAGAAAAAATATATCGATAAAGTAAAAATAAATGAATAATATGTTTTAAATGAGATTAGCAAAAAGAAATAGATGGAGGAAAATGTGTG
>NC_051413.1:22033697-22033861 GCF_015228065.2 Penaeus monodon
TTGCGTTGTTTTAATTACGTTAATGCTGCAGTTATGACCCTCATTACATCGACAACAAATGATTTAAAAAACTCGACAATGTCATACAAATGACCTTCCTTTATTACCTCATATATGTAATTGTCAATTTGTCTCTCGGAATTTCAATCATAATTTAATCATGA
>NC_051413.1:22033890-22035363 GCF_015228065.2 Penaeus monodon
GTATATCTCCATCTACTCTTTAGATGTGTGTATACAAAGTTATTTTGTGTGATAAGGTTAAATATGGGTTATGAAATAACTATTGTAACTGACGGTATACCTAAGCCATTATAAGTACGTAATGTATAGTTCCTAGCAGATGAAGCTGTCAATTCTGTTGTCTCTTTCTTGTCATAATGATGAAAACCTGCGATCTGTTGTTGACTGTTATCGCTTCATGCTTGGGTACTCCTATTGTGATGTTTCTGAATTCCCGATAATTAACTTATTATAAAAGTTTGATCATGTTTGTTAATGAAAAAAATGGATATAATATATGACGAATTGTGTTATGCAGAAGCATTAATATGATATGTTTATGGAAGAGAGAACGACTCGGGACTTTCTGATTTCAGTCCAAATCTTTGACTATCTTTATACATTTATACTGTTTAATCGAATATTATTTATTTCCACTTGAAGACCTGCATATCCCTCATTTATTCAAGTATCGCATTTACTGTTTTGTGTTTTACTCAGAAGCTTATTACCAAAATCCCCAACTCGTCCCTTCCCGATCCTTCCCAGCTTTGAATAAACAGTAACACGTCCGTTTGAAGCATCCCAGTCCATTTGTACTGTTGCATGAATAAATTCTTGTGCATTATTGAATAATCTAACCCATCAAATGGAACCTTCGTGGTAACTTTCGGAGTAAAAGATTTGCAGAGAGGTCCTTTGAAGCCGAGTTACTTTCTTTAGAAATAATGCATGTACTTATAACCATTTTGCCGTCAGCTACGTTATTTTCGCATCATGGTTAAAGTGGGCTTGGACTACCATATAATCAGAATCAGCATCATCCCGTATTACTATGAGTCGTTTTTACTTATTCTTTACTTTACCACAGTCAGGTGATTGAAGATAATATTACTCAAACCACATTTGCTAAAGTAATAAAGCAATATTAAACTGTATACAAGTAGCGCATGCAGACGTTCGTTCCTTCTTTGGTTAGCAAAGACGGAGAGACAAGAACATATCTACTTAAGGTTTAATATAGTGTTTGCCCATTATCTGCACGGAACTTTACGCGCAAACAGATACCATATTCCAAATACCAATTAGTCTATTTGCATAATGAATATTTTTATTCGTTATTGCACTCTTTTCTGCGTTAATTGTTAGTTTATTCGTTCGTTTATCTTTTAGTTATTTCATTTTATTATTTAATTTTCGTCCGAATTAATTTTGAACTCTAATTTGAAGATTGAAGCTAAGAGTGGCAATCATCTGTACTGTTTCATTTATATTAGTTTATTTAAATTGCTGTATTGCAAAAAGAAAAATATTTATTACAACTTCGAGGGTCGTTCATATTAACAGTGTCAGTCATGATTAAAATATTTATTTTCCATTACAAAAAGGAAATGTGTATTATGCTGTTATTGTTATATTTTTATAGGTACTGTATATTTAGTAAAGCATTTATAT
>NC_051413.1:22036576-22036946 GCF_015228065.2 Penaeus monodon
AAGGGTTTAATATGATAATTAAATTTATATAATTATAAATATCTTTGGTCATCATCCTCATATCAATAGATGTACTGAATTTTTCTTTTATTTGCAAACCCAAAAATCTGCATACAGAGCTGAATACAAAACAAGTAAAGCACTTTCTCGATCTTAGGAATAATAATTTTCTGAAACTCAAATCTAACTGTCCTTTCTCCATAGAAGTTGCCTCATATTTTACCCAAAACTTCAGAGAGCTGTTCCTCAAAAAATGCGAACTTCACGCCATTGTGACAGAGTGCGTCAAAAACTTTCGTCACTCTGTTTTCGTTTAATGTGCGTCTCAGCGTAAACTGCATGGCTGTTTCTGGGAAGGGTGGGTGTTTAT
>NC_051413.1:22037042-22037316 GCF_015228065.2 Penaeus monodon
AAGGGGAGAAGAGAGATAAAAGGGAGAGGTGGGGATAGGGGAAGGGAGAGATGAAAGGGGGACAGGGGGAAATTTAAGAAGGGAGGGAGTTAAGAGAGATGAGAGAGGAAGAAAAGGGAGAGAGGAGGAGACGAAAGAGAGAGGGAGAGGGGGTGAGAAGGAGAAGGAGAAAGAGAGAGAGAGAAAAAGAGAAAGGTTGGAAGAAGAGGAGAGGGCAAGAGAAAAGAGAAGGAAGAAAAGAAGAGAGAGGAAGGGACAGAGGAAGGAGGAGGAG
>NC_051413.1:22039773-22041014 GCF_015228065.2 Penaeus monodon
AAAACACAAAACCACACAAAAAAACCTATATATCTAAATTTAATAGACACATGGGGTGAAGCCCTTACGTGAAAGTTTCCTGTACCCGGGCTTCGACATCGGATGCGGGGTTCTGTCCGGTCCCCATGCGGGCCCTTTTTTTCCCAGGCCCGAATGGCATCGGTGGCATCAGTTTTTCCCACTTTTTTTATTCATGACAGATTTCAATTTTTTACTTTATATGTTCTCCCAATTATGTCCGCCGGGCTGATTTTTCGCATTTAAACCCCTTGCAAAGTTTTGTAAATAAAAGATAAATGAATAAAAAAATTTATTAATGAAGATAACCCCACAAATTACATAAAAAGAGGGAGTGATGATATATAGGGGATAGATAAATTTATATGAATATAAATGTAAATATATATTTTAAAAATATATTAAAATATATTTTATATATATAAAATAAATATTGAAACATGGAAAATTATTTATATATAAATATATTATTTTATATTTTATCTATAATAATATTATATTATAATATATATATTTAAAAATATATATAAAATAATATATATATAATATATATATATTATTTAAAATAGATAAAAATATATGAAAACCCTGTTATAAAAGAATTTTATAGATACAAAAATCGGGGGGTTTTGTGTTTGGGGGGGGGTTTTTTTAAATTTTTTATATTATATATATATCATAATATATTATATATTTTGTTAGGGTTATTAATTATATTTTATATTCTTTATTAAAATAATTTTTTATTTTTTTATGGAAAATTTTTGTAATTTTCTCCCTTTATTAAGGTTTTTTTTTGTTTATTTTTTTCTTACAGTTTTTGGGGATAATTTTATTGTTTTTGTTTTTAGGTTTTTTTTTTATTGTCTTTCTATTTTTCTTTTCCTTTTTTTTTTTATTTTTTTTTTTTATATTTTTTTATATAAAATCTATATTTTAATATAATATTATAAAACTTTTAATTTTAAAAATATATATTTTATATAATATTATATTTTATATTTATTTATATTTATATTTTATTTGTATATATATAAAATATGTGTGGGGGGTGTGTATAAATTATAATTATATATAATATATATATATAAAATATAATATAAATTTTAGATAATAATTTTATATATATATATATATATATTTAAAAATATTATTTAATTTCTAATTATATACTATAAAGAAGTTGGGGGAAAAAGCATGTGGAAAATTTTAAATACCCGGGG
>NC_051413.1:22041050-22041453 GCF_015228065.2 Penaeus monodon
TTTTTTATTTAAAGGGAATTCGTTTTAAAATTTGGAAACTATTAGGAAATCTTTTGCTGTTTAAAAGAATTAGTTTGTTTTTTTTGGGGCCCTTTTTGCAAATGATAATGGTCGAAAGGATATTTAAAAAGATAGAGTTATTTAAGGAGACGGAAAGTTTACAGCGAAAGGAAAGGACTAAAATAAAACAAGGGGGAACATTGGGAAAAAAATAATTTTTTGGGTTAAAAAAAATTCTGATTTTTTTATGTTAAGTATTTCTTTAAAAAAGTTTTTTCCACTTTAAATTTTCCTTTTAAGGAAACGGAAAACCAGAGAAAGGGGAAAACACAAAAACACACCCACATATATTTATGTGGGAAAACCGTTTTTTAAATACAAACCTATACAGGGTTTCCCACCT
>NC_051413.1:22041593-22042020 GCF_015228065.2 Penaeus monodon
ATTTTTACTTTCCTAAGACAAATAACACCACAAGCAAAACCCCAAAATTTTAAAAAATCAAATAAATTTCCTCCCTTTTTTTTCCCCCAAAAGAAAAAAAAACAGTACACCAAAAAAAAGCTTGAGACAGAAGCTAATTTTGAAATAAATAAAAAAGCCAAAAAACTTTTCAAACGGAAACAGCTTTTGAAGTGAAAAAGGGGAAAGGGGGATAGTCAGTCTAGAGGAGAAAATTGAGGCTCGTGAAACCCAAAATTAAAAACGTACCGGGTTTGTCACCCCGGACCGCCGATGCAGTGGCACTCTGGCAGGGAGGGCCTTGCGCGACCGGGTAACGGAATCAACCTGTCTGTCCTTCGCAGAGCGGGTACAAAGACCTATCTATTTGCCAGTCTCTCTGTATTCATATAAGCATTAACACATATTC
>NC_051413.1:22042246-22043104 GCF_015228065.2 Penaeus monodon
TTATATGTGTACAAAGAAAGACATAGAGAGAGAGAAAGCTCAGAATGTATATATATCTCACTTTCTCTCTCGCTGCAGGTAATATGTACTTTACAGCACTTAACAATACACATTTTTTATCAAATCAAAATCTTATTACATAGATAATTCAGCTGCTATGGACATATCACGCTAGGAACTTGTTATTTTTAATGCTTTACCATCTACATCCCAGGATCTTGTACATAAGTTATAACCTACCACTGAATTGGGTTATCTGAATTTCGCTAATTTCCGAAAGTTCTGAATTCAATTTGCAGATAATGCAAATGTTGTCGGCACTATAGTGACAGTGTAACTTTTATCAGCATACATTGTCAATGTTCATCCCTTGATGTCAAAAAATAATTTTCCTTGCCCGTAACACGTTGTGAAGATGAAATATTCTTAACATTTTGTCATGTTGGTGTTCTGAATATGATTGACATGAAGATTTTATTCCAAAATAACATTTGAGTCTGCTGACACATTGAACATTTACATCTTTATCTCTTACTATGTTAATTAAGTGTTGTTACTCACCTTTCTAAAATATATAATTTCTTTCTCTCGATTAATCCCCTTCATAAAAATCCCCCCATACCTCAATCCTAAACTCCTACTATCTTTCTTGTCCCCCAAAGCAACGGAAATTAAAGACCTAGCTGCAGTATCCTTGTCCCATAAAGTGATTAAAATTCATAATGATTTTTTTTTCCACAAAAGATGAGGGATTTTTACTGAAATTTGGCGGGATTTTTTTTCTTAAAGGTTTTGGGCATCATTTTAATTTTAGTAGTTTTTCTGGAACCAAACAAATACTGTTGCAAAAATAAGGGG
>NC_051413.1:22043173-22043595 GCF_015228065.2 Penaeus monodon
CCTGCTGGGTTTATTTGTGGGGTTTAGTATATAATTAATTAATATATAAATGTATTAAATATATTATAGTATATTTAATAAATTTATTTTATATGTAAATTTTATAGTATTTTATTTATATTATAATAAATTATATATATAAAAACATAATTTTTTTATAATTATATCTTATAACATAACTTTATAGATATTTATTACAAATAATCCATAATATAATATATCATTAAATATATGTATTATTATAAATATAAAATAATATAAAATATAGGTATATTTATTAAATATATATATATTATATATATTATTATATATAATATTTATTTTTTTAAATAATTTATAACAATATAGTTTATATCTATAATAAATATATATATTATTAAATTGGTTGGGGGGTTTGGGCCGGTGGTGTGGGGGTGTTGGTG
>NC_051413.1:22043623-22043724 GCF_015228065.2 Penaeus monodon
GGGTTTGTGGGGGAGGTTTTTCTGTGTTTGTGGGGTGTTTGGTTGGTTGGTTTGTTTGTGTTGTGTTTGGTGTTTATTTTTGGAGTAATGTTGCCCCAGTC
>NC_051413.1:22043825-22043996 GCF_015228065.2 Penaeus monodon
ACATACATACATACATATAGCAGGGATGTAGGAACCTCCTAAAAAGTGTGTGTGTGGTGGGCAAAGCACTAGATTAATTTGCTAAGGTATATCAAATATATGCTTAAAAACACGGCAAGTTTTGATAGTTTAGTTGTCCTAATTTGTAAAACTTTTTGAATTTTTTTGGAA
>NC_051413.1:22047090-22047748 GCF_015228065.2 Penaeus monodon
TATTTTTTATATTATTATTATTGGATACTGGATCGACTGTCTGTCTGAAATGCATTTTTCTTACTTTAATATCTGCTTTAATCATTCTTGTAAATATAGTGATTATTTGATCACAAGGCCTTCCAGGTACCTCAAAATAAAGTAGAAAAGGTGAAACTCATTTTATCACGGCTGACACAAACGAATTACTCGAGACGTGATACAGAGCGGCAAACTTAAGCGTACAAGATATTAGTTAAGAGAGAAGTTTGGCGAAGTTCTGAAGTTGACAGATACAGCATAATATGAATATTCAAATTAGATCAACCGAGAGGGGGGGGGGGAATCTTTCATTCTTATTAGCCACGGCGAAAGGAAAACACAGAAGCAAGCAGAAGATAACGAAGGGAGAGTGAATATTGGAGAAATAACTCGGCGATACAGGTACCGGGAAATAGGATTATATGAAGGGAAATTGAGAGTAGATATTTGTGGGAAAAATCACCGGGTACGAGGGAGCTGAGTGATGCAGCATCCGAGGGCGTGAAAAATGGAAGCATCTTAAGGAGTGGGGATACTTCTTCTCTCCGTAGCCTGATGAGATGGAGGGAGCGATTTTATAGCGAGTGAGTAAATGGTGTTTATAGACATATTTTGAGGTTCTGAGATTATCAGTCGG
>NC_051413.1:22048076-22048824 GCF_015228065.2 Penaeus monodon
TTCAATCAGTATCGATAATGAATTGATGTACATAAAAAAAATGCTTACAGAATTACATTTTTATTAACCTATTATAAGAAATGAGACATAAATTTATCAAAGACATATATGCGAATTTGAAAGACCGCTAGACCACACGTAAAAATAAATTCAACTATCACTCTCGTTGTGTCTTAAGCTCCTACAAATGACGCTTAATTTGTTCGATAATGCCTCCATTAATATGCTCAAGAGTATGTGATGAGCCAATAAACGGTAATGAGTCCCATATATTCGCCATAATGACGGCGTTTGCATTCACACGAGAAAGTATTTAAGCCTCGGTACAGGAATAAGAAAAAGAAAAGAAAGACTAGGCCCTTCCCATTTTCTAAGGATCGGAGCAAAAAAGAGTAAAGGGGAGACTCAGCCATTTAGAAGAAAAACACTGATATCCATCTTCAAAACCCTTTAAAACACGCAAGTAGTTCTGACGGCCGTGTGTCTGCCTCCTCTGCTGCCGCTGTAGTGAAACGGGGTCTTTCAGCGTTCTCATGATCGATACGCAATAGCCGCGGCGATGTCCGCAGCGCCACGCCAGTCCCAGGCCCGTGGGACGTCCGCAACGAGACGGTTGTTGCCCGAATCGCGTCGCTCGGTTGGCGGCCTTGAAGAAACCCCTTTTACGAGAACTTTGACTTCTGATTAACAGGTTGCCTTCGGGTTCCCTTTGACTATCATCAGTTGGTTAAATGATTGTATTTTGCAT
>NC_051413.1:22049481-22049851 GCF_015228065.2 Penaeus monodon
GGGAGACACCGGAAAAGCCGTGATTTAATATTTCCCCAAGCGATCAAAAAGTGCTTGAGTCGTTCTGGGAATGTGTGTCATGTCAAGCTCAATATTCAATAGTTTCAAGCAAAACGATCACACTATTCTGAATGTACTCTCATTAAATTTCTGGCTGTTGTTGCATAAAGGGCATCCATTAAAAAAGTTGTTTATCTGGCTTTGTTGCAATCGCAGCGCATGACACAAAAAACATGGATTTAACTATCTGGAATTTTTATTTTGTATATACTCTTCCTGTCATATCAGATGTAATATAAAGAATATATCTATGTTGTATTATTATCTATAATATCATACCAAATGCATGATAATAATCATGATTGCTATT
>NC_051413.1:22050540-22051125 GCF_015228065.2 Penaeus monodon
GTGTAGTTGTATATAATTTGATTTGTAGATTCTTATTACAGTTTCCTTCTGTTTCTTTTATCTTATCTACATCAATTTAAACCAATTATTCTAACCCTTTAATTTACCGGTCATTACTTCATATTTGCTGTCATTATACTTTACTTTTTCAAGATTTCAATATTTTTCTCAGAATCTTTTGTAAATAATCAATATCATTCGGAATTTTATTACTGCCCTCTGATCTCGGAAACAGAATTTTACGACTAATAAAACTTTTGCCGGAACGTTCACATTCTTTTATATTTCACTTTAGGTTTTTGGAATCAAAGAAAAGGCCAAATTGATGAAATGTTGTTATCGTTATTACACATTTAATATCTAAAAAATCATCCTTTATATAACAAACCCTTGTGTGAGAATATATTCTATATTAATATTCTGGAGAAGTGATTCATATGACTGTTCATTAGGAGTGAGAAATTTCGTTGAAAATTAGATAAATAATTTAGTTAAATACCACTGAGCTGTTGTTAGCGATTCATACCCTCGCTGTTAGGTAATTTGGGAATGCTAAGAAAACAAATTATACCTTTTACATTAACG
>NC_051413.1:22052145-22052307 GCF_015228065.2 Penaeus monodon
CTTAAAAAAACAGAGTCAGGGTCTAAGATATAAGAAAGAAAGCGATTGGTAAAGGATATACGAAATAAGTTTAAACAAGTTTGAAACTAGACAGGATTTCACTATGCACCAAAAGCGGATCCAATCCGGCAAAAGAGATATGCAATCATGGGTGCACTGTTT
>NC_051413.1:22055320-22055439 GCF_015228065.2 Penaeus monodon
TTTCTTTTCTTTTCTTTTCTGTTTTGTGACACTCCTTTGAAAGGTTGTCACAAAGGTTGTCAAGACTAAAGAGGCTAAGAGATAGTTCTATTCCTTTCAGGGCCAGAACCCCACTGCAG
>NC_051413.1:22055831-22056087 GCF_015228065.2 Penaeus monodon
CAGAAAGACAGACAGACAGTTATAAAGGCTTATGTGTTCGTGATCCGTATATTTTGTGTCTGAAGGATATGTTCGTGTACATGTGTGTCTGTTTCACCCACGTCGGACGCCATTCCCAAGAACATCGCCTCATCCGCTACCAGTGGAATCCTAGCCTTCTGATGAATTAATCACTAGTCCATATCGGCTTCCCTCGTCCTCAAACTTCTGTCGTATGCCGTGCAGCCTTTCCTCATTTCGTCCTTGACCTGACCTC
>NC_051413.1:22056239-22056985 GCF_015228065.2 Penaeus monodon
TCACTGGCGGTTTTTTTTTTGTATGTGTGTTTAGTTGAGTGAATGACTTTATTTACAGTCGTATGTAAAGATGAAATATATTCGGAAACGGCAACGTCAGTATAGTTTTCCAATATAACAGCGAGCAACCTATAATGGTAAAATTACTTTTTAAAGACATTTTTCTTTTTTTTCTCCTATAATAATTCTTTACTGTTAGACCGAAAGAAAATTCTAAATTTCCTCTTCCAGACCCTTATTTCACACGTATTTCCTTTCATAAATATATGGCAACAGGATATCTTTTCAATAAACCAACCTTTGCGCCAGATTCAACAAGCGACAACCCCTTTCTCTCTCTCAGGACCCCCTGAAGAAATATTTATATAAATAAAGCTATTTTCCGCCCTGGCAGAACCGACAGGAAGTTCACACTGAGACGGGGAGCGCGAGAGACCCCATCAACGTCACCAAAAGCATCCACAAGTCTCCCGGGATCACCTCCGCAGCCTTCCTCACGCTACACTCATTTCCCTCAGATCGCATTAAGCGGCTCGTTTCCCCTATTAGTGGCTTCAGACATGACGGCTGGCTATTAACTTTAAAAACACCTCGGAGGCGGCTGTTCACGGCTGCAGGGCCATCGGCTTTAATTCGCCTGCTCGCGTGTTGTGCTGTGGCGTCCTCGCGGGGAATGGTTGCTGGGTGGGTCCCCGAGGGGGGGGGGAGATGACCGTTGACGGTCTCCTGTGGGTGACAGTTGTCAT
>NC_051413.1:22058175-22058680 GCF_015228065.2 Penaeus monodon
AATAGCTTAGCTATGATTTTACAGGGATATAGTCATGAAATTTTACTTTTTATTAATTTTAATACAATTAATTTTACTTCATATAACGCAAGGCAACAGTGTATTTCATCCATTCCAAATTTGGCTAAACTAACATTAAATGGCCACTACTGTTGTTAGATAAAAGTTGAAAGTTGACAGCTGTTTTAGAACTCAGGAATACTCAGTCAAGAAGCAAAACAGCATATGAAAACAATGCTAAAAGCTGAAGATAATCTGTTCAATACACAATACGCGAAATCCAATTGCAAGTGATTTATACGTCAAGGTCGGCCCTAAATTTGCTGTTAGGTTGAATTCAGTTATGGTATAACGGAAAGGACTCACTGCAGAGAGTCGCTGGAGTGTGAACTCTAATCCTATCGTTGTAAATATAGAGATAGGTTTTCGTGCTTGTTGAGCGGCTCAAAGGTCACGGAAAGGCATGCAATCATCATGAAGGGATTGACTTGCTGCTGTAATCAAC
>NC_051413.1:22059214-22059607 GCF_015228065.2 Penaeus monodon
TAGTGTACCATGCTGAGGAAAGTTCGTATTAGGCCGTGAGTGACAGAGAGGAAGGTAAAGAAGAGATTTAAGGTCAAGCTAAGACGCCAGGAATGAAAAGAAAGCTTTGAAGTGCGGGACATCCTGGGCTGAAAGATAAAAAAGATTAGAATTTGCAGATCTGTCCAGGTCGTAATAGAATTGATGGCCTAGATACTGAGAATGAAATCTTAATCTCACCCGTCAGTGAAACGTATTTCATGATATTATATAAAGTTGATTCTTCTGTGAGGCAGAACAAAACCGTCTATCACGGGAGACAAAATCTGCCTATAGGTCGTGAATCTCGAAAAATAGGCCCACACTCTACAACGAAATCATGAACATGCGTGTCGATTCTATATATTTATGTTA
>NC_051413.1:22059799-22060040 GCF_015228065.2 Penaeus monodon
GAAAAAAATGATCAAATTAAATCGACATAAAGCAATCGGAATGATCCCCTATATCCACCTGCCACAGTAAACGATGCCGATTCGGATCTTTTGGAATCTCTCCCTCAATTGACTCTCTGCTGTATCCAATCTCAGCATAATTAATTCCCTTCCCTACATAATTAATTGCCTTCGATAAACGTACACCTTAACTTAACACCATAAAAAGTATCGAATTAGCCTTTCAGTCGATTACCGTTTC
>NC_051413.1:22060108-22060872 GCF_015228065.2 Penaeus monodon
TTGTGCCTGTTTCTAAGGTATGTTTCCTAAAGCCACTCTTTCACAGAAGACGTTCGTTTCATAAAAAGTGTGACCAAAATGTTATATTTCCTTTATTATTGGGTTTGTGTTGATATCACACATAAATTTCAAAATCTTTTCCGTGGACAAAAGCTTGCCAAAGTACCAACATGAGCACCATTTCAGGGCCAAATTCTGCGAGAGTTTTTAATGCTACGCACTTGTTTTAATGACTGTCATTTATTTTATTTGCCATTCGCAATAAAAAAATGGCACTATTTGACTTGTAATCATAATTCGTACTATCCTACGGCTTGTAAAAACAATTCGCATTATTTCATCGCTTGTAGAATTAATTCGCACAATTGCGGCGATTGTAATAATAATTCTTACTGCTCTATTGCTTTTGAAAATAATTTGCACTATTTGGTCGTGAGACTGAGCTGTGTTTGTGAATAAAATCCCTGCAATGCACGATCAATGAGCTGCGGAACAAAAAACGATGATGGACAAAGATGTAGAATTGTAAAAATGCTTTAAAAATAACAAGGGCAAAGACTTGATATTGCGAAACGAACATTTTTGACGTGTTGCAAGCGGAAAAAATTATTCACGTGACATCTTGGCGATCCCTCTAGCAGGTCATTCTTTTCTCCATCCCTTCGTCTCCCTTGTCTTCATATCATTTCCTCTCCCTTCCCTCTCTGTTTGCGATTACATTTTTCTGAAAGTTATATTTGGAGTGTGTGAAAATATCGCCTTTA
>NC_051413.1:22061052-22061514 GCF_015228065.2 Penaeus monodon
TCACACCTATCCACCTTAAGCAGACACTCAGTAATCAACATCAAGGAGCATATCATGAATCGTATGGCTGTATCCAATTCTGGGAAATAAACTTACATACATACACCACAACACTGAAAAAACAACAAATAATTCCCTGTGAAAAAAAAAAATCCTTTGACATTCCTCTTAAGAATATCAAAAGGCTCTTGTTTATGAATACAGTTAACCTTCATCCTTGAAACTCGAAATTCTTGCGTGTCCTTGACTCCCCCGTTGCCATTCTAGCCTCGTGTGCTCCGGCAGAGAGCCCTCCAAGAGCTCCTTTTCTGAATACTTCTCCCAACAACAATTTATCTTCGGTGCACACCTGCCCCCCATGACTTTGAGACGCATGATGTGGGCGTGCTTTTAAGATTTATGGAAATTTATAGAACACATTTGAGCTTCGCATTTGAATACGCTTGTGATTGGACATGAGTG
>NC_051413.1:22061826-22062504 GCF_015228065.2 Penaeus monodon
GTGGAGAGAAAGAGTGAGATAGACTTGTAAATAGAGAAAGGCGCGCACGGGATTGGATATGGAGAGTTCTCGCAAATACATTAATTGCAATTCACAATCATGTGTTTCAGCCGAAATTGAATTATTCCTTCCGCCAGCGCTGTATCAAGGGTCATAAATCCTCACTGCCTCATTTATCCCGTGTGAGGAACCCTCCTGTGCCCTCCGGGTCCTCGTGCCCACGCGAACGGGGAATCAGGCTGTTATATAACGTCGCAAAGATGACATCATCCAGAAAAAAACAAATGTAAAACCGTCAATGAAGTCATTTCGGAAATGACTGACTCATTTCGGAACTGTTTGACTCATTTCGGAACTGTTTGCTTTACTTCGGAATTGATTCATATCAGAATTGTTGATTCATTACGGCATTGTGTGACTCATTTCAGAATTGTTTGGTTCATTGTTTGATTCATCTCGGGATTGTTTAATTCATTTCGAAATTGTTTGATTCATTTCCGAATAGTTTGTTTCATTTCGGAATTGTGACTCATTTGGAATTGTTTGACTCTTTTTTGGAATTGTTTGAGTCTTTTCGGAATTGTTTGATTTATTTCGGAATTGTTTGATTTATTTCGGAAGTGTTTGATTCGTTACAGAATTGCTTGACTAATTTCGGAATTGTTTAATTCATTTCGG
>NC_051413.1:22062527-22063821 GCF_015228065.2 Penaeus monodon
CTTGACACCCCCCCCCCCCTTTTTTTAATTGCTTGGTTCATATCGGACTTGCTTGATTAATTTTGAAATTGTTTGATTCATTTTGGAATTGTCTAATCTTTATCGAAATTGGATATACAGGACGGATCATTAAGTTGCGATTTTCCTTCTATCTGTCAGTCCTGTATTTGCTTCATTCATGGGTCAAATGTTTCGATTGCGAATTTCGAAACAAATAGTCGGCAAAGTTTCGAAATCTGTTGAAAGGAAACGGAGTTCATACTCAGGGGTTTTGATAGTGTGTTTTGTTTTGTGTTAATATGGTATAAAACTATAACGCATGTGATGATAGGATGTCTCCTGAAAAGAATTTTTTTTGTTCTTCGTATGATAGGTTGCCTTGTAAATAGCGACAGAATGCTATTGCTATTATTTAATGTATAAATAACTTATTTTCTGTTGTCTGGCTAGAGATGTTTCAGTGTTTTAACAAAAGGTCATAACAGAGTGACCGAAGGGAATTGTTCAGTTTTATCGTGACATTTTGTTTATTGTTTTATTATCGTGGTAAGCTTCTGCCTACAAATTAAAATCCGAGTAAAGATAAAAGAAGAAAATGTAATAAAAATCTGATAATTATGGCTTTTACAAAGAGTTTTAACTTTCTGTATCTTATTCCTTAAACAAAATATGACACTCGTAAAAAAAAAATCTCAGCTTACGTTAAAGGAACAAATAATTTCATAATTCTATTCCAGATCTCATCATAACGAAGATCATGACAACACTATATACACACTGCTTTCAGGATGTTGATTATTTCCTAATTATTACTCCTTTTGATGAAGATGTCACCTACGTCTTCTGAAGAGATCATATTACGAGGGGACACGAGAGAAAACTTGTGATAAATGAAAGGACAGGGATAGCGGAAGATATAAAAGACAGAAAAGTGATTGATAATTAGCAGGGTCGGAGAAAGACGAAGAAGGGAAAAATAAGAGCAAGTAAAAAGGGGAGGACGTTAATGAAGATAGAAGACTGGCACTTAAGACGGAGAGGAAATGGACGTCGAAGGAGATGAGGAGAATGAGAATGCAAGGGGAAAAAAGGAGAGAAATTATGGTTGAAAGACAAGTAGAGACAGAAAGCGAAGGAGATAAGGAGGGAGGAGGAAGATGGACGTTAAAGAGGGAAATGGACGCAGTTGATATGGGCTTCAGAACACATAAAGAGAATGGAAATGTAATGCGAAAAAAGGGAAGATTTTGGCCTGAAGATCAAGTAGAGATAAACAACGAAGCAGAGAAGTGGG
>NC_051413.1:22064281-22064505 GCF_015228065.2 Penaeus monodon
AAGAGAGAGCTTGGGACCAAAGCACGAGAAGAGGCAGTATATTAAGACGGGAATAAAGAGACACCGAGAGGCAGGGGCGGTTATGGTGAGATTGGATAGTGACGCCGTATCTTCAAGCCTAATGCCCTCAGGATATTACCTTGCCCAATATTAGCCTATTTCCCTGCCTCCGTTCCTCTTCCTCTGCGTCCTAACGTAATTTTTTTTGTTAGCGGTCGTGTGTT
>NC_051413.1:22064579-22064736 GCF_015228065.2 Penaeus monodon
TTTTCTTCGTTTGGAATACACGTAGAATGTAAAACGATATTTATGTTACCATGTGCTATCTGTCTGTCTGGAGAAGCCTGGCAGGGAAAATCCTTGATCAAGACGAATATCTGACACTCGGGTGTATCAAATATAAAATGCTTTTCCGCATTTCTTT
>NC_051413.1:22065070-22065299 GCF_015228065.2 Penaeus monodon
TCTTTCCATTCAAGCCTATGGTATCATAGTGTTTTCTGGAAATATATATTTAGATAGATAACCCTGAATAAGGCAACCACCGTTCATTGTCTTAAGGGATTGGCAGAAAGATATTTACAACAGTTTCCGAAGTACAAGTTTAAGACGGATGAGAAAATCTTTATTGATGGGGCGAACTTATGTTGAAGAAAGGAACCAGGGGATATCTACATCCTAAGGAGCGGATAAG
>NC_051413.1:22065884-22066037 GCF_015228065.2 Penaeus monodon
AGCAAGAAGCTAAAGGCAAACAGTAAAGAGAAAAATATAGTGAACAAGAAATTTCTTTGCAAATTTTAGTTAGTTATTTTTTTTCACAGGCGCTTGATAAGACAGAGTCTTCGAACGTTGTGTTACACAGAATATATGAGAGCTGAAGAATGA
>NC_051413.1:22066634-22066841 GCF_015228065.2 Penaeus monodon
ATAATCGAAAAGATTATGATTTAACGTTCGAGAGAATCTGATTTTGAACACTAATGATAGAATTACTAGTAAAATCATCTGTACCCCCTAATAGGACTGATAGGAGTCTTGGTTTTGAATATTACTTATATGATCCCTAAATGAAATTATTATACATATCTCGTGTTCTTTTAAAATGTGTATGTAGTGTGCATATGTGTGTGTTTG
>NC_051413.1:22067029-22067904 GCF_015228065.2 Penaeus monodon
GTATTTACAGGATTAAGTGGTCCGATCAATACAATACATTTCACTCCTATACCCTTCGACCCAACACGACAGCGTATCTAAAATATCACAAACCAACGACAATAATTCGAGATGGAGGGTTATTGTTTTATATTTTCTTAAATCACTTCAAATATATCATCATAACTCACACGAAACATCAAATTCATAACCGACTCCGTTCTCTGTGACAATATTTCTACGTTGTATCACTACATCCACGACAGGACAATGGATCTCACAGGCATATCATGACACACGAATAAGTATATACCTCGTGGCTGACTTGGTCGTTCCGGTAGTCAAGATAACTTCAGTAGAAACTATTGCTGAAGTTGGTTCTCGGGTCATTGTTGTTAGGGGTGTAAAATATTAATGATATGATTTATAGTGGTGGTAGAAAGAGCTGCACTAGTCGCATTGAGAATATCTATAGTGATTAGTAGTAGCATTAATAATAAGAATGCTGATAAAATATATAACAGGGTCCTTGAACTCGCAATGCACTGTACAGTGTAACATCTCGGGTACAGCGAAGGCAGAGCCCCCTACTACGTAGTATTCATGCACTTCGATATCACACTAAACAGTTCTTCTATTAATGTGGCTATTATTTCGGATATGACTTTAACTACCTTCATATTTCACTCTTGTGACTTTTTTTTTAGATCACTTTTATTGAACTCAATACGTCATACAGGCCAACAAAGATATAGATTCGGGAGTGTTATCTTAAAGGCATATGAGTGACGTGATTTTGTGGCGATAGTGAAGTGTTTAGTCATAATGACATTATCAGTTTCGAATAAATCGGTCATTACATGTATGTTTACTTATCTGTAGCGTTAGACTTCTAT
>NC_051413.1:22068133-22068322 GCF_015228065.2 Penaeus monodon
AGGCTACTTTACCTCCCGCGATACAAAGTCGCCACAGGTCTGGGGGGATGAGGGTTTCTTGTGGATATGGCAACAGCTGTCGTCAGGAAGCTCCATCACCTGTCCCATTTTATCACTGATCACCCCATTTCCTAAGTCCATAAAGTCTATTATAGCGAGGGGCCCCTTTTAACCAGTCAAGGGATACGT
>NC_051413.1:22068612-22068731 GCF_015228065.2 Penaeus monodon
CGAAAACCGAAAACACAATCAGTCCCGGACAATAATTAAATAAGGCACGTTCACCAGTGTTGAATCCTGTACATCTGATGCCGTAGGGTGTGGGGAAATTTAGACACTTTCCATATTCG
>NC_051413.1:22068801-22068961 GCF_015228065.2 Penaeus monodon
TGTCCCTATGTTGTTCTGTGTGATGTTTCTTCATTATGGTAATAATAATGCAGTGCCAGAGTAACATTTCTTGTTTGCATTACATTCATCATGAGATCTATGATAATGATAAGCGACCTATATATTTTCACTCTAACGGGCAGCTTTTCACCAATTGGAT
>NC_051413.1:22069020-22069281 GCF_015228065.2 Penaeus monodon
CTAGGAATACACTTAGAAAGACGAACTTTGACCTTTTGTCTTTTTTTTATATTCATCAAGCCTCGTCGCCTCCGGTTGCAGTAGCGATAACGGTTAATAATTAATACTAATTGGTAATATGTTAGCATCGATATTACATTATCGGCAATAGTTAATTTCAAGGCATCTCTAAGTTACTGGCTCTGCCCGTTAATATGAAACTTGCAAGTTCTGAATTTAATAATTGAACCGTACAGTTTAGCTTTGAACAGTATTTTTGAA
>NC_051413.1:22074605-22074672 GCF_015228065.2 Penaeus monodon
GTAGCGTTAGGTATGTGCGAGAACCCAGCGGACGACCTGCGGCGGAGGTGACACCAATTAGAGTTGC
>NC_051413.1:22075142-22075463 GCF_015228065.2 Penaeus monodon
AAAATCCCTCTGCAGTCCTTCACAACAAACACTTTTATCAAATTCCTCCGGTAGCAGTCACACTAGCGCCACCGTGCGCGGGGTATTTATCGATCGGGCGCCTTCGACGGTCAAATCGCTTGTTTCCTCTTTAGACTGGGCATGCATACCTGCTCTGATTTGCTGGTAAACAAATCCTTCGGTAAGGAAACTTCGTTTATCTGAAATACCTGACGTTAGTTTTAGGTCTTCTTTCACTATTTAAGGATATTAAGTTGAATATCGTTAATTTATTTCATTTGTTATCGATATTACGGAGGGCAAACAAATCCTCCGGTAAGG
>NC_051413.1:22075714-22076243 GCF_015228065.2 Penaeus monodon
GGAGTTTGAAATTTCCGTACATAAGTGAATTAGATTATCACTATTTCCAGGTCACCGACCCTTTTAAATTCACAGCATATTTTCATTTACTTTCCTTTACCTTTACAATAATTACCACTGTTTGGCGAGGAACTCATTAATACATTAATAAAAGTTGAAATCAGAAGAACATTTAAAACTACATACAATTAAATCGGTAAAATAGTAAATGTGTTAACCATGGGAGCCTCTTCAGCATTAAGAACTATATAAAACTAGAAAGCATTAAAAAAAAAATAATGATAAAATAGAATAAATATAGAGGAACAAAATATAAACCAAAGGCACCGGGATTTCCTAATAATTCTAACCGTCATCCTGCCCACTGCGACCTGTCTACCGCCACGCGTACACGACCACTTGAACCGACCAGCGCCTTGCCAGAACCATCCCCTCAGGCAGAACACTCGACCCTCACCGCCTAAGATAAACTCTGATCTCCCATTTCCTTGGCCGACGGTTCTCACATGGTGATTTAAATCTAAAAACT
>NC_051413.1:22077510-22078047 GCF_015228065.2 Penaeus monodon
CCCTCGTTGTTGATGCTTCCATCATATTTTCCCTTTCTGTGTAGAGTGTGTTTGTACTTTTTCTTTTAAATGAACATATATACATTTTCAAAGGAGGTGGGAATTTATAATGGTTGAACTATTTATTTCAAAAAAGGAAATAGTAATATTTTAGGCAGTTGAAGCATCTGGAAGCAGACAGTAAAAGAAGCAGAGCTAAGGAATGCTTTCAAGCAGAGGTCTGGAGTTCGTGTTTGTTTAGTTTCTCTGCAGAAAATAGTAGAGGAAAATTAGATGTGTGTTTCGGTGAGAGAGGAATTCACTGAGCAGAAGTAGCGTTGAAGGTGGGTCATTACCCGATGAAATTATTAATTTCGTACTTAATAAAGGCGATGGTGTTATTAATGATACTGCAGAAGATTCGGTACAATCAAATGAATTCCATCAATGAATGAATTATTCGCCAAGTTCAGCTCTTTCGTTGCAACTTTTAGAGGCGTGAGTCTGGCATAGATCTCAGCTTCTCAACCCGTGAATCGCGACTCCGTTCCAAGCGTG
>NC_051413.1:22078446-22078825 GCF_015228065.2 Penaeus monodon
TGTATTTTTCTCTCTAATTGTTACCTTTTTAGTCCAAATATTGGGAAAGTATGATTTTCCGGATGAATAACATATATTAATATTATGTAAATGTGTATTTTAACCTAAACTAGTACAAGGTTTCAACTGTCGTACCCAACTACAAATATTTTCCAGTAATGACTAAATATTTTATGCAAATATGTATCATTTTATATTTCAACCTATGCTGTCCAACAACGGACTTTTCAAGGCTAAAGAAATATATTTTCAGGGGAATATAGTAATTATACATAGGTAGTACATTCTTATGAATGAATTATTGGAACAAAGAGTTTGTAACTCAGAAATCGAGGAAATAATAAAGTGTGTTCAGAAACACTGCCATAGAGAAAGATTA
>NC_051413.1:22079020-22079370 GCF_015228065.2 Penaeus monodon
GCATATGTAAAAGAGATTTAAGAACTTTTTTTCTTTAACACAGCAGGGAGTTTTATATATTTATTTATAAAGGGTATATATAAAAATAGAATATTCAGGAGTAATAGGATGTGGTTTCGCATTTTTTGTTTAATTAAAAATCTATGACTATAACTGGTATTTCAAAGGACATATAATTGAAAAGATGGAAGGAGACAGTCCTATCTACGGACTGTTTGCCAGGCCTATTTAGAAGAACAGTCGTTGGTGCAGTATGACGTAATATTTTCCAGATGCCTGTAATGTTATCTCTGTATGAGGTAAGGTTACAACGAAGGTAATTTAATATTCAGCCGGTTATTTGTCTTTGT
>NC_051413.1:22082255-22082362 GCF_015228065.2 Penaeus monodon
TGTTATACCAGGTGACTGGAAGTTACTCCTTTATTACAGGGTCCATCCTAAGAACAAGTACAAATAATGGTAAAATACAATCTGTAACCTTTCACACGTACAGGGTA
>NC_051413.1:22082748-22082907 GCF_015228065.2 Penaeus monodon
GTTGTAAAGATTCAGGTAATAATAGGAAACATAATTCACAAATAATACTATTGGCACACTGCTGCGATGTCAGCGTTTCTGAAATACAGTCAGCTCCTGGGCACGTTCAACTATTAGGCGTGATCAGCCAGCCAAAACCCGCTGAAGCCGCCTCTCGAC
>NC_051413.1:22083358-22083702 GCF_015228065.2 Penaeus monodon
GTCATTTCTCACCAAGTCTGTTTTGTTTTTATCTTTGTTTCTGTATACATTATACACATTATCCTATACACATTATCGGAACAAATAATTGAAAGCATAAAAGATCTCGTATCCGTCAGTCGTAAGAACAGAATCGGCCCACAATAGATGATGAAGATCCGCCACATCTGAGAACTTTTTCTTTTCCTCTGAAGGATATTCTAATGTTGAAAGCGTCTCTGGGGAAGTCTTCGCTTAAGAGAGGACCAGCCGAGTCCTTTTTGGACGTCTTAAGACTATGATGTGAAAATCCTTTGAACTATTTCCGGACCCACCTAGGGAAGAAAGTGTAGAAGATATGAATG
>NC_051413.1:22083942-22084114 GCF_015228065.2 Penaeus monodon
GACCTAGGAGTATTCAACCAACGTTAGTAAAAAAAAAAAAAAATGCACAACCTCATATTACCGAGATACAATGTATAGTTTGTTTCCTTCTAATCCTCTTTTCTCGCACACAGCTTTGTTCATCATGTTAGGACCTTTCTTTAATTTTTTATATGTGTTTGCTGTGTCGTGT
>NC_051413.1:22084777-22084997 GCF_015228065.2 Penaeus monodon
TCATAACATTCAACCCTAGATTAATGGCAAAATACATATGCTGGTAAAAATAATGAAATGAGAACGTTTAAATGCTAAAAAGAGAGGGTCAATCCAACAAAATGTGATGATGCGGGGAAGAGGCAAAGTCTTGGAAGAAAGCGGGGAGACAAGATCTCGTCGCTGGCTCTATTATGAAGGAAGAGTATGAGGACTCCGCCTAATGGAAATAGAGTTACCC
>NC_051413.1:22085040-22085169 GCF_015228065.2 Penaeus monodon
GTGAGGAGAATGAAGTCAGGGGAAGGAAATGACTACTGAAGTGCCTCGATACAGGGAGAGAGGAGAGGAGAGGCAGCGACAGGGTTTCTTGTGGGAATGCAGTTAACAGTTTGCGGTTTTTCCACGTTT
>NC_051413.1:22085388-22085548 GCF_015228065.2 Penaeus monodon
GTCAGGAGGGAAAGCTTACTGGCAAAGGCTATCTACATATGGCCCATAGATGTTGCAGTATTCGTCTTATCCACAGTAAAAGAGAGACGAAGGGGGACGGCGAAGGGGAAGCGGAAGAGAAGCATCAAGGAGGGGAAAGGGTAGATGGTTAGATGATACA
>NC_051413.1:22086012-22086083 GCF_015228065.2 Penaeus monodon
TACGATGTTGCGATAAATGGAAATTCACTAAGGCACCAATCCCCAGTTTCACAGCATGTATTCTTTGTCAA
>NC_051413.1:22086127-22086259 GCF_015228065.2 Penaeus monodon
GAAGGAAGGCGATTTACTGCTAAGGATGCTCTCACACTCCAAGGGAGTATCCAATGTAATTTTACATAGATATTATGATGAAATAAATAGTTTTTAAACATTCAAAAAGTTAAAGCACGGGTCAGGTTCTAG
>NC_051413.1:22086563-22086727 GCF_015228065.2 Penaeus monodon
TTACTCAGAAATACATAGTAGATTATTTATAAATTATGTTGGTTACAAATAACATTATCAGTATGTAGACACTGTAATAACAATTATAAATAAAAGTAAAATTCCAAGTTGGTAAACATATTTTTCTAATGAGATATACTCATTAAATACTCGTCCGCCGAGTA
>NC_051413.1:22090509-22090755 GCF_015228065.2 Penaeus monodon
ATATCACATTATGCAGATCTACAAACATACACCTATAATTTCTATTTTCATGTTTGAATTGAATATCTATTTTATACAAACAAATTTTTAGCACCCCTTTTGTTCTATATCTTTGGTTTTAGGGATTATTTCATAAATTTCACTCTGTATATTTTGTTTTTTTCTTTTTATATTCGTGCGGAAGTCCATATCATCGGTATTTGGCGTTTCAGATTAACCCTTAACCTAATTCATATTGTAACATTG
>NC_051413.1:22091338-22091533 GCF_015228065.2 Penaeus monodon
TGTTAGTACACAAGCAGAATCTGAAATACACAAAACGAAGAACAAAAGTAATATTCTGATGCCTGTGGTGTTTTCTACAAATCCGTATGTCTCAATACTTGGGAAAACATTGACCCTTTAGCGAATCTGACCTTTTTGTGACCTGGGTATCTTTTGCGTTCCTGCTTCCTCGTGAGCTTGACTTTTTAATGTTAC
>NC_051413.1:22091725-22091865 GCF_015228065.2 Penaeus monodon
CCTTCTGTGATTCTGAACTTTTTTCTGATCTTAAAAAAGTCTATGACCTTTTTTGTTTGTATCCTTGGTCTTTTCGATAATAACCTGCAGAAGAAGAAGATATAAGCAATATATTTTTATCCTAAAGTCCGAGCAGCTTT
>NC_051413.1:22091952-22092109 GCF_015228065.2 Penaeus monodon
GTATAGAATGAAACCCCGTCCTCATTTTTCGTCAAACTTAACTCGGCAGCAAACTTGACAAAACTAAATCTTCCAATGCAGTCATCCATCTTACTGAATCCTTCTCCTGGCGAGGCGACGGAGCTGCAAAAATCCTGCAGCTGGCTCGCCTCGGATA
>NC_051413.1:22092142-22092231 GCF_015228065.2 Penaeus monodon
ATGCACCCGTCCATTAGCACTCTCGCTTTCGTTACACGGCGGGCGAGACACTCCCTGATTGAGAGGGCGCGTAGCTTACTTCTTTGGAC
>NC_051413.1:22092546-22092687 GCF_015228065.2 Penaeus monodon
AATAAATTTTCACTTCTTCAGAAACTGATGATTGAGTCTTTGTGTTCCCGACTTTGTTATATTTGTGTGCTTTTTATTTATGTATATACTGTGTAGCTAGTGAGAAGATTACATAGATAGAGAGAAGGGGAAGTAAAAAAA
>NC_051413.1:22093939-22094081 GCF_015228065.2 Penaeus monodon
TACACGAAGACAATACCCACATTGTCTTTTAGCACACAAACATTACAGATAAGTCAGGAACACAAAGACTCAATCATCAGTTTCTCAAGAAGTGAAAATTATTTCTTAACCCCTTGTATGTCACATCGTCCATCACTGTTTA
>NC_051413.1:22094513-22094833 GCF_015228065.2 Penaeus monodon
CAGAAAATATACAACCGACAAGGATATATAATCCCCATGTTACACCTGTACAGGGACCACAACATATGAGATGTTATTAACGGAAGGATACTCATAACAAAGTGACCAATTCAATCACTGAGGTATTACGTGCTGTTCAGGGGATTAATCTTAGTAAGCAGGGAGTTTATTTCTGATTCGTAATAAACACGGGATATGCAGGGGAGATGAAGTCAGCGTCGGTTTGTTTATTTTAGGAGGATTTTGAAATAGTTGGTATTCTCATCTGATTAAGAATTGTAATTCATAGGACTAAAGTATTTAGATTTAATTATGCATGA
>NC_051413.1:22097520-22097897 GCF_015228065.2 Penaeus monodon
TATGGCGTCAGTCTAGACACAATTCCTCGCTGACACTAAGAAATGAAACACCGGGTTGTTTCGCTGAACCCTATGGAGCCCGGGCGCGGATCGCTCCTCTGATATCCTACGTGATAAAGGCCTCGAATTTCTCTACTGAGAATCCGCCTTCTAAGGATCTACCTTTTCCAAATGATATCCTCTTTTCTCGTGATCTGTCTTCTGTGTAGAAGTCAATTCCTTAACCTTTGAGTGAAGGTTCTATTCACAGGCGGTCAATGACACTGTGGCCTCTCCTCTCAGCCTCCCTCCTTTACTTCCTAACCTCAAGCCTGACTTGCTTCCTGCCATCTCTCTTATCTTATTTTCTTATTGCTGTAGTTGCTTCGTCAGTGGGA
>NC_051413.1:22105488-22106348 GCF_015228065.2 Penaeus monodon
CGAGAGAGTCTCTCTGTATGCATATCTGTCCGTGCGTACGAGCAGTGAAAACCCACATGGCTGCATTTTCCCAAACGCCTGTGCATTTCCTCGCCAGAGTCACGGCCCAGACAGACTCCCAGCTTCCGCATCGAATTTCACGGATTTTGGGAATTCGCAAAGGAAGGAAATGTCCCGCTTTTGCAACGTTGCATTAGAAAGGGTTGCAGAGAGAGGCCGTTCTCTGCCTGACTAACTCCTCGAACACTTACGTCGCTCCATCGCCTTCGTTCGCACTGATATTGTAGACGGATGCCTTGTCTTTCAGATAAATAAGGCACATTTGGCTGATTGCCGCCGCGTCCATCCTGCTGTTTACTCACTGAAACCTGAAAGGCTTTCCCGGTTTCAGTCTTATCAGCAGCTTGTCCTACTGGAAGAGAAAAAAATATACAAAAAAAATTCTTCTAAAAGACTGAAATAATGGAAAAAAAAATTGCTGCTGAGATAATTGAAAACTTATTTGTTATGCATTTTTTGCGCGTTTTCATTTGTTTTATTCATTTATATGACTATGATGGGTATTTTAATTCGATATTTTATCAAAAAAAATCTAATGAAAAAATTCAATAATGTAATCCATGCAAAGACGATGAAAATGTAAAAATGACAATAGAAATAAAAACAAATATACGAACGAATTGTTATTTGAATTTAAAATGTTCAAAATGGTGTACTTCGGCTCAAACGACATTCCGAAAAAAACGCTCAGTAATGCATTTCCCACGTGGAAATCGCTGTCGACTAAACCATTAGAAACAAAGCGCTTTTTCGTCCTGTTTAGCGCCAATCATATAATTACATTTTATGTTTCTGCTCAT
>NC_051413.1:22106403-22106595 GCF_015228065.2 Penaeus monodon
GTGGAGATTATTTTATAATGAAAATAAACAAGACTAAAATCTAAAGACAAAACGTTGTGTCGTATTTAGATAAAAGCCGGCTAATGTATTGTTCAGGGTTTATCTGTATGAAGGGATTAACAAATAAAGGAATAATAATGATGTCAATAATCTTTATCTTGAAGAAGAAGACATACCAAGGGAGAAATAGAA
>NC_051413.1:22106712-22106986 GCF_015228065.2 Penaeus monodon
CTTTTTAAAATATACAATGCTTCTTTCTGTGAGTGTGTGTTTGTTTTTCGATTTATCGTGAGAACCAGGCACTTTGTAATGTTTGTTGAAGCAACTTACCCATCTGCAACAGACACATTCTGAAAATGTTTTGTTTGAGACGTAGTGCCGTGTGTCTCTACTTTCATTATTTTACTTTGCTTGCGTGAAAAACTGGACAAGTGAGAGGTTTCCCCAAGCAATTTGGTTCAAGGAATAGATATGTTTTGGACAATTGCTCTTCACTAGTGGTACC
>NC_051413.1:22107114-22107425 GCF_015228065.2 Penaeus monodon
TGCAGTACGAATATATATCAACAACAACAATACCCCTCACCTTACACTCACACAATCACCCTGCACAAACAAAGTAAAATCATACGAATAAATACTGTACGTGGGTTTATGGTTAGGTATACAGGAGGTAGAACGACAACTCTGGTATGTAAAAATAATTTTTTCTTAAATGCATCTCTCTATAAAACAGTCTAAAGCCTCCAATGGACTTCGTTGTCCCCTTCTACAGATACTGAATGGGACGTGTTCATTCTGAGACTGAAAATATAGTTTACTTTAGATCTGAATTTTTGTTTGTAAAGTTATTAAAA
>NC_051413.1:22107593-22108068 GCF_015228065.2 Penaeus monodon
AAGGAATCACGTGCTTGTCTCTAAATCGGCTTGTTTTGCATCGAAAATTAACGATCAATAATTTATGAAAAATGTGCAAATAAGAAAGCCAAGCCGGATGTAGAAAAAGGTGCGGAAACCGAAATGATTTCTAAACAAGGCAACTAAGGCATTGATTCGATGCCTTTCATTCTCTATATTAAAATCCCTTTCGCTGTGGATATCAATATATGAATAAATTAATGAAGAAAATAAGTAGGGATAATATAAGATGTATTTATATTTGTTTGTCTTCCAAGAAATTTATTAATGGGAAGGATTTAGCAGAAGAGAACAGGATGCTTTCATTATTTTTTCTTTTAAAATCTATATGATAAGATTTAATTTAGATATCACACAATTTTCCATTTAATTATCTGTATATTCATACCGTAATGTGATTCATTAGCACTTTTACAGTATTTGCATTTTATATCTATTCTATTAGTAAAATCTT
>NC_051413.1:22108492-22108585 GCF_015228065.2 Penaeus monodon
GAAAGGCGTTCTTGCTCTGTGTCCATTCTCGGCTTGTATCACAAATGGCACAACACTGCCGCCGGAGAGTGTTGACGATGGGGAAATTGCCAT
>NC_051413.1:22109229-22109344 GCF_015228065.2 Penaeus monodon
TGTCACATAGGATGTACATTATAGGTAAACAAGAACAACACATTTTCTTATACGTGGAACAAGGAAAAGAGAGAAGAGGATAGTTTTGTCCTGTAATCATATCCGCGGAAGGAAT
>NC_051413.1:22109538-22109941 GCF_015228065.2 Penaeus monodon
CTTTCCTAATTTGTCTGTAAAACACATCTATCTTTTTTAATTTTTCAATTATATCACTAAACACACAACGAAAAAATAAGAGATCAAACTCAAAAATAATAATTTTCTAATGACGTAATAATCGCATTAAGGGTGAGTTTCGAATAAAAACAGAACCTAAAGTAACATTAATGAAGAAAGGCATGGGCTCTGTACCCACTGCAGGATTCCTGTACCGTACTGCATCCTCTCCGCTGCAGGATATCTTAATTTTACATGGAGGGGCAGCGACAGTACAAAGACCCAAGTCTGATTTTATATTCATGGAACTCTGAACCTTCCTGAAATGATTCTAATGCGTCCCTTGGAAACTCACATGATACACCGGGGTTTATTCTGAAAGTGGGTTTCTATGTGCATTATC
>NC_051413.1:22110381-22110622 GCF_015228065.2 Penaeus monodon
CCGCAAAGCCGGCCATCAGGTGAGCATAGGAGAGGCGGAGAAAGGGCGCCACCTCGCTCGGGAGATTTTTCCTCCGATAAGGAAGGAAGTGAGACGAGGCTGAAGACGATGACTGAAGGAGCTCACTTCCTCCCGGGAGTTCTCCTGAGGGATGCGACATGCGGGAGGGACACCGGAGGAGGAAGGGGAGAAGCAAGGAAGGATTTATATGAAAGGGATTTGCTCGGCGCTACATTTTTTA
>NC_051413.1:22111401-22111585 GCF_015228065.2 Penaeus monodon
GATCAATCCACGCCCTGGATCTTTGACTTTCATGATAAAATCTTCCCCTTTTAATTAACAATCTCAGCACCATTTATACTGCATGAGGCCGCATTAATCAATCAGCGCGACATGGACTATGATGAAGTACCTCTGATATTTTTCGAACCAAGAACGTTAATAGGAAAAGTCTAATTTCAAAAGA
>NC_051413.1:22112145-22112453 GCF_015228065.2 Penaeus monodon
TTTTGTCTGTTGACATCCTAACTCCCTATTCGCTAAAGGCTTGATGGCGAATGTTGGTTGCTTACGTTTATATATCAAATTCACGGCCGCGATAGACTGATATGCGATAGATGATAAATACCGCTGAGACGGTGTCAGATATATTTTTTTAAAGAAAAAATCTATATAATCTCTCGTCAAAATTAAAATGTCTTGAATATAGACATGAGTGTTGATGGAAATGAGTAACAATGACAATCTACATCACAATAAGAATTATGGGAATGTTCAGTCAAAAGTATTTTCAGTTTAATTTTGCAAAAATAGAC
>NC_051413.1:22112589-22112833 GCF_015228065.2 Penaeus monodon
ACATTAAAACCAATAAAGTTGCACTCTGTGGTTGAGAAATATGCACGCTTGTTTGGCAGCCTGGAACACCACCTCACACTAAGCGATGGAGGGGATGACTCACATAGAATGGCTGACTGTAATATAGTGGGACGGCATCTGCATTTCGAAACATTCATTTTTACACATGCACAGACTCATAGGTGCATATCTGCATACATACACTTATTCTAGATAGATAGATTTGCAATAAGTCCACAAGTGA
>NC_051413.1:22115425-22115750 GCF_015228065.2 Penaeus monodon
ATGGGTGATTTGAGTATAATGACATGGAAGTCTCATCATTTGGCAGAAAAAAGGGTGGTCTGGAGTAGATAGTGTGAGAACAACACAATTAAAAGATCAGTTATAGTAGAGGAATGAAATGGTATATTAATCTATTGTCTTCATAATGGAGCTCTGAAAGACTAATAATCATTATTACCGTTATGCTCGTAAGAAGACTGCCTGACATAGGACTGTATTTTATGTCGTTTCCGTGAATACCATGTTATTTTCTGCGTGTGTGTCTGGGTTTAATAGAGAGTTAAATGGTCGTTGCAATGGACAGAAATAGTAGTAAAGAAATTGC
>NC_051413.1:22115809-22115982 GCF_015228065.2 Penaeus monodon
TAACAGGGTTGGTGCGTGGGTGGACTCGGATTACAGATAATTTTGTTTGTATTACATTTAATTTCACGACGTAAATATTTATAGAGGTCTGAAAAAAATCTATATAATCTATCTTCAAGATTAATATGTCTTGAATATAGACATGAGTGTTGATGAAAATGAGTAACAATTGC
>NC_051413.1:22116859-22116956 GCF_015228065.2 Penaeus monodon
CATTCATTTAACGGTTCAACTTGAAGCAATGAAGCTTAGTGTAAAGCGTAATTTATTTTCAGTCGGTAAATCATCCCGCCTGAGAGCCTTTGGTAAA
>NC_051413.1:22117419-22118465 GCF_015228065.2 Penaeus monodon
TTTCGCAATAATTTTGTAATTATTCCATGGATTTCAGTCATTTCCTTTACTTCTGATCTTATCACACATCATCTACTTTGTCTTGAGTAACAAGTTTTTCCTCTCTCTCTTTTTAGACTGACGTTTTTATCAACGCTGGCAGTAGTCTATCTCTTGTGATTATTTCTCAGAGTGATATTTCTCTTTTTCGTTGTCTCGTCGTTGAATTAGTGTCTGTTATTTCAGTTTAACATCCGTCCGTCACTGTTGGATGTGTTGTGTTTTTCAGGAATTTTAGCGAGCAATTCTTCATAATTTGTCTGCAATTTCCAAATACTTTTCTTTGATGGTAATGTTTTGTTTTAATTATATAACTTCATGGTCTATTTTCTGTTTTATTCCTTTACTCAGGTATGTATTATTCTCAGATATATTAGTTACTTTATGCACTAAATTCACTAATTTCACTTACTACATTGTTAAACCTGCGTTCTAATTCTCCCCATTTGAGATTACCGCACATATCCTCCAAATCCTCCACTGTTTCTGGAATTAAGATGACATTATCTTCAAACCTGAGATGGCTCAAGTAATCTCGTTTTACGTATAATCCGCTCATCTCCACGACGAACCTCCTGAAAATATGCTCGAGACAAGGTATTTTGTATAACCTTGTCCCACTCCCTGTTTGGAGTCTTATTTACACTGCTTTATTTGCACAGAAACTCTGTAGGAATCGTATAAGGTGTTCGTTAGCTTCTTCCCTGCGAAATGAATTCAGAATTATGTCATTCATAGACTCGAGTAGTATGGCGTGTTCATTTATTAAGTTCAGTGGTTTCATCAATAAGCTGGTTTATAGTTGTCGATTAGCTTGTCCTGAATTTTACCTTGTTAGCTTGAGTGGTTTTCGTCTAGAATTCTGGAATTTGAAAGGGCAGTTTGCGTAAATTTGGCAGTAAGCTAAAGAGTCAGTTGTCTCCTTTTGGCCTCCATCCTTATAATGTACGTATAAAAGTGCATTTCATCAACCGTTCTCATATTGTGTAGGGCGCTTCATTGAAAAG
>NC_051413.1:22118821-22119030 GCF_015228065.2 Penaeus monodon
TAATGATAAAATCACTCTAACCATTATTGGTCAATTAATTTCTTTGATGAGAAGCAACTATGTTACAGTGACTCTGAACGGGGGTCCATTTACTTGTACTTCGAAAGTTATGTAGTACAGTAAATCAATTTTTCTCTCGTTGCTACATGAGTGTTCGAGTTTATTTAACGTAACTGCAATATAATTAACAGTCTGTTTGTCTGCCCCAG
>NC_051413.1:22119098-22119359 GCF_015228065.2 Penaeus monodon
AAACCCCTTCGTCCTCTCTCCCCATCTTTTTTTTTCTCCTATGCGAACCCAAAGGAAATATTTCTTCTTTATCTCAGCTACAAAACTGGAAATTGGTGATTAAGATTCAGGGCGAAAATGTGCAGAAGCTGCAGTTTATTCACAGTGCACCGTGCGTCGGGAAATAACTGTGGAGGAAGAGGAAGTTACAAAATCAATAATGACTTAAGGGTGAGCGATTTAGAAAATGTATAGGTACTGAGAAAAAGTTAGAATGAGAAT
>NC_051413.1:22119756-22120092 GCF_015228065.2 Penaeus monodon
CTCTTACCTAATGATGATTTTCAGTGTGCAGTGCATGTTCAGTCAACATTAAGAAAAGTCTAGACAAAAAATATGTTACTCTAAACATCCTCTGATAGCCAGAACGTGGAAATTAATTCCTAATTACACAATACACGCAAGTTCATTTAAAGCAAAATGGCTCATAATTCTCCTTGTATGACTGTCCTCGGAAAAAAAATCTTTTCAGAAATACGAAATATCTTGGTTAGGAAACTTTAAGATTGTGCAGCGCTGGGGAAAAGAAAGAAAAAAAGTAACTATTTATTAGTATAAACAGTATTCCAGATGGATTTAACAAACTGAAACCCATCCTGC
>NC_051413.1:22121116-22121395 GCF_015228065.2 Penaeus monodon
ACATTAACAAATTACGACTGCAACAGACACCCTCATACCGATATACGATATACGAGAATAGGGAGTCTCTAAGAACGGCTCCTGTTGTGAGAGCCTGCTGCCTGTGATAAATAACCAAGGGGTTGGAATTTGCGTTGGTGGAAGAGACGGATTGTCATCAGAGCGAGAACAATACTGCTTTTAACAATAACGCTGGCAAAAGTTTCGAATATTTTCAGTTTCGGATGAAAGCCTTGTCCTGTCTCCCTGATTTTAGCCAGCGTTCTCTCCTCTTTCATG
>NC_051413.1:22122026-22122330 GCF_015228065.2 Penaeus monodon
GTCTTTTTATTCGGGTTAATTTTCATATATAATTTACCTCCATTTATGTGAACATGCCTGTTCAACCACACTCCAGTTTTGGTATGGCTTTCACAAAATATTCACTGTGCAAAGTTATGTTAACAATCCCGAACGAAACTGCAACATTATTGCGATTGCTCAATATGATTTTGGCTGTTGAAATTGCCGTAATGCACATTAATGTAATGCGCAGATGTGATTGGCAAATGCTGTTCTAGTTTTTTCATTCCTTAATGGACTGCAAAAGAGTTACAAGGTTATGATTATTACACTTTATTCACTC
>NC_051413.1:22123210-22124201 GCF_015228065.2 Penaeus monodon
GAAGTGTCGAAAAAATTAACTCCAATTATCTAAAAAAAAAAGGGGAAAAAAAATGGGTCGAGCTTCTGTTGTTTGACTTTTAATTTCAACGAAAATCGCAACAGCAATTTTGATGCTATTATCTAGCTGTGAGATATCTTTATAGGGACTGTATAACGCCTGTACGTGCGGCACGGAAAGAAGGGAAATTTTACCGCTGACGTTATGTTCAACATTTTACAAATAAATTCACGGAGAAAGTTCATAACATGTTTTATGATGCATTCTAGCATAGAAATGAAAAATAAATTCAAAACTTGCGCTAGCACTTGTCACTCAAACAAAGATCAATTCAAAATTCACTTGAAATGAAAATTCATAGGAAAATTTATTTTTGAAGATGGGGCTTATTTAAATAATGCAGTGTAATTTGGCTAACTAATCTGCACGAAAGAAGTAATATTATAGGGTCCTCCCTCATATTTGAATCAGAAATTCAACTTTTCCAGGGATTTTCAATGTCCAAAAATTAGTATTCAAGGATGTATTTTAAACAAAATATGACACTCAGCTTTTAAGAGGTATGCAATAAAAGGTGAAAATGGATGACACCAGCTTTAACAGTAATCATCCTGCTCACCAGTACATACAATAGCTGTGTCAAACTAATAAACCCAAATTTAGAAGGAAAATGTTGTTCTGTATGGTAGGTATCGGATCAGAACCCCGCATAACATGGTAAACATTTTGAGTTCCGAGAGCGCTTAATAAACAAGATAGGCTTACTAACCTTGTAATTGAAGAAACAACTGGAGCTTACTCAATGCGAAAATATATAAAACAAAATTCTGCATCTTCGTAGTTTAGAAGAGTATCATCATTCAACCTACTTGTAGCTTGCATCATGTCCTCTCTCAGCGTATAAAGACCACAAATGAGGGGGAATTCAATGTTGTATATCAAAGTCTTTTCTGTAGGTATGTCATGAAAAGCACCATTTGAATTTACTTTT
>NC_051413.1:22124242-22124896 GCF_015228065.2 Penaeus monodon
GACACGAGATAGTTGCAATGAATGACTTTTATTTGACCATGATTTGACGAGACCACGTTCACACGGAAGTGCGAGACAAAACAAATCAAATCTCCGGTACCTCGTGTGTAACATAAAACAACGATCCTTTGCATTTTGTATCACGACACAGGCATTTTTCATGAAAAAGGCGTTGAAAAAAAAATGAGTGACCCAATGTAAATTTCCACTTTTCCAGGATTTCCAGGCCCCTGTATTACACTGAAAATGGAATAGAGAATTAAAGTAAGCTGGTGTATATACCTAACTGGTTTTTGCACCTACATACCTACTATTGGTAAGGATAAAAGATTTAAATGGAAGTGCCAGGGAAGATGTAAGGTCGTATTATAAAATAACAAGCGGCAGGCAATGCCCGACTCTTCGAGAGCCGATCCCGTAGATGGTATGGTGAGACCCTTCTTTCCTTTCGCCTGGCGTTGTCAACCGTTAACTTGGTCCAGTGTCCGTACTACAAAACTCCGCTTTCAGCTTCGCCAGGCATTCGCGATAAACAAAATATTGGAACATCGCCACTTCCGTAAGTATTTTTCAGGAAAGTTAAATAAGATGCAGTAGAACTATCTTAGAAGCCCAAAAGTCTATGTATGCATTCATATTGCAGTTGATATCAGG
>NC_051413.1:22125804-22126244 GCF_015228065.2 Penaeus monodon
GGCAATAAATTAATAAAGTCCAGTGCTGACGATTGTGATGTGTCACGGCAACTTGTGATCAATAAACAATGAAAATAATACTATTTCCTTTATTAAACCTTTATTATGCTTATTGCAGTTTTGTAACTAGTTGAAATGTCCATAGGAAATGGATGCTCCTGCGCCCATAACCTTATCAAAGATGTGTAAATATTATGATGGCGTAAACCTGTACGGAACTGTAAGATACGTATCTCAAAATCATGAATCATTTCAAATAAAATTTCAAACATTCATCCAAACTGAACAAAGAACTAATGCAGACTCTGGAACCTTAGCTAACACCTGATGTAGCTAAAATGAAACGTATATCACAATGCATAAAAAAAACAGCACAAGACCCAGGGATATACTGTGCGAATAACCCTGGTGCCTGGATATGAAAAGTCTAACTCCAGCTT
>NC_051413.1:22126333-22126910 GCF_015228065.2 Penaeus monodon
GTCCAAAACATTCTTTTCGCCATTAACATTTTTTCTTAATTGCTTTCCTCCAGCTCCTCTAGTTTTCTTAGGATTATTTGCGTTTCTAAATCCATCATATGTCTGTAATATTGTTTAATTGCGCAATATAAATTATTTGCAGTTCCCTTAGTTTCTTGTGGATAGACTCTCTTTTTTTCTACTTTTGGTGATTCGTGCGACCTGGTAAACAAATACAAATTCCCCGCGGCGTTCATAGCTAGCGATAATAAATCGAGCGAAAACACCGGCTAATAATCACCTGTCCGAAAATGTTGTTTCGTGGTAACCTGGCTTTACTTCCGCTAACACCTGGCGAAGCATCGTTACGCGACCGCCAGCACTTTCCCGAAACCTTTATCATACGGCCCTAGGAGTTAGGGAGGCTGAGTGAAAGGGCCACGGGAGGTACAGAGGCAACAAGGCAGGAGGAAGGGAAATGAGAAGGGGTAGCAGGGAGGCGCCCGTGGCCATGGCTTGATGAACATTGTTGGGTACCTTTTCCCGTAAATGCCCTAATTATTACAATAATTATCATTACTATGAATTACTAAGAGAA
>NC_051413.1:22127349-22127988 GCF_015228065.2 Penaeus monodon
CATGATTATTGTCAATTCTCTTTTATTTCCATTATATTATCAACAGTATTAGCGTTATTATCCCAGTGCCCTCTCATCCTCATTAGCAGCACACCGTAGTTAACATAAGATATTTTACGTCCCTTCCTTCCTCGGCTCTTCCTGTATTTCGTAATCGGTCTGCAGGCCTTTGTCTCAGTCGCAGTTTTGCTCCATAAAGCTTACCATGTAAGATCTGAGACGAAACATTACGTAATTGCCGATACGTTTTTCAATTAGGAATAAAAAAAATTGACACAGGAAATTGGATATTCGATTTTTCCCCACATGGTAAAGGGTTAAGCTTCCGTGGCCCTCAAAGGAGACTCCAGTTCAGTCTTGCTTTTGTCTCTGTAAGTTGATCTTTTTTCTTAGTGAATTTCGTTGTTTTGTCTTTGCTTTCACATAAATTATGGTAATCAATGTTTTGTTGTTGTTTTTCTTTCATTGTGTCTTTCCTTTTGTTACGTGTTTGTATGGTTGTAATAAAAATGGGTAATTTCCCCCTCAATTAATATAAAGAAATGTTGAAAATGGCATTTTATTGTTCTTTTTTTGTACATTAATTTAACTGTACAATTCTGTACTTCATGACTCAGAACAAAAGTAAACAACGTATGT
>NC_051413.1:22128548-22128912 GCF_015228065.2 Penaeus monodon
CCCTTAACTCTTATTTGCATATCTTTCGCAATCGATAACATTTTTGGATGCATGAGACAGATGAAGTAAGCTTTTCCCATAAATAAACATCAGTGTGTGTTGCATGCATGTCGATATCCATGCAGCTGTTAAACACATCAGAAAACGTGTCAGTTGAAAATATCCATTATGTCAGAAAATTTTGCTCCAATTACGTGGCACTGTATTATGATAAAAGCATTTATAGTCTGCGTGTAACAAAGAGATCTTAAATAATTCTGGTATTTTTTGGATGCTGAATTTAGTTTATTATCGCGAGATATTTAGGTCTGTATCAAAAAGGGAAACAGTTTTGTTGGCAACATGTTCGATGCTAGAAAAGAGA
>NC_051413.1:22129872-22130292 GCF_015228065.2 Penaeus monodon
TGACTTACATTAGTGATGATTACTTAAGTCTACCCATGCATTATTGCAATAAGATTTCATCATCTACATAATGTAAATGCATTATGACTGCTTCTGAACAATCAGTATTTACTGACTGATATCACTATGAGCAGGGGATAAGCTTGAGACTTCCATAGTTGATTCTCGATAATCAACTAGATCTTTATCGCCAGTTTAGAGTTGAATTATCACAGGAACCTAACAATCAAAGATGTTCTTTTGCCAAACTAACTCCTACAGTTTGAAAAATCGGTATTTATGATATTGGAAGAATCGTAGTTTTGTTAAACGAAATAAAACACAGAATATCGTAATAAATAAATTCATCAATGATACATTATCAGTCAATTGGTCTATTTTTACATACAACCATCTACACACAAATACTCACATACACGA
>NC_051413.1:22130914-22131090 GCF_015228065.2 Penaeus monodon
TCCCCTCTGTCTTCTTACTATAGGTGAGAGACATCATGCAAATAACAACCCATTGATCTGTATAGCCTCATGTTTAATAGTCTCCCCTAAAAATAGAAAATGCTACATTCCTATCACGCAATTTTACGATTATCCTTAATGAGGATGGAACTCTTTTCTGAAAGGAAAAAAAGGTA
>NC_051413.1:22132043-22132195 GCF_015228065.2 Penaeus monodon
TGCTACCTTAGTGAGTCATTATAGCGAGTAGTAATGTTTTATTATATAATACATGTTCCCAAGTAAGACCGTACTGATTACCATTTCTCTTTTGTCACCTAGTCATTTACAGTAGGCCTAAGAATGTTCCTGTTCCTAATGTTGCTTTTAGT
>NC_051413.1:22132333-22132475 GCF_015228065.2 Penaeus monodon
ATTTTGTCAGAAACATAACTATTTATCAACTTCTCCTAATGCCATCCTGTCGAGCCCCTACCGTTCCCTATGCCTCACCGCCCGCCAAGTATTTCCACCACCCCCTAGGGGGCAGTACCGACCACTCTGTGAACCAGTGGTG
>NC_051413.1:22133007-22133716 GCF_015228065.2 Penaeus monodon
TGATTATACAATGATCTCATTTAGAGTCCTGACAAATGAAATAGCGGTAACTCTAAAGTTTCCGCGCGACATGTGCCGATATTTTATTTGAAAGTTGATTGCATCCGCCTCTAAACAACTGCAAACAAGCGTGATGTTCACAAGGTTTGAAATGTTGTTGAAAACGCTGTTCCTCCGTTATTACGAGGCTTGTTTTTCTCTTTCTCTTATTCCTTCAAATCGTTATCCTCTTCCTGCTCGTCTTTATCTGTTTCCTTCACTTTATTGTCTTTTTCTTCCTCGTCATTCAATTCCCCTTCTCCTTCTTTTTCCCTCTCTTCTTCTTCTTCTTCTTTCTCTTCCTTCACTCGCCTTTTCCTTCTTCCTTTCTATCCTCATCTCATTCGATTTTTTTCCCTTTCATCCTTACCTCCTTATCTCTGTTTTCTCTTTATTTCTGATTTAATAGACATTTTCTTATCTTAATGTCTTTTTGCTTCTCTTTCCTTCTTTCAACTAAACTTTTATTTAACTCATGATCTAAGGATTTAGGCATTTGCAATTGTTTTCGTCTTTGCACATTTTCGTTACATAAAAAAGGGAAAGGATCACGAAAGCTTTGTTGCAGGTATGAAAGTCACAAAAGATATGCGAGCTGATAAGAATGAAATGACTCACTTTTACCGAATAAAATCACGAGCACAATCGTCTTAGATTCCTCGGGTGAAAA
>NC_051413.1:22134277-22134480 GCF_015228065.2 Penaeus monodon
GACTGACATTGCCAGCTTTAGAATTTTATCGGTGTTAAACGTGCAATACAGATATTTCGCTCGAGTGTAGGCGGGGTGGTGTCCACCTGATACCGTCTGGGTCGATGCAAGAGCAAGAAGGCGCTAAATTTTCGAATGTGGTTAAATTGTAGATGTCATCTTATAAAGGGTCGTATTTGTTTCTATACCGATATACGAGACTC
>NC_051413.1:22135320-22135757 GCF_015228065.2 Penaeus monodon
GTAACTTGCCACAGCTCGGCTGAAATCAGTTTTACATTAGGTAAATGTTACGCTCATAATCGCTCCAGTTCTGAAATTCACTTTAGCATTCAACTGTTAATAAACGAAAGGAACATTCAACAGCATGTTAACGAACATGAACCAACCATCCTAAACTCTCCAACAACTCTTCAGGAAAAGGACTACTGAAAATCTGGAAATCTGTGAGGCCAACTACAGTTACATGACTCTGCTAATAACCATGCCCTTTGGAAAGTAAAAGATAAAACTCCTGAATTAGGGAACAAGGGGGCTTATAATTAAATATAGAGGAACTTACCACAATACTGTTACGTTATAATATTTTGAATACATAATATTGTTGTTGTGATGTATTTATATATCGCGACGAATATAAATACAGACATCGGGAAATCCGGTAGATTTAGTTCTCTCTC
>NC_051413.1:22135847-22135966 GCF_015228065.2 Penaeus monodon
TGACACGTGGGGATAATACATATATACGTTTTCACCTTTATCGTCTGTTGTTAGTTACTCAGGAGATAATATAAAATTATTTATAATTCTATAATCTATACCTTTCAAATGGAAAACGT
>NC_051413.1:22136217-22137081 GCF_015228065.2 Penaeus monodon
TATCTTCTCACCACAATGACGTGCGATAAAAGTAATGAAAATCTATTTCCTGAAGGACACAGTGAACTGGCAGACTCGTTAAGCGACGCAACCAACAGGGTACGTTTTTGAGAAGTAAAAAATATCAACCGAGATCATTCATGACAGCGGACAATGACTCGGTCGAGATGCGCGGCCGATATGGAGAAAATACGGATTTAGTGCGACAGTTATAAGTCATTTTGATGGAAATTTGAATTGTTTTTTTTATTCGCATATTGAAATGAGTATCATAAGATGTATGTTTTGGAATATTGACTACTTGGAATGATTTGGTATTGAATTTTCTATAACAGAACTATTGTAGAATATTTGTCTGTTGAAAAGAAATTATATACGTGTTATACAAGGGAAGGTATAATCAGGTTCCGTGTTATGCATCCTTCTTGTACATCTAAAATCCCTTTGATCTATTACACGCTTGATTTTTTAAAAACATATATGAAATATCATTGTAGGATGGAAAGTCTGGCATAGATACCAAAAGAAATTTTTACTCCTTAGGTTTAGTCATCTTTAATACTATATATCGTATGATTAATTGTGTTGTGTGACCAAGACGTCGTTATACCAGATATCTATAACTTATTTTTTTTATCTATTCAGCAATCTATTAGACAGATGTTGACAAATAAGATTTAACCGACCGACTCCCATTTGAAGCAAAAAGGACTAATGAGGTATCTTACGAACGACATGTTCTCTGGAATATACCTAAGTAATTTGCACTGTATATGTCAACGGGATCTTTCTAAGAGCACATCAGAGTGGCACTGATACGGTATCTTATAGACTTTATGAAAATGATAAGTTGTTTCATTTTCC
>NC_051413.1:22137250-22137629 GCF_015228065.2 Penaeus monodon
AAATTAACTAAGGGAACATCCCTCGTAGCCTCCACCTAGAGCACGCAACGAGGGGGCGGGACAGAGCGTCACCTTGCACATATCAATATCACTCCGCGATCAACCGCCCTTGAGCACGATCACAATCTCGCATTCAGTGTCCAACGTCTAATCATGACGGGGAGAGAAGCGCACTACTTTCTCACAGAGGGGTTCTTCTCCACACGCAGACATTTTGCATACAAGGAATTCATTATCTGAGTTGATCGATGACGGGATAATGCAATTCAGCACCAAAGCTCTGATGAGGGATCGGGATGGAGAGTATAAGGTAACGGCTGTAAGTGGACCCTAATGACTCAGAATCTCGTGCCGGCTTTCAATTACTTACTTGGACGGA
>NC_051413.1:22137667-22138104 GCF_015228065.2 Penaeus monodon
ATGAGGGAATTATCTAAGTAAAAGGAAGGGATTTTTTAATAATTTTTCAGATTTTTATCTTTTCTGGAACAACCTTGTTTTACTTCCGTACAAAGAACAGCCATTACCTATTTTTTCTTTACTAATTGAGTAGTTAACGACAAATAAATATACATATGTATTCCATCGCACATGACTAATTGTCTATATACTAGCCCACAATCCACAAAGACAAAGGAATAAGCCATAGAACTTAACTGAAATGGTGTGATTCATTGTCTTCCCCCGCTATACAACCTCATGCTATAATGCTTACGAAAAAAAACATTTGTCAGTAATCTGCTTTTTAGGCATAATAACCAACTCATTTCTGATACTGGAAGCCCTACTTATTACACTTTAAACTATGCAAGAACCTGAAATGCATACATATGAATAAAAAGTCAAGAAAACTGTAA
>NC_051413.1:22138229-22139322 GCF_015228065.2 Penaeus monodon
GATTAAGACACGACCCAGTTAAAGACATCTAATGGCCTCTTCAGTCTAACGTTCACTGGAACAAGAGTAGCCAATGCAAAACCTCAGCAGACAAGGGGCATAGGAAGGGGGAAGGGGAGAGGGGAGTAAGTATAGAATTTGACTTATGACTGCATCCCCACAATAAGAGTATAACCTTAAAGTATACTTTAATTCTCGTACTCCTTTATCATGTAACGTACCCTGGCAATAGAGAAAGAGCGATATGATATACACCATTTCTTGCCAGGACATATTAGAGCACTAAATTTCATCTACAGTTTCAAAGCCGACGTAACTTACAAAGGAGTCATGCATATTACGAGCGACATTAATCACCATTAGCAGGTAATCACTACCTGCAGCGAAATTAATTTATGCGGTTATCATCACGGTACAGCCCCTTTCACGTATTCCTCATTAGAGAATTTATAATAGCGGGCAATGACCAATTAGCCTTGTTTACTGTGTTGTCCTGCCAACAAAACACCGTCTGAGTTTTAAGTGTTGTTTGCTTTTACTGCTTTGCTCTGGCTCTTAATAGACATTCAATAGTAATTTGCTTTCTTATGATCCTTATCCTTCCCGGCAGCTTTAAAGCCCTAGGCATGCAAGGATATATATTGGAAAAAGAGAGTGAAAGCAAAAACATGGAATTGATATATATCCGATAGATTTTGCCATTATACGTTAAAGATTAGATACACAGATGTAATGAATATGTTAAGATCTCTCCGTTACAAAACTTGTAGTATCACATGTTTAAGGGGAAAATGTATGAGTTTTTCATGATTAATCAAACTGTTCATTCTATAGTCATTTTGGATCTGAATTATATGTGGAGTCATGCCACTTTCACGAGCTGCTCATTAGACTAACATGATCAGGTAAAACAAACAGTAATAATTATAATCGCGTATGGACTAATCAAGTAATAATATATGAACGTTTACCAAAATCGTGCACCAGGCTAGTTAATAAACAAGGGGACAATGTGGTACCGGAAACCCAAGGACAAAGGACACTGTCTAGTCCACACAACACCTGGAGGAACCAAGTACAAGACACTATCAGT
>NC_051413.1:22139385-22139833 GCF_015228065.2 Penaeus monodon
CAGAATCCTTATGAACAAAATTTATAAAATGGTTAGAGTCGTTGGATAATATACAAGAATGTACTTTTCTATGCATAGGACGCTTAAAGTAGGGACATTCCTTATGACAAGCGCCCCTGTTTTCAGTCTTTTTCAGCGAAGAAAGTTGTTTGCCTCTGGTGTTTAAGACCAGAGGTAATTTTGAAACTCTTTTACAGGGAAAAAGACCACCAAATACAAAGAAAAATACGGCAAATGAAAACTTTTCCATTTTCATAAACTTTCCGAGTTAAGTATGCATGGTCATTATTAACAGGCAACCAGGCTATTCATCTTGCAGTAAATCATTAAACAGGAATGTTAAAAGGGAAAATCTTATTCATAAGATACGATTATAAAAGATGTTGGCGTTCGATTTGGACATCATTATAAGAATGATTTCCTTTATAATACCCTCGGTCTTGAATAT
>NC_051413.1:22140585-22140832 GCF_015228065.2 Penaeus monodon
TTATTTCTTTCTTTCGAATCATTCTATATATTACAGTTTTAAAGAATAAGAAACTCTTGTCAGAACGACTTTCCGAATTTGCTTGAAACTCTTGACCCTTTAGCTAATGACTCCAAATCTGAATTAGAATAACAATGTCGCTGAATAAGTGGAGAATACAAGGGTGAGGAAATCATACTGTGTACGTGTATTTACTTTGTCAGTATCACAATATCTATGTATTTATGTCAATAATATATACATTCAT
>NC_051413.1:22140995-22141176 GCF_015228065.2 Penaeus monodon
ATGACAGTGCCTGAGTTAATTGCATAAATCACAGTCCAATGATTTTATTCATTAACTGCATTTATTTGTCACAGATCTAAAAAAAATCACTTCGCTAATTAAGAATTAACTTTATAATCCTTTAGCCTACCCCCCCCCCCCCCATCAATTCCCCCACTAAATGCCTTGTTTGGCTCATACG
>NC_051413.1:22141552-22141621 GCF_015228065.2 Penaeus monodon
TTATCCCGAACTAACGCCAAGCTTAAGAACAACGACATCCGTAATTCATCTACTTTTGCCGCCTCTTGC
>NC_051413.1:22141647-22142996 GCF_015228065.2 Penaeus monodon
GTTTGCCTTAAAGTCTAAGGAATGTGAATCCTCCTCTGGCAACAGCGCGAGGGAGACGACGAGGCGCCACCACGCATGCGCAGTTCTCCCCCGTCAGCGCTGCCAGGAAGGTCCTCTGTCACTCTCGCTCGTGTTGCCTCTCGACCTGCACGTGGCGCTCCTGTGGCCTCGCTCGCCTGTCTCAGGACGCGCCGGCAGAGAGCCAAAGTCATAGGACACGAGGTCAGAGTTAAAAAAAAAGAAAACAAGTTCACTGTTGTAACTTGAACTGGGAAGGAAAAGGAATACATAAAACTGCTTAAAAAAATTGGATGTATTCTTATTAGTTGAAGATGTAGGTCTTTCATTATCGTTTAAGAAAGTTGAGAAAAAAAAAAGTTTTTATTTTTTGTTTCAACATGAACCACAGCCTGTTTCTATGTGTTAAATAATAATATCGAAAAAAATCCTATCATAATCATCATAAACTTTGCATACGCCTTGAACATTCTAGACGTTGAGACTAGCGCAGTGAAGCCAAGAAAGGTATATATGTATTCATTCCTCTCGTAACACAAGAACAGCAAACCCACGTGTACAGTATAGTAGTAGCGCTGTGTGAAGACGCAACTAGGGTCTCTCCTTTGCAAACAGTGTTAAGTGTCACACCATGACGACCTCCAAGTATATGATTGCTGTATTCATTCCCTTCGTGGTCTTTGGGCCTCTTCTCACGCAGGGTAAGTGAGGTGAAGGAGTGGTTTGAGATAATTTGTATTTGTTCAGTACAGTATTTTATTATGCAGGTGTTTTGTATATGTAATACAGTTTAGGAATGCAGTGACGTGACTGGTTAATGCGCATGTTATAAGTACATAATGATCTCTGAATTATAGATCTAAATGTTGTTTTGTTGAGGCAAAATAAGTAATTCGACATTAATAAGTGACAGGTTCTCTGAGATGTTTTTGGAAGATATGTTTGTTGAATATGCTGTATTAATCATGTGTATTTGATAACTCTGATTCGTTCTGTGTATTTAAAAACTCTGTTCTTTGAAATTAATTTCTTCAATCATTCTCTCGTGTTTATTACTAACATGGTTTATGAAAATAATTATTTGCTAGCACGAATATTCACATGAAACATGACAGATCTGAATTATAACTATATATATTTACGGAAAACGTTTTAATATTAAACTGAATTTTGATGATAGGATTAATACATTGCTAAATTGTAAAACAAATCCAAATGTACAAAAAGGAAATGTAATTGGACGCAAAGGGAAAGGGAAACAGAATAAGCAAATTACCGGTAAATATATTGGCCATCGTGACCGGAGTTGCTGAATCGCGTCCCGCCCCCTC
>NC_051413.1:22143243-22143490 GCF_015228065.2 Penaeus monodon
AAGAAATGAAAACAAACATGAAAACAGTTATAATGAATATATAAATTATTCAAATTATCCAAAAGAAATCCTTGCATAATTGCATTTTTATGCGTCGTAGTTTTGCATTATTTTTTCATATTTTTGTGAGTGTGTTTTCCTTTTCTTTCATTTATTGCAAGAAAAATCAAGGTAGACATAATCTTAGTTTAGTGATTTATCTACTGAGAATATATTTGCTAGAAATCCATATTCACTCTCTCTCTCT
>NC_051413.1:22143734-22143869 GCF_015228065.2 Penaeus monodon
ACTCACTGCCTGTGTACACATTTATTCTTTTGTGATTTAATTCCTGTGCGTAAAGGTACTTTCTTGTACGTATATACTTTATATCTTTTTAACATACAGTGTGTACAAATTGAACAAGCATGCAGAGCAAATGTA
>NC_051413.1:22144211-22144498 GCF_015228065.2 Penaeus monodon
AATTATCTATCTGACACTATCTCTGTCTGCCTGTCTATATACAAGTACACATATACATGTATACAATTTAATAGAAAAGTATAGAGACTCCTTTGCACCTGCCGACTAAAAGCCCTTCGCTGTTTACTTTATTCCACTTTTCTTCATAATATTCCGGGACAGTTTACTCTCTGAGTCATAGTTTGCTCACAACATACGAGAACTCTGTTTATTCATAAAATAAGGATGTGAAAATTACCACCTTTACATCGCTAGTTTGACTTATAAACAAGAGATGGCGCGCATGT
>NC_051413.1:22144725-22144893 GCF_015228065.2 Penaeus monodon
GGGTTTTTTTCTATCCAGTACTGTAAAAATTAGCATATAATGCACGCCATTATATCTAATATTTAGCGTGCTAGGGGACCAAGCAGTAAATCCTAAAGTCTCATTTATTCATAAGATCAGAAATGCTAAAGCCGATGAAAAGAGGCTGATAGGATAGAAATCTTACTC
>NC_051413.1:22145161-22145633 GCF_015228065.2 Penaeus monodon
ATAAACTCACCAATAAATGAAAAAATCACGATTTCCAGAGCCCCGCCAACTGATTTCCGTAGACTGTCCTATGACGTATTATAATCCATAGGAGTAAACGCTAACTTTCGCCAGCCGTAATGCAGGCGATGTAGACGAATGGGAAAAAGCTTCTTCTGTATATAAGCTGCTTAGCTTAAATCTTCTGTTATTACTTTCATTACCATTAATTAGCGGTAGACAATTCAATTTCCTAGGCAAACTCCTGTGATTAAAAATTACATTAAATTAATTTTATTGTTCTCCCCTCGTTGTTGTTCATATTATTATCAGCATTATTTTAAATCAGCACGAAATATTTGTCATATTTTTAAAGAACGTAGATTTAGTGAACCATTCGCTAAAAAAATGTAAATTAATCCGAATAAGAATGAATATATTATACTTAATATGAAAAAAAAAATCGACAGAAGGGAATGTAAGTATAGAGCTG
>NC_051413.1:22145719-22145915 GCF_015228065.2 Penaeus monodon
ATCCTGTTCATACGTATTTGAAAACAGGTAAAGGATATTTCCTATGTCACATGCTCATTTTCTAAATACATTTTAGTAAAACATGAACACAATCTTTTGAAGAACGATATGTTTCAGATAGTATATTTCATAGTGCCATGTCTATTTCGCTTTTTTTTGACACGTACAAATGGCTTACCAAACAGAATAAGTTCTG
>NC_051413.1:22146712-22146889 GCF_015228065.2 Penaeus monodon
CGTCATAGATCTCAGCCCCGTAATTAGTTTCAGCCATTCTGAGACTTTTTTTTTAAAATCCTGGGACATTACTTGTAGCATTTTTCGTTCCGCATATTCAGGTACTTCTTTACAATTTATATCGTGTCCTGCTTAGCTTAGCCATCTGGTACGTAAGGAGTTAAGAGTTAAATGTTC
>NC_051413.1:22147386-22147706 GCF_015228065.2 Penaeus monodon
TATTACTAATTTATTTGCTTATTTTTCTTTTGTGTGTGTGAGTAGTTACGAGAAGGGTAATCCTTATTCAGTTCTTGAGCATTTCCTACACCTATAAAAAAGATCGTGCCATTCACAAAAAATCCGCAATATTAAATTCTTTGAGACGTATGGAATGAAAGGCATAAATGTTTTATTAACCTTTCTCCTTCTGAGTTTTCCTTTCATGGTAGGAATGGTATGTTATTTACTTCGGTTTCACTTTGGAAGTGAACGTGATCCTGTCATTCAAATTTTTCGTCAGCACATTCTTGTGGTCTTATATTTATTTTGATAGTTAC
>NC_051413.1:22147887-22148582 GCF_015228065.2 Penaeus monodon
ATTGTCAAGAAGGGGTTATTATGCTTGTTGATTAAGTGGTTAAGTAATTTATAACAGTAGTACATACATTTACTTCTCTGTATTAGTAACTCTCAGTGATGGAGGGTGAGCAACTAAATTCACATACATTCACTTGCCTTCGCCAGTAGTGCGATATCCCTGTAGTGCGATTGGAAGAATTAATTAATTATAGGAATATATATTCATATATACACTTTCAACGTACCAGGCATGTCTGTAGTGGTAATGCAGACAGTAATGCAAATCTATTGATCCACATTTGTCAAGCTATGCCATCAACAGAAACCATCCGAAATAGCCTGCACCGTAGTGGCCTGAATGGACGTTTGCAAATTCACAGATCAAAATATGGAGCAAAATATGACGTTTAATCACGTTGTTAATGTAGTGTTCTTAGACACCTTATTCCTTAATGATTCAGCTCTGATATGAATTTCTGTATACACTCTTTTCTTTCCTGCTTGTTTTAAGAATGCAATGACATCCATAATGCTTGTCATGTTTTCTGCTCGCTATTTTTGAACTCCATATCTGATATTTTATGCCCGAATCGTAAATTTTCTAGACATTTATCTTTGTATAACAATTTACTCAAATGATTGTGTGATCATTGCTCGTATGAACGAGTGGATTCTTCCTGAATACTTACTTTTAATCTAAAAACATTCAAAATA
>NC_051413.1:22148672-22149046 GCF_015228065.2 Penaeus monodon
CTCGCGTTCACATACAGGTATAAAAAAAAGAGACAGAAGGAGAGACAGATTACTGTACTGTACCACTATTTTTTTCGACATGAATATTTATCCAAAATGGAAAAAAGAGACAAGCTTAATAAAAAAGATGAAATATGACCTAACAAAAATGATTCCGAACCTGCTTTTGGACTTGCCCTCCCGTGGGACTTCGATAGTAAAGGAAGCACTCAGAAAATGTCCCATTGGGAACCCCGCAGTCAGGACTAACGCAGAATATGGTAATTTCTGGTTCAAAAATGTTGTAGTGCATTAGTAAAGCGCGTGAAACCAATTGAATTTTGCGATGGGAACTTATCATTGATGGTGAGCGAAATAATTTTAGTTTAGTGGGG
>NC_051413.1:22149085-22149663 GCF_015228065.2 Penaeus monodon
GCTTAACTGTGTAATGAATATCAACATGTTTAGAAACTAATGCCATAGGATAAGAAATTCGTCTTTATGGAGAAAGCAAAGATTATCCATTATGTTTAGACCAAAAATATATAAGAGTTAGAGTACTTATGAAACTTCAACATGAAATACATAAAAAAAAGAAAAGTATTGCTCAAATATAAGCTTTTTGTACATCGCTTCCGAAAATAAAAGTTTTAGTAGCCTGTCTTAAGACCTTTCCCCTCTTGGGCTTTGTATAGTTACTACTTAGTAAGCCACTTTCAGAAGTTTGATCTTTGAAACATTTTAGTTTTGAGCGAAGAAGATAATGGTTTCCAGATAGCGTTGCCCTCGAGTTCTGTTGATGTTATTTGCTCCTCCCTCCAAAGAAAAAAAAAATCAAAACACTGAACTTTCCTTTAGAATTACAGCGCGAAATGGAATTCAGAAGAACAGACTGCTATTAACAGTACAAATGACTCGATAGACTTAATCGAACTCCAGACATTCACTATGATTTTTACTTCCGTCTGCCGGACCTCTGCACTTTCTCAAATGTTTCTCCTCAGGCTCTTTTA
>NC_051413.1:22149942-22150181 GCF_015228065.2 Penaeus monodon
ATCCCCCACGCTCATCAATTTATTACGCTAGTTCAGAGTCCTTTCCACAGAGAGAGGAGTCTCAAGGCAGAGCCGATCGGAGAAGCGAGAGCGACAGGCGATACACCATCAAAGCAACTGTATAGCTCTTTTCCATGCGTAGAAAGATTTGGCCTAAGGACCCATTCCTCGAGTAGCTGTTAAAAAATAAATTGAAAGTTCCGTGTCTATATTTTGGATGCCTTTTAAGTATGTGTGAC
>NC_051413.1:22150203-22150674 GCF_015228065.2 Penaeus monodon
TCTGCCTAAACGAACACGAAAGCATGTATGTTCGGAGGTTCCGGATGTCGAAGGTTCTTTGCCGCGTTTTGGAGGAAACAGCGCTGACTTTATTATAACGTTATGACTCTTTGCAGCATTTCTGCTGTTACGTTTCGTACTTCATGACGAAAACAGCTAAGGGCCCTCTTTTTCAACATCATCGTTTGACCAATATTAAATGAAGTTCCACGTAAGCACTCGGTAGACCTTCCACTAACCAACCTTAATCAGAGTGCTAGAGCATCACTGAACTCTTCTTCGTTAAAATTGACGAAGCGCTTGGTTTTGTGTGACATGGTTGTTAGTTATTCGACGTTCCTATTTCTTGTTCAGTGTCTACATTTATTCGTTGATTGGAAAATTAATCATAATAATAGTAGCGTAATAATAATCTTTTGTTGCTTTTGTTTTACCTGGCACTCTTTTAATAGTGCTAATTGAATTTATCAA
>NC_051413.1:22150823-22151183 GCF_015228065.2 Penaeus monodon
TTTTCCTCTTCTTCCCTCTTCCTCCTCAGTTTAGTCTACTAACACTCCATTCAGTATGAAGACAGAGGAGTCTGGCAGCTTATACAATCGTCGTTATGACGAAAGCTTAAAAGCAGGAGAGGATTAAGCCATTGATGCGTTTGAGCTTTCATGAATATAGGGATCGATTATTCAGTTTCGTTTTTCATTTGCAAAGGGATTAAATACTGCCTTTGCATTATTTTTTTATGGTATAATGTACCTTGGGAAATGAAATATTTATTGACTGCAACAGTCAATTTCATTTCGGTGCACAAAGAGGAGTAAGCAAGTCATTAATATACCGATATGTAAAGTATTCATGCGAACACACAGAGGTAA
>NC_051413.1:22151240-22151347 GCF_015228065.2 Penaeus monodon
TTTATACATACGTTTATTCATTTTAATCACAAATACATATATGTGCTACAAGAAACAGACAGAACTAGATGGAAAAATCAACACCGTACCCAACTACCCGAAAGACG
>NC_051413.1:22151374-22151804 GCF_015228065.2 Penaeus monodon
CTGCTCGTTTTAACAAGTCATCGCATAGTGAGCGTCTGGAAGCTAGATTAATTCCCTTCCTTGTCCGGCTTTCCTCCTAAGAGAACGCGCTCGCACAATAGGTCTGTCAGCCCCGAGCGAGACAAGGTCCTTACATTTGTTTCAAGTTTTACGTCCTTTCTGAAACATAGCATTCCTTAAAATGGATTATGCTGTTTATTCCTCGCGTCTTCCGTGTCAGGTCCTTGCGAGGCTGCCTTCGGATTTTATGTGGGAGAGAGGAGGTGTTGTTGAGATATTGAGATATTTTTTATTATTATTACGATTCTTTTGCGGTGAATTGTGATGTTGTGTCTGACATTGTGCATGATTTTCTTCCGAGATCACTGAAGAGGTAATCAGATAAGCCGATATTTTTTCATGCTTTTGATAAAATACGGAGACAGATTTT
>NC_051413.1:22153623-22153873 GCF_015228065.2 Penaeus monodon
CACTTATCACCTCAAACTTCCAGCTACGATACGATTGACAATGTACACATTTTCCATGGTTCAGCTGTGACAACATCGCCATAGCTACCGGACACGACACAACACTCCTGTAGCTTTACTTATTGGCCTGGTCATTTCACAAGCGGGCGAGCAACATTTATGAATACCGCTTTTGCTCGAGGGTGTGATTTATGATTTGTGGCCGAGGTTGGGAAAGTCTGGCTCATAGGGTATTCACGCTCGTTCGATT
>NC_051413.1:22154046-22154411 GCF_015228065.2 Penaeus monodon
AAAACAATCTGTATACGTTTCATCATACATTTATTCAATGATATTTAAAAGTGGTTTTGTTGGGGAAAAATGTGTAATTCTTTCCATGAAATACAAAACTGTTATGGTATACCATATACCGTGATGTTTTTGTTGACATACACTCATTGCGAATTACTGACAGGCAGATGAAAGTTCAGCATTCCTTTCAGATTTCTAGGATCATTTTTCATTTAGATAACGAACAAATGTTTCGTAAAGGTAACACAGTCATTGGAAAATGGCTAAGTGAGCTGGGGAAGGAGGTAAGTTAGCTGATCTGAGCTTCTCTCATAACCGGCAGCATAACGTTAGCAATTTTTCCTAAATTTGTGTATATATGTATG
>NC_051413.1:22154631-22154980 GCF_015228065.2 Penaeus monodon
TCTATACACGGCAACTCATGCAGGGAACCTGTGTACTTTTAATCAGAAAAAATAACTAAAGTCAACTTTGAAAATCCGACTCAAAGCCAGACCGAATCGTCGCCCAAAACAAGCTCCTGTGTAGAAAATTCCTTCCCTAACTTACCTACAATATGCTCTGTAATATGTTGCGAAAAAATGGGAACATCGATGACTTCTTTTTGTCTAACATTCTGTCTCTTCTACGGTGAATACTAAAAGCAAGGGACAGCGTACAGCCCTCAACTTCATCACTTATTCTGAAGAAAAATGGCATAATCAAGACACACACTAATGTATGTTCCTCCACTGGGGTATTCCAGTGTGCAGT
>NC_051413.1:22155073-22155167 GCF_015228065.2 Penaeus monodon
AGGTTCCATCATTCCCTTTCACAAGCCTTCCACTTTGACTTTTCTGAGCATTTTTTTCGTAGCGAAATGAACTATATATATCAGCAAAACCCAT
>NC_051413.1:22155868-22156324 GCF_015228065.2 Penaeus monodon
AAAGACGCGTATAATTGTTAAATGCCTAAAAAAAAGGTAGATGGGAGATCAGCATACATCCATTTAACTAAGAGAAGTATTAACAAAGCTGAGAGACTGATGCGATTAAGTCAAGGATGGTTTATTGCTGAAGACTTCCCTCCCTCGCTGTTTGTAAGGGTCACCCGTGAAATGCAAACAAGTGATATTTAGCTCTTCTTTACCCCCTGAAAACTGTACTGGGGATCAGACTGCAACGTTAATGATCTTGTTAGTTTTCTTATAAAACAGTTATTAAAGAATAAATTGCAAAATTCATACCTTATACATAATTCAAAACATGCAGTTTAATTTATGTTAGTGCATAAAATATCAATGTACAGAAAAAATAATTGATACCTCATTCAGTGGAAAGGTATAAGATGCTGATGACCTTCTGTAACCCGGATTTAAATTTTAGATAATCAATCATCTCCC
>NC_051413.1:22156694-22157617 GCF_015228065.2 Penaeus monodon
TTGTGTGTGTTTCTTTCATTGGGAAAGAAATGAGAATAAACAAAGTAGGGTGACAAGAAGAATGTCTTTGTACATAAAAGGTTCCTATGGCTATGCTGTTTTATAAGCCATAAACATTACTTAATGCGCATCACTCATACTTGGAAGTTATTTTCCCTTTTTACATTAACCGCTACTAATACTACCTCATGCAACTATTACCGGAATGCACTGTCTCTTTCCCGGAAATATTTATTCAGCAATGCAAATACTTCTCTTTCTCCGCACAATAACTATTTACATACAAACCTCATATATTTTCTTGGGGACTTCCCTTTACGGATCCTCTGGGATATAAAAATACTCCTTTGAGACTCACTGAGCATGGCGACATTTACAGCATAATGTTTTTAGTGGTTTATGAGATTTTGCGTAATCTCTTTTTAATCTTGATTACTTAAGGACTATCAGGGCACATATTAGCGTAATTTAACAGGAGATAGGGAGGAATATTATAATGTGTGAAGTTGTTAGATATGGCCTATATGTCTCTGTATTAGAAAAGGATAGAGAGGACCCCTACGCGAATATTTTCCCGGTGATTTCGTGCGGTTGGATATTTAGTAATATGCAGCCTTTACAATTTATGCTTCTCAGTGCTGTATTGCATGGCAAAATCTCTATCTGTAGGTTATGTTTCTGCAAAATATTACTGTGCTGCAGATTCAAAACTAATTTCAAGCGAGGGTACTTTATTCTGCGTCCAAAATTAATAAGCCAAGAATGGACATACGGCCCTGGGCTCACGGCCTTGTCGTAGTTTGTTTAAGAGTTTGATCAATAACCTTTCCAAGAATTTTAAAAATTAGGCAAGACATAAAAGTATCATCGCCGAATTTAGAACATTTATTCACTGATTCCAGAAACTGTATTGCAGAATGTGC
>NC_051413.1:22159499-22159979 GCF_015228065.2 Penaeus monodon
TTACAATAGCTCACTTTATGGACACCAATAATAGTAACAATAAAGAATGAATAGCAAAATGAAAATACTTGCTTCATATACGTTTCATACCCTGCTGATCCGCTTCCTTTCTATTTACAAGTCCCCAGAGGTTTTCAAGTTCTGTAATCATGCATCAGCTTGTCCCCCATAAGGGTTCCTTTGCGTATTTCACATGGAGTATTGTCGGCTGCTTGATAACAAGGGATTGCAAATAGTGAATGAGCCTTTGTGACAAACTCAGCCATCACTTGTCAGTTCTTCCGCTTCTATAGCTCTCTAGAGTTCGAAAAAATAATCGTGTTCTTAATGTTGTTGCCAAGAATACGTGAGGTGAAAGTTCGTGTTTCTCCTGGATTTGAATGTTTTAGTGTCTGGCATATTTTTATGGATATTGATTTGTCATCTTTATTGCTGTTGTGGTAATTATTGCCGTTAGTAATCTTTGATGTTGATAAAGCT
>NC_051413.1:22160045-22160262 GCF_015228065.2 Penaeus monodon
GATTGTTTCCTGAAGTAATATCACTTTTGAAAAAAATCTTACTTTCATATTCTTGGCACTAACTTCCTATCAGAGCCTCCGCCGCTGAACATATACTTCCGAATATGCAAATTAAATCCCACGACGTCTTGCCACAGAGCAATCCCCGAGTGGCCGACGCGGGAGGTCAATCAGATTACGGTCAGGATTGTTATGGCCTTTCGAGTTACACGTACGC
>NC_051413.1:22160984-22161307 GCF_015228065.2 Penaeus monodon
ACATCTCTTTTGGTTTAAAATATTACATTGCGGGGATAATGTAGCGTCACAGGTGGTTGGTTCTAAGTAGTGTCTGAGAGAAGGACGCACCATGATATTTTTTTTCCTCCTTATTTTCCTTATAATACTCTTTCTTCTTATTAGCCCGTTCGTGGGGCCAACTTAGCGAGGTATTTTCAACTATGCAGGATTCGTGGCTGGAAATAGCCAATTCCTGTCACTAGTTTTTCACAGTCGCATGAAATTATTTGCACGGTGGAACTGTTCTAGTAAAGGTGGCCGTTTTAATATTCTTATACAATTGAAATGTATGTATGTATGTA
>NC_051413.1:22161550-22161714 GCF_015228065.2 Penaeus monodon
GTATATATTTAAGGCACGTACAATAAGAACCGAACAGTCAGCAATGTAAGTAATACGTTCGTGATGTGTCCGATAATAGCATGTTCAATATACCTAGCTTAGACTGCCAAATATTTACATTCTTCAGAATTTGAGATGGAGAGAACAGAAAAATTATTGATCTC
>NC_051413.1:22161738-22161839 GCF_015228065.2 Penaeus monodon
CGGTTCAAATGAAGTAAGTATACGTTGTTGAAGTTGTTCACTAAAATGTATGATTTTTTTACGTTAATACAAATTACAACAAATGTATCATCCGGACAACG
>NC_051413.1:22161921-22162007 GCF_015228065.2 Penaeus monodon
TTCTTTCTTACTCTGTCCCTTCTTATTTATCATTATTCTTATCCCTCTCTACCTGACTTATTTCTGTCTCTTTCACTCTGTACGTA
>NC_051413.1:22162181-22162624 GCF_015228065.2 Penaeus monodon
GTGCACACTTCCGTGCACAGGAAGTCCTAACTCTTCAGTTGTGTCAAAGTTACAATCTGATGAGTCTTTCCCATTGAATAACAAAGAGAATTATTCAGCATTTTTTTTAGACATCGAGTAATTACATAACCATGAGAACAGATGTTTCAACTACGCAGCAAACTTCTGGGGACATTTTTTTCTTGGCGCTTTCTCGAATAGAATTTCATTATCTTTAATAAGTTTAAGTAAGCGTTAATTCGTTTAATTCAGATTTAAACTAGGCATGTTCGATTCCACGAAAATACTACAGAAACGTAATTCTCATTATTGTTTCTAAATGATGCAAATCTGAACATTCCTTGAAAGCAGCTGCTTCTAAAAAATGATTTTCTTAAATAGAAAATAAACCTTTTAGGTTAACAGCCAGCTGGCATTTAGATATGAGGGTCCAAAACTGCTTT
>NC_051413.1:22162836-22163489 GCF_015228065.2 Penaeus monodon
TTAACGTATAAAGCTTTATATGTAAAAAACGACTAAAATGCGCGTATTATAATATAATAATGGTGTTATTAGTGGTAAAACATCAAAAATTAATGGCATTATTATTGGTATTATTGATAATAAGAAATCATTATAAAAGTGACTATAATATCAGTGAATGTAGATAATAATGATCATAACTATATGAATAACAGAATTTTATGATTAATGTAGCACTTTTAACCATGATAAACATTAGGACTGACTTACAGGTAATAAGAAAAAACAAATATCCTTGTATGATAATGTTACTGGCACTACTATCGAAAATAATATATACGGGAATAGACATATTTACCGTTATGAACAATATCATCATCAATAATATTTTATTCCTTACAGTTACTATCAATATTATTTGTTTTATCCATTTGGTTACCTCCTTGCCAAGGTATATGCACAATCACAGAGTTCTAACAACACTGAAGAGAGAAAAAATCAAATATAAAAGTAAAAGTCTAACGCATGGCGTCACATTAGCATGCTTATATGATAATGGTTCCGTGTTGCGCTATTTCCCCTGTGTGAGAAGCCTCAGCTGAGTGGCAGAGCTGTGGTTTGCATCAGCCAAAATTGCATATATATGTATATCGTATATGTATGTACTCTCACAA
>NC_051413.1:22163630-22164137 GCF_015228065.2 Penaeus monodon
TGGGTTTCCAGGTATATCGGGTAAGATTAGATTTATGTCTACAAAGTTGATAATAAGATGTTATTGGATTTATGTATGATTACAAGCTTTGCGAATTTTCAAGCAGCGTAGGGCTCAACTGACATCACTGCATTATTTACGACTAAAGCAGAATATATTGGGAAATTGATATATTTACGATTATATACACCCTTTTGAATCCAATATCCTTTAAATCACAGACACCTTTTAGAGCAAGCCACACGACTCTATTGACTACAATCATAAAACATGACACATTCATTACCGTAACTATCATCTTGTCCGTCCAAAGACCACTACCATTATGGTTAATACCAGGTATCACTTACAACACCAGAAATCCTATGAAGATAAGTAGGCCATTCGTTGCTGATTTCTGAGGGGAGCTTGACGGGGCACGCACGAGGCCCTCCGGTTTTCGTATTGTGATACTGTAGCCTTCTTTGTCCTACTGAAAAGAGTTTAGAAGTGAACAGCGTAGGGTTA
>NC_051413.1:22164431-22164509 GCF_015228065.2 Penaeus monodon
AAGACTACTTTTAATTTGCATAAAAAGACAATTTTTTTTATTCATTCTGCATCCGTCATTTTTTTTTACTTTTTTGTT
>NC_051413.1:22166823-22167192 GCF_015228065.2 Penaeus monodon
TCCTTTGCTGACGCGCTGTCTCAGTGTCGTGTTGATTGATCAGGAACCGAACGACATGACACCGACGGCTCAGAGGAGTTTGTTTAAAGACTTTGATCGATAAACTTTTCCGAATATAAGTAGTGAAGTAGCTTTCATTTGAAACTTTACGTCATTTGCATACTCACAAGTTGGTTCTGTTCTCGGAGTTGTCAAAATGTAAACTGGTGTTGAAACTGAATAGAGTGAATGGGTTTTTTGTTTGTTTACATCATATTCAAATTTATTTTTAGCTGTTGGTGTTGACTTGCTTTTTTCCAGTATTTATCGTGTTCTTGCATGATTATAGAAAAACCCATTTTCTTTAGTGTGCTTTTCTTATCTTGGTGT
>NC_051413.1:22167411-22168497 GCF_015228065.2 Penaeus monodon
ATGCGTACATAACCATAATTAACGAATACGCCACACAGATAAAAAAAAAAAATCTAGTAAAAATAAACCTTATAATAATCATTGGGATCAATCGCCACGCAAAAACGGCCATCCACACTTCCTCTCCACCGGCAATGCAGTTTGCAATTAATCTGCAACTGCTAAATATCTCTGTTGGTTTACGAGGTGAAGCGTGAAAGCAAAGATGACTCAGTAACTCGTGGCAACATGAACCCCAACACAGCGACCGGTTTAGCCGCACGCGATCACGACATTATCCATGGCACCCGCGCCTGATCAGTGCCACATTAACATGACACATGTGCCACGCCTCAGACACTCCTCACAAGTGGCCCCTGTGTTTATGAACTCGCGTCTCCAGGGCCTTGTATACAGAAATGTGAGAATCTCTTTCTGTATTTTGGATTTTTTCGTGTTACATATACACACGTACGTACATAGCTCGGTGTCTTGTAGTATAGTTTGTACTTGAGTACTTTAGGTCTTAGTTATATATTGTATGTACAGCTATATACTCTTAAATGTTTGTTCTAGTGTAGTTGTACAATATATACTGTATTTTGTGTTTTGATTTTGTTATATGTACTAATACACATATGCCTCATTATATGTTGTAGCTTTACAGTATGCAATTATGTGTTTTGGGTTTTTGTGTTATATATACACGTATTTACAAAACCTAATGTAAATTCTAGTACACATGTAAAACATTTACGTATGTTTTGCGACCCAATAGAGCAGTAATATACGTTATTTATACCATGATATATGCGTGACCCTTCTTCTAGGTGTGTCCAAATCGATTTTCATAATTCATGAATCACGATTTATTGACGTCCATTCACTTCACGCTCAGCCAACCCATTCAGTTCCTTAATATAAATCGATCGGAAGAAAAATCTTACTTTTAGAAAAAAAAGGTAAATTCAGTGGATATCCAAAAAACTGTATTTTCTAACTAAAGGTTGTTATTTGCTCTCCATTTGGTCTTCCTGCGGCTGCCTCGCCTTGGCTGCATTGTGATTACACTCGGGGGTCAGTGGCAGCTCCTGGTGTTAAAGGGGA
>NC_051413.1:22168846-22169005 GCF_015228065.2 Penaeus monodon
CAATTTGCTCGTCTTCTGTAACTTTTAAGGTTCTGTTAATTAGTGGTTTATCAAGGGCTCATAGTAGTCGCAGAGAATATACATATATCAATATTTATCAGAGTCATCAGAATCTTGCTCATTATTATTACGCGATCGTCAACAAGACAAACTTGACAT
>NC_051413.1:22169029-22169156 GCF_015228065.2 Penaeus monodon
TCTCATGTATTTGCAGTGAATCAGAAAACTTACATTTCTAAATCTTTCTGTAAACGTTGTCTATTTTGATGTAATGTTCGTTGCTTAAAAAAAATGCTGAAAAAAGGTGTTGAGAGAGTGAGTGATT
>NC_051413.1:22169274-22169682 GCF_015228065.2 Penaeus monodon
CCAAATTACGAATACACGCACGATCAGAAAAGCAGAGAGAAAATGTTGAAATCAGGTTTCTTCATTTTTATTCACGTGCTATGACTAGAACCCATGCTTGCAACTCCACAATCAGGCCTCATGCACTTGGCTATAGCATGTATTCTATGCGGCACGATCTTCAGGACTTGCTTCCTGAATATCTTATTCTTTGGATTTCGAAAATTGCAAACTCAAATGGCGAACTCAGATTGCAGTCTTTTAGTCCTTTTCGCTCGCAATGTTTTTCGAATTTCTTGCTGTGCTTGTGGTTCGGTTAATTTTTTTTTTCGTGATATTTATATTCATTGTTCATTTGAAAATTTTTACGTTATGTAAAGTTATTGTTGGATGTATATGTACGCTTCAAAGTTTTCTAGTGACACACGC
>NC_051413.1:22169983-22170199 GCF_015228065.2 Penaeus monodon
TACAGGCTGACACTCATAAGTAGCTATATCAACTAGATATCTAAGATTCATTGCCCATAAAGCCACTCCATATTCTTTTATATGACAAATATCTCTCCAGAGTCAAATAAATAAAGCAATTTCCGCGCTTATAACGAACAGGATTGCAAATTTTACCCGCGTCTGTATAAATCGCCATTAAAATACTTATTACCTCATTTCATACGTTCGTCTCTT
>NC_051413.1:22171022-22171275 GCF_015228065.2 Penaeus monodon
CTCCTGACTAATGTGATTATTTATAATCATTATTGGTATTTACCCATGCATACTTTAGTTTCTGTTATCAGAACTATGAATATTCAAATCATTAAATATTACCAGTACAAGTCGCAGCATCAACTATTGATTATCACCATCACTATCGCTGTCTTCCATTGCAAAATAACATAACCCTTTATCTTTCCAGCATCCTTTAAGAGTGAGTAATAACATACGATACGACCTATAATGACCTAAACTTCTGAAAGTG
>NC_051413.1:22171471-22171875 GCF_015228065.2 Penaeus monodon
GTCTGTGTGTGTGTTACAGTTATGACATTTTTTTTTCTTTTATTTTTCAACAAAATAAAACCAAAGACAATCTTCACCTCTTCTACATTTAACTTTTTCCCTTTTTTTTTTTACTCCCTTACACCCTTTCCTTCCTCCCCTTCTTTTACAAAACAAATGATGATTCACCGCCGCGAATCCATCTCCCTCAGGAACCGACGAAGCCGAAGAGGAGGCTCCCCCCCCGGACATCACGTGGGGGCAGCCTCACTCCGACACAGCCTACTTTGACGACGACATTCCAGCCAACGTCACGGCGGTGGTGGGTCACAAGGCGGAGCTCCCTTGCCGTGTGCACAACTTGGATAAGGAAGATGTATGTTGTTGCTCTTATATGTTATCTTTGTTGTGTGGTTTTGTGTATG
>NC_051413.1:22172689-22172768 GCF_015228065.2 Penaeus monodon
GAAAGTTCGGGAGCAAATTGAATACAAATTTGCAGTACACAGAAATGCTAAAGATTTTCAGGGCAATATAAATGTCTGG
>NC_051413.1:22174048-22174140 GCF_015228065.2 Penaeus monodon
AGCCGTAGCAATAGCCGTCGATTTGATGGCAACGCACAAATGCACCTGAAGTGGATTTAGAAAAGCGTTACAAAATATTTTTGAGCATTTTT
>NC_051413.1:22174500-22174820 GCF_015228065.2 Penaeus monodon
TAATCTATTTCATAACCTAAAGCATTTCCCGATCTTTGAAATTCCAAATAACCATTTTTGTTCCTTCAGTTAAAGCGTTTTGGAAAAAAATCTCTCAGTGACATTTGATTACACTGTCCATCCTCAGCATAAACATTTATTATGATTTAATTAAGTTCATTCTCCGATATATTTTTAACACATCTGTATATTTTTCAGCTCCAAGATTTCCTATTGGTTTCGCAGTGTAATTTTGTGACGTTCCTTCTCCTAGTAAAAATGTTTTCAGATTATGTGGTGTAAGTTCTTTTTTTCTTTTTTTATACGTAATTTGTGAGTGA
>NC_051413.1:22174923-22175103 GCF_015228065.2 Penaeus monodon
AACTTGTGCTTCTGTGGATGTATTTACATTTTTCTTACATGTTTATATGTTTTAATATAATTTTGTGGACTCGCAGGTCTCATGGATACGACAGCGTGATTTGCACATTCTCACTGTAGGAATCTTTACCTACACGAGTGATGAAAGGTTTAAGGTAAGATAACTGTCATTTTGTGCTTC
>NC_051413.1:22175145-22175465 GCF_015228065.2 Penaeus monodon
TTTTTAAATGTAATAACTTCCCAGTCTATCGTTTGTCAAGGGAGGAGTATCTCGTATTAATGTTATAGCATTCCGAGAATTATAAACAATGTATAATTAGTAATTGTAATGACGCAATGACAGTCTTGTTTCACAGTCTTTACCAAGTAAGAGCGCATCTGGAATCTGGAGATAAGTTCAGTACTTCAGGATGCTGGTGTTTATGAGTGCGGTGTAGAGTCCGGATTTCTGCTGTTCTTTCGCGTTGAAGTGGTTAAGAGATATGGGGGGTATGTGTGAGGGGGGGAGGGAGGGGTAGTGTTAAATAGGTGAGGGAAGGG
>NC_051413.1:22175598-22176116 GCF_015228065.2 Penaeus monodon
CATATATGAAAATGAGAGAGAAAACTGATATATAATGCAGCTTCGTGTTAATTACTTTTTATTCATAACAGAAACAAGCACTATCATGTCACATTCAATCTTAGAATTCGTATATAAGAAAATATTACTTTTGACATAAAACCAGACATCACTTCCCCATGTATCACAAACCTAAAAAATTCACTCTCACGATAGATATCTTACAAAATACAAACAAGACTTTCTGTATGTAATGTGACTACCTCCACAAGTATCAATATTTTGTTGTAAAAGTGAACAGCGAAGTTTGGACAGGTTATAGTGGTACATAGTCATCTGTATGTGTGAATCCTGGGACGTTGTGTTGTGTCATGTGGTTGGATATGTGTAGGCTAGTTTACGATTTCCAGTGTGTGTGGGTTCCTGTTCCATATGTCTTGGGGAATACAAACCAAAAGAAAGAAAACTGAATATGAAGGCAAGTAGAAAACAAACAAAAAGAGATCTTCAGGGTATAATGAGATTAAAATTTCTGTTCG
>NC_051413.1:22176190-22176310 GCF_015228065.2 Penaeus monodon
ATGAAAAACACAGTAATCATACAGGATATATTGAAAATCAAGAAAAAACTATCTGTAATTATGAGAGTCATTAATGATTGTTATGGTAACAGTCGTTCCAAGACAATAAAATATAAGAAA
>NC_051413.1:22176686-22176959 GCF_015228065.2 Penaeus monodon
CTACAACAGCAGTAAAGTAAAATAATAAAGTGAAATGAAATTACAAAAAAAGAGATTATTCAACGTTTATATCTGATTAAATTTAATTTATTAGTAATTATATACATAATAATATACAGAGATGTTATATGTAGATGATCGTACTATACAAATAATAATGAACCTGAATAATAGGATGATAAGCAGTAAGAAAAATAGACTCTTATGTTCTGTGAATATTCGTTTCATATTCACACCTTTGTACATTTTCACAAAAAAAAAAACGGATCAATA
>NC_051413.1:22177444-22177768 GCF_015228065.2 Penaeus monodon
CTTATATGATAACGACCAATAAGAACACCCACCCATGCGTCAGAGGCAGCACTAACCCAAGCAGAATCACTGACTTCTCCTCAAGGGGAGGCGTGAGCATCGAGATCGAAAAGACGCTTTCAAGGACGACCTCGAAGCTGTACATCACGAGGGCGATCAAGAAAGACTCGGGAAACTACACTTGCGCTCCACAGTTTGCTGAAGCTGCGTCTGTCATCGTTCATGTGGTCAATGGTAAAGGAAAAAGGGGGGGTCTTTATATTCTGGCTTGTGCGACAGAGTTGTTTGTTTGGTTGTATTTGCTTGTCATATAGGTTTGCTTGT
>NC_051413.1:22178200-22178885 GCF_015228065.2 Penaeus monodon
ATTTTATTTCTTTTATTTCATTTTTTCTTCTTGGATTCATCTATCATCGTTTCTAATTATGTGCCTATATTAATTTGGTACCTATTTAGACTTTTATTGCATGTGTTTGGATAATAATAACATATTTCAAGATCCATATATCTTCTTTTACAGTTAATATTTCTTAGTTTTTGTAATTAATATCATGCTATCGTCGCTATTAGGTCCTAACATTATGAGCACATTACCAGGAAAAGGTACGTCCTAATGGTAGATATTTCAGTGGTTGATATAATATACATAAGAATTCAAGGAATCCATTTAGTATATAATTCTTTTTTTTAATGTATGGATCTGTTTTTCTCTTACAGATCCTATTTTAAAACACTGCAGAGTGACAAGCGAGTTTGCTTCACTAGATGGTATTTTACATTCTGATTAACGGGTGACCTGCGCTGCTGTAGTTGTTTATAATTATACTGAATATTTATATGATTTCTGTAAACTATACGTTTATAATTTATTCTCTTTATGTAAGAAGATCATTTTTATTTTCTCATTAATTCAGGACCTACAATTTTAACACAATCATTTTGACAAGAGCCAACAGACCAAATATTTCAGGAGCTGTAACTCCGCTACCAAAATCATAAAGGGAATCACCAAGCCAATACAAATGCTTATATTTTAAACCATATTCTGAACA
>NC_051413.1:22179590-22180048 GCF_015228065.2 Penaeus monodon
CTTTTTGGAGGCTTGAGGGGTTCATTCTTACTTTCTATACATTATATAGAAATCATATGTAATTTCTTATCTGCTCAACCAAACATGTATTTTCTGCACGAAAGACGTAAAAAAATGTTCATGTTTCGTGTGTTCAGATTAGAATGTATTGATGTTCAGCGTCTGTGTTGTACTTTTCATAAAAGAATTTGTATTTCATAGTTATAGTCAGATGTAGTGATGTTTTGAATATTCTTTAGGGCACAGGTATTGTTTGTCAACTTGCTAAGACCACAATACAAGTTCAGTACATTACTGACTCAATGTTATGTCCCTTAGCATGTTGTAGGTAAGTCAGTTTCAAAGAGTCTGCCTATGCGAACGTGCAAATGGTTGTATGCTTTTTACATAATCATCTAAACTAACACACAATAGACTCTCATGGGAATGGAATGACAAATTTATATGTCAGACTTCCT
>NC_051413.1:22181428-22182077 GCF_015228065.2 Penaeus monodon
TTCCTTTCCGATGAATCTCACTGGTGCATCAGATTTTCAGATTACGGACATTTGTTGTTCCATAAAGCACAAGGCTGTGAGGTGCATCCACGATTGACACAGTCAATATATTTTTGTAAGAGTCCGTCGTGAATTTGTATGTTTCTATATTTTGTATATGTCTGTTAGGGAATAATTCTTTCCAGAAGTTCTTCTTTTGCAATAAACAAGAAAAATTATCGCGTCGTGTTTTTTCTTTCTATTTATGAAAAAAATACATAATGAAAGCAGGCATTAGAAGACGCCATTCATCTTAAATGCTATTAAATGGAATGGTAAATCCAAAATTACACCTGAGATGTAAATATATACTCCTCTCACGTACTGATTACATGTGCTAATAAAATCTAATGCTAAACTACAACTAATACAAGTATAGACACAATATACACCTTTTATGGCGTAATGAGATACTGATAAACTTATATCCTACCTAAAAAGGCTATACACAATATAAGCTTACCATATTGATCAGAACATACAAACAAATGAACTGCAATAATAATCCTGTTTAGTATAAATACAGGCACGTCTATTATTCAAAACAAGAGATGCTATATTAGACGAATAAACATACAGACACAACATACTTCTACCCTTCAGAGCAATG
>NC_051413.1:22182263-22182371 GCF_015228065.2 Penaeus monodon
AGTACTAAACTGGATGAATAAAAAAGACCTCCCTTTCACCAGAAAATACATTATGCTAAGAACACAAACCACACTTGTTATTTGGTTCGTCCTCCCGTGATTAGCTGA
>NC_051413.1:22182521-22182672 GCF_015228065.2 Penaeus monodon
TTGCCGTAATAATTCTAACCTATTTTTCCGTACTAATAGAGAGTACGTTTTTTTCCCTATAATTATATCGCAGTCTTTTTCCTCATTTAACACTATCACATCATATAATACAAAAGTCTGTCAGGTACGATATTACGTAATAATGTACTCG
>NC_051413.1:22182725-22182958 GCF_015228065.2 Penaeus monodon
TCAACAATCCCCATTTTCATATACAAAGATTCAAAAGAACAAAGTGCTCAGTACAACAAAACGTCTTTTACCAACTCATATTATATTTTTCAAAAGCTAGTGAGTGCCATTATATGTAGACTTTCAAAATAACATAGAACTTGGTAGCAACTCATATGAAAATAAGCAGATAGACGAAAAGAAAAAAATTACTTCCAAAGGTCTTTGTTTATCTCCTCACAGTTATCAGGTCT
>NC_051413.1:22183210-22183959 GCF_015228065.2 Penaeus monodon
CTGTTATCAGTCATCCCATTCCTCTAGCTTCTCTTCCCCTTAAATAAAACACTATACATCACTAAAACACAAACACATCTCTTGGATCGCATTCGTCCTCTTGCGTCCTCTTCTCACCATGAAATTCGACAGGTTTTGGCTGCAGTTCAACGCTTTATACTTTATTAGATTTGTGCCAGAGCCTTGGTAAGTGAGAGGCAAGGAGAAACAGAGAGAAAGATTGGAGTAACACAGACCTTTTGTAAAGGGAGAGGCAGGGCGAGAGAGTTTTGTTAAGTGAGAGAAGGATTGGAGTACCACAGATCTTTTGTAAAAGGGAGAGGCAGGGCGAGAGAGAGAAAGAAAGAACTAACATACATTTTTTAAGGGAGAGTCAAAAACGAAGATAAGAGGAACAGATCTTTCGCTAAGGGAGAGAAGAAAAGGACAAACGGATCTCTTTTTAATTGAGAAAGATAGGAGTAACAGACATTTTCTTAAAGGCAGAGAAAAAGAGGATTAACGAATATTTCGTTAAGGGAAAGGCAGAGAGAGAAAGAAAGAGAAGTGGATCAATGCTATTTTGTTAAGGGAGGGAGAAAATGAGAAGAGAGTGAAGTAGCAGAGATTTTTGTTCAGAGTGAGGCAAGGAGAGGAAGATAAATACAAATACCTTTCCTTAAGGGAGACGAAGAGAACAAGAGAGAAAGAAAAGAGGAACGCACATCTTTTGTTAAAGGAGAGAGCGGAGTAATACAGACTTTTTGTTA
>NC_051413.1:22184178-22184765 GCF_015228065.2 Penaeus monodon
GGGGGGGGGCGGAGGAACACAGATCTCAGACCCGGCAAAAGGAGCCTTTCTTGGATCCACGGAACATCTTTAAACATCCCGGAATAGTGAGTGCCTGCAAGTTTTTAATTAAGATAGAACGAGTTTTCTTCCTCCGGTTCTCACATCTCCTTGCTCCAAGAAGGACGTTGTGGGACGTGAGTCTTACTTGCAATAGGAACGTTATTGCATACTTAAGTGAAGACCTCTGTGTATGATTGAGAACCAAGGATAGATGGATCGTTAATGAAAATGAAGATGTATTTATAACGAATAAAAAAAGAAGAGGGAGTAAATTAATAAATACATTAAAGAAGCCAAATAGATTGCCTTGCCCTCCTCAAATTACGGGGGACCAAGTTTAATCAATTTAATATCTGCCTCTAATTGGATAAATTGTAAGAAGTGCGCCCGAGCCTATCACAATGCTGACTTCAAAGTTTGTTAGAAAAGACTCGGAAAAGCCTTCTGTTTGATTTCCTTCATATATTTCGCGATATATTATAGCTGATAATTACACTAGCAGAAGAAATAAAAAGAAAGACACGAAAACTGATATAAATCAACAA
>NC_051413.1:22185022-22185445 GCF_015228065.2 Penaeus monodon
TCCAGGCGAAGAATGGTAAACGATAACAAATATAAACACTTCAGTCAAAGAAAAAAATGTATTACACGAAAATGAGAGAAAAAAAGAATATATAAATATGAACAAATAAATAAAAAAATAAGAAGAAGAATAGATAAAAAAATAAAAAAAGAAATACGGAAAGATTTAATTCTACCAAACTTAAAAAGGAAACCCTTTACAGCAGGGCGCAATTTAATGACAAATGACATTCATAATGCAACATTATTAATTACAGCACTGCAAGCCTCTGAAGCCAGATGAGTTGCAAGATTAAGATTTGACTGCGAATAATCTTGAAAGCAATTTCTTTGTTTCTGTTCTTAATCTCACTAAATGCAGCGCTGGGAAAGAAATGAAAACATAGGATACAGTACGAAGATATGAAGAGAAATGAAATGGATT
>NC_051413.1:22185483-22185590 GCF_015228065.2 Penaeus monodon
AAAGTAACCAGCCGCTCTGGAGGGAAGACAAGGGATGGGAATAGGAAAAATTCTCGTTCATTCCTGTACACGCCAGTCTGCGTTGGCGTAGCGGATTCCAGGCCCCC
>NC_051413.1:22186179-22186309 GCF_015228065.2 Penaeus monodon
AGTGTATGTCTGATTTGAAGAAAATTCAGACAGTTTTTATTTTTCTACTTTATAAAGCAACGCGACAACCTATCTAATGGAAAAGATGAAGCCACTGAATAAAGGAAAAGTCACACTTCAGGGCACAGTG
>NC_051413.1:22186605-22186671 GCF_015228065.2 Penaeus monodon
GGAAAGGAATGGGGATACATATACTCAAGAGATAAAATGAAAACTACAAATATATCATCACATCAA
>NC_051413.1:22187402-22187597 GCF_015228065.2 Penaeus monodon
TTTAATAAAGTCTCAGAAATAAGTAAGAATGTATCATTTGCTCTTTTCAATCATTAATTAGTTTACATGATTTTTCTCTCGAGATTACATTTGACATGTTACATTTTTATTTTAAATACATTACATACCTGCCGTACAATAAATGCAATATTCCTGAACATACTGTTTGGATGCAACACACGTATGCGCGCGTGT
>NC_051413.1:22187788-22188100 GCF_015228065.2 Penaeus monodon
CCGGGGCCCGAGCTCATCAACGTAAGCGATGCCGTCGGTGGCTGCCTGGCGCGGGGACCTGGAAATTAGCGTCTGGGGACCCGTGTTCCTCCCTTGTTCTGCATCGTCTTAGTAACCAAAAGGACGTCGAATTCCCTTGTCCTGAACTTCGTCGCATCTATTGTCCTGCTTAAAGCTGCTGCTCAACACTAGTTCTCTTTCTCTGTTCCATGCCACCTCCTCTTTTAAGATTTGCAGCTTGTCTCCGGTCCTTTATTTCTTTTCTCCATCCGTGTCCGCGGGTGTTGTTCTCCCATAATCTATATGGTTGTA
>NC_051413.1:22188136-22188862 GCF_015228065.2 Penaeus monodon
GAGCTTTAATTCATTTTTCCTTGCCATCCTTTTTGTCCTGTTTTCGCACAGTACACTATGGTCACTTCGATGCGCTTTGTATTCTTTTGTCCTCATTCCAACGATTTCTTAACCTCAGCCGTTTGTACGTCTTATATCTATTCTTGATTATATTTTTCTGCTTATTTTCCATGCTTTAGGTTTTCTATTTTTCTCATCGTGCGTCCTAATCTATATGCAGTCATCCGTAAACATTTCCATAACAGTTGAATGGACTTTCCCGTCACTCTATATCTAGCTCTACATACACCCATCTTCCTTGCATTCTTACACTCTCAATTTTTGTACTTTTGTACTTCCATCCCCTCTCTCCCGGTGTCCAATACACTCACTTCTCTCCGTTTCTCCCGTAGACGCATATTTCCCGTACAAGGTCATTTTAATATCCCCGCCTCACTGTAGTTGCGTGGGATCCCTTCCCCTTTTCCCGTCGACCTCTAATCAGAACGGCTTTGTCTTCCTCTCCTCCTTTTATGCCTGGAACACATCGCCTCCCCTCCAATTATAACACAATAACATCCCCAACGACGTGTCTCTCTTGCAATATTTTCTTCAAGGGAAATATTTTGGATTGGTAATAAATCTGTTGTTATACTTGATAACAATATCCGTTTCGATATTTTGGATTTCTTGCTTGTTTTATCATTGAAGTTAATTGGATTATCTGTCGTTCGGGTTTTCTTCTTG
>NC_051413.1:22189966-22190110 GCF_015228065.2 Penaeus monodon
CATACAGCGGTTCTACAAGAACGTCAAAGGATTATGCTGTCTCGCTTTGACGCTCCAGAGCCACAAGTGGTATCGTAGTGATATGTATAAGCTAGTTATATGCGACATTACAAACATATTCTCTGCACTACATTTCAATGAGGA
>NC_051413.1:22190127-22191047 GCF_015228065.2 Penaeus monodon
AATGCGAGTGACATTATCGAAGAAATAATGTTTGATATCGCCGTTTTTTCCCTGTGTGAATGGAAAGGTTTTTATTTTCTTGACAATTCATAGTTATTTATTTCAGTGTCGTTTTCTATTTTCGTCACTATTTATTCTTCCCTGTCACTTGCTTTCCGATTTTCAACTTCCAAGCTAACCCTGTGTGTGCGAAAGTCTTTAATCTGTCTATGTGTATTGTTCGCTTCTCTCTCTTGCCGTCATATCCGTTTCAATTCCTTATATACTGGGCCGTCTCTCTTGCACACGCCCTCGCCCTTCCTTTGATGAATAAGCTGTAGGTTGTCTATACTTTTGTCTCTTCTAGCTTGAAATATTACCTTCTAACCGTCTTGTTTATATGTATTTCTGTGCCCGGCAGGAAAAAGACACATATTCATATTTATTTCCATTCTTTACTTCCTCATTTTGATCCCCCTTTCTTCGTTATCTCTAATCTTTTCCCAAATACCTTGTATACCCGTCCTTTTCTCCGTCCCCCTTTCTTTGTCCCGTATACATTTTCTGTCTTTATTCCAGACATGAATTTCAATCTCACCTAATTATCTTCCTTTCACCTTCCTTTAGCTGCTTGTATGCCTTCCCTTTCCCTCTCCCCTCGTCTTCTAATCGTCTTCTTTCCCTCCTTTTATGCCAGAACCACATCATCTCCCCTCCTATTTAAACGCAATAGCTGTTCCTGCGTGTATGCCTCTCCTGTATTATTTTCTCCTCGTGAAATTTTACATATTCGTTATTCCTAAAGGGCTAGCATGTTATGCTTTAGCTATTGTAAAATTTTGATATCACCAGTGGTATTTGGCGTCATTCGTAAAGATAATATTTTTTCTGTTAGTTTTTGTTCTTTTCGAATATCATGGTTGTTATCATATCTGCTCTCG
>NC_051413.1:22191096-22191321 GCF_015228065.2 Penaeus monodon
AAAGTGCCTGCACGGTAAGTAATTTTCAAATGAATAGTTTCGCTTGAATAATTTTGTTATGAACCACAGGACACCTGTATAACTATACTTGTAATCAAACCGATTCTTTTGTGACGGAAATAGAGAAAGAAGGTTAAACCAAAAGAGGTGAATGGAGAGGAGATAAGAATAAATGGAGAGTGAGGAACATTTAGGAGGACGGACGGAAGGACTGGAGGATATAAC
>NC_051413.1:22191449-22191907 GCF_015228065.2 Penaeus monodon
TAATAAAGGAAGTGTGATTTTTTTATTCGTTCATTTCTATATGTGACGATTCATTACTAATATTTTTATATTTCTCAAATGAGACTGTCTATCAGTTACATGTTTTCAATTATGTTCCAAAAAGGTGTGCATAATTTATTTAAACTAGTTTTGAAATATGTATTTCATTCGGTTATTAGATTATTTATGAATATGGCAAATTTGGAAGGTTAATTCTACCTGAATAATTTAAAATATTTCATTTAGAAAAGTAAATACCGATGCCACACATAAATTGAAACAGCGAAGGAAAAAGTTGATAAAGACAAGAATATCCTCAAACTATATATGGTTTTCACTCCTTTGGAATATTCGTGTGTTTTCTGCTAATAATATTCTGCAAATAATATTCTGTGTTTTCTGCAATGTAAAATAATATTCTTATTCTCACTAGCTAAGAGTAAAGTTTCTTCTCTCTG
>NC_051413.1:22192012-22192188 GCF_015228065.2 Penaeus monodon
CAAGACATTTCCTTATTGATCCATCCAAATCATGTCAATAATAGTATCTTTACGTATAAAACAACGTGTTAATGTGTGTAGGTGTTGGTTAAATCTCTATATGAAAGAATTAAACATTCTTGGAAAGTATTTGGAAACCCTCTGTCATATAATATCATAGTCTCATATTCTTTTTA
>NC_051413.1:22192378-22192670 GCF_015228065.2 Penaeus monodon
GGACACTTCTTCATCAAGGACGATGTAAAATTATTCCAAAATGTGCATTAATTATTTTTCCTTTCTTGTAGTACAAACATGTGTTTTACAAGAATATTACCTAACTCTTTAACCAAGGGTCTTTGTTCTTCTTTCACATCATATTTACAATTACCTTTGTTATATTCACTTGCATTATAACACTGTGTACTTATTTTATAATATGTGCAGAAGTATTTGTGGCTGGTGTTGCTTCCGCTTTACGAAAATTGCTGTGATATTAATCCTTTTCGTTCCTACTTTTCTTTCCGGG
>NC_051413.1:22193319-22193674 GCF_015228065.2 Penaeus monodon
CAACTTAGTGCTTTTTTAAAATGGACTGCTGTGTCATGGAATCCAGAAGGACACGCAGGAGTAATGTAAGACGTGGACAAAGGGCTTAGAATCGGGCCCAGGCGTAAAATGGAACAGAACATTTTCGAGTTGGAAACCCTGTTTAAAACTAGATTTTTATATACCTTTTGGTATTATGTTATGAAGTCTAGAGGTTTATATTTCTAGGGAAAAGAAAATAGTTTAATGAATGGGATATTGAGGGCAAAGATTTTGTTCTAAAATTGTTAAGTTAAAACTAACAATGAAAAGTGAACCTAGTACGTGATCAGAGATAACAAAAAATAATGAATGGATACGAAAGATGCTAATTTGT
>NC_051413.1:22193708-22194022 GCF_015228065.2 Penaeus monodon
TCCACGACCCATTATTCAAAAATCGGTCAACAGATGACGTTATGAAAAGTTATTTATTAATTATAGTGGTGTTTATAACATGTGTTGAATACAGTCAATGCTGTTTCATGTGTTTGGATAAATGTGTCTATCCGTAATAGATGTATACAATATGCATTGCGTTTTTCTATATTTTCTCATTGTGTTCGAATATCTATCTGCATATCCATATATCTCATATGTTATTATGTGTACAAAATGGAGCCTTTCAGCCACTAGTCAGTCGACCAATTGTCCGTTGGGGAAGAGACCTTCGGCGGTAAGTCTAACAGGAA
>NC_051413.1:22194686-22194815 GCF_015228065.2 Penaeus monodon
GCATCAAATGATTTACAGAATGGAAAGGAATGTGTCATGCATTCTCTGCTGAACTAATTATTTATGCTGCCTCATGCTAAATGATTATTTGAAATACCTTGCACGGTTTCGTTGGAAATGTTGCCCATG
>NC_051413.1:22195866-22197082 GCF_015228065.2 Penaeus monodon
CATCACAAAAACATACATAGAAGCAAACTTACAAAGAACAAAGTGTATATAATTTCAATTACGTTGGTGTCACAATGGAAGCATAATTCATAATTGATCATTATAACGCCCCTACTCTTTCTCTTTGTTTCCCAGTTATCATCTATCGCTAAGCATTTCTGTCTATGGCTAACTGAAACCCAACTTTCTCCCTTTTCTTCACCCCGATGAATATCTTTAAACACGAAGTCCTTTCACTTACATGCTATCCTTCCTTCATCCTTCTGTTACGTTTTCGTTAGGTCAACATGCACCCTATCCCATATACATATTACTCCTTCGGCAAATAAGAAACATATCTACTACTTGCTTTGTCGACTTTACACCTTCTCAATTTTCTTCCCAACTTTGTAGAGACCTTTCTGCCTTAGTTCAGTATATAATTTTCAGCCTATCCTGCAGATGCGTATTTCTATCTCAACTTATTATAATGCCCTTGTCATGTACACCTTCCCCTCCCCCGTTTCCCTCGCCTTTTAACCAGAATAGCGTTGTCTTCCTCCCCTCCTTTTGTGCCTGGTCCACATCATCTCCCCTCCTATTATAACACAATAGCTTTCCCTGTCGACATGTGTCCCCTGCATTTATTTCTCCTCTTGAAATTTTACGCAATCATTATTTATATCGGTATTTACGCTATGCTTTAGCTATAAGAACACACGAATATTTCTAACGGTATTTGGAGACTTCATTTCTCTTATCATTTTCTATTGCGGTGTGTATATATATTGTTTTGTTTTGTTTTGTTCATTTATTTCACTATAACAGTCGTTATCATATTTTTCTAGGAATATTATGGAGGAAGGTTGTCTTGTATTAAATATTCTCTCTCTTTTTCTAGCGTGCAAGAATAATGAATAATACGTTTGCATGGTACTGAAGTCCTGTAATGTATGTACAGCCCGGGGTATATCCATAATTCTTTTTCGAGCCTTAACGTGTTTTCTTTTTTCTGCGTCCATCAGCTCCTTTGCCTTTCGCTCAAATCTGCCTTCTTTGATACACATATTAAAATGTACGTGTGTGATCTAAAACTAAAACTAAAATGAAGTAGAAGTAGGGAATATTACCAGTCAATAATTAATGGAAACGCATAGAATTCATCGTTATTTTCATTTTGTCGCATGCTAGCTTTATATATTTCGTCATTTCTTGTGTAAACCGTTGTACTTGTTTA
>NC_051413.1:22197111-22197468 GCF_015228065.2 Penaeus monodon
TGGCAGCGTAAAGATTCAGTTTGATGTTTGGAAATGTGACACAACTGCGTATGCATTTTGAAGAATGGGTTCTGGAATTTATTAATTTCTCTTCGGTGAAAAATTTCCCCAGATATATCAGACTTGACCAAATAGAAAAATAATTAATTAGATATACAAAATAGGTAAATCATGTTATTAGAGTGATGTCACAAAACGTAACATATGGAATGAACCTTATGCGACATTTCGTAGAAGAGAGCTTGATGTTTATGAACGTATACACTAGATTTGTCAAAAAAAAGGTATTCACAATTTTTTTTAAAGACGTTGTCTACATTACGTACTAGAATGTGTTTACAAATACAATTTTCGTTT
>NC_051413.1:22199115-22199317 GCF_015228065.2 Penaeus monodon
CATCGAAAGAGAAGTCATTGTGTCACAAAACGATATATTCTGGTCATAAAAGGAGGATGAGAAGACAACAAGGAAAGGAAGGAAAGCGGAAAGTTGCAAAATCGGATACTGTGAAAGTGGAAATGATTGAATAAACTGAGTCAGCAGTGCTCACGTATAAGAGAAGTAGAAGCGGGGAAGGAGAGAGATAACAAGAGTATCC
>NC_051413.1:22199371-22199853 GCF_015228065.2 Penaeus monodon
TACGATAAAGCAAAACAAAGGAAGAAAAATGTGTGATATGCATTTCTGATCCATCAAAGAGCAGTTTCTGTGTAAGTAAGACGGCAAAGGATATGCATAGCTAAGACGGGGAGAAGGAAAGGGAGAGAGGTTTCTCCATCTAGCAAATGGAAGGTGAGAATCGGGGGAAAAAATGCCACGTTTGGTTAAGAAAAGAAAAAAAAATAGATAACTGGCTTCTGTGGAAATTTAGAGAGAACAAAACATAATCTGCAGGAATATATACTCTGGCATTAGAAAAAAAAAGGTCGTTAATTTCTGTTTTCATCTTTTTGAAAGCGTGTATTTTTATTCCTCTGGGAGCATACAGAAATAGAAATTAATTCCAAACTACTTTTATGACCCAGTCGCAACTCCCCCGTGACTGGATGTTGGCGGCGAATTGACAGTGGCAGTGGGTTGCAGGTCATGCAACAAAGCGAGATTATTCTTTTTATTAGTAT
>NC_051413.1:22200087-22200362 GCF_015228065.2 Penaeus monodon
CTGTCACTAATCCCAGACGGGTGTCATTCCAACATAATACACAAGAAAAAAAATCTGAAAAAAACTTCTATAAACATTCGGTGCTTTTGCCTCTCGAGCTGAAAGCACAAAGCACCCGGATGATGGAGCCCAGAACATAGGACTTACTTCTTGTCTTGTTATGTTATGCGCTGAACATTAGACAACTTTCGTCTCCCAAGCACCGTACAAGCAACACGATAGCGCTGGGTGTGTAACATTTTCCTGTCTCCCTTACTACGGATGTTCTTTTCAAA
>NC_051413.1:22202105-22202353 GCF_015228065.2 Penaeus monodon
AAATAATCAGTAAGGGCTCCCTTTCACCGATATATTCTGAGGTAATTTTCTCTCGAAGATCTTATTGTGACAATATAAATCGCCTCTTTTCTTTAATTTACTAAATTGATCGATGCTGTGTTCTTCCTTCCTTAGGTATTTTTACACGGTAAGATTATATGGACCCTCTTCCTGCGCTTCTGATATGACTGGAACGCATAAAGTTCCTTACTTATGTAAAACAGTAACTTTCCATGCCAGCGTGTCCT
>NC_051413.1:22202537-22204097 GCF_015228065.2 Penaeus monodon
TTCTTTATATTCTAGTTTGCCTTATTACTCCTGTTATTCATATTTATAATTCAGTATCATAATTGTTTTTGCTTTTCACTAAGCGAAGTGATATGAAAAACAACTCTCTAACTTTGAATCCGAAAAGCTCCTTGATATTGTTAAAGTGAACCACAACTGATAGTGAGGTTCGCTTATAAGTTTTTTTTTCCAGCGAATGATTAAGTGGTAATGTAATAATAGTGTTCTCTGCATTATTTCATTTTATTTTATTTAGTTTTTAATCTTTATTATTATTATTCATTATTTTTAGATAGGGGTCGTTACGTCTGTCCAAGGATGTCGAATAAGTATAAACAGATATAAATCTCCTGCGAACCGCTACTGCCTGTTAGAGGTGTCTTAATGAACCTCAGGTGTAGTGGTAAGATTTAGTATCATGTAGTGAGCCGAGAATACATCCCGGAGGGGCAAGCGATTGCATGATGGTGGGCCTTGCATTGGGTCCGGTTCTTGCAGTTTCACCTTCAGTGATGTAGAAGGTCACGGTGCTGTTCGTAAAGAAAACTGGGTCATGGCTACTCTTTCTCTACGCATAGTTCCGAATGGTTCGATGTAGGAACGGTATTTACATTGAGCAGAGAACCCTCACAGCTTGAAGGAAATAAAACAGGAACGTTTGTATAAAAGGGCAATCGCAATAGTAATGTCTAATTAAAGTTAATCATCACTGGTCAACAGTACACGAACATACGTAAAATGTGTGTTCATGCTTGTACAATTTTCTTGCTTGTACATTTTTCTTTGTGTGTGTATGTTTGTTTATTATTTTTTCATAGCTTTCGCTCAGTAATTTTTTCTTTTATAAATTTAATTAAATATGTGATTATTTAATGATCAATAATGATAAATTACATAGCCCCAAAATCGGGAAGCAAAAACCATACAGTGATAATACTGTTGACTAAATAATTTTCTCATTATTAACAATGGAGAATATAAATAATTCAATGCATATATATGAAGAAATATTGATATGAAAAAGCTCTACGACAGCCACTCGAAAGTTCGTTGATTATCTACTCAATTTGAAAGAAAAATAAGCGCTAATAGCAATATTTAATTAAGTTGAAAGATATAAAGTTGAATTCGATGGTAATTGAATAGATGTACAAAGGAGATTAAATGTCAGAGAAGATTGTTGAGTCGTAAGGCCACTTTAAATGCTACCTTTTCTAACAATTTGTAGGAAATTTGTTTTGTTTTTTTCTATTTTGCCTTTGTTAAATTCTGCATTTCAGTACATAAGCACAACAATTATATTATTAAATTTTCAAAAGATCTTTTAGTACCTAAATTCCGTCCCTCATGTTATATCCAGCATTCGATCTTATTTAGTAACATGGAAAGGAAGAAAAAGACTTTGTAATTATGTTGTCTTCCATTTTGTAGTGGATATTATGAGCAATATATTATTTCCTCGAAACAGAATTGTTGCAGTGTGATGAATGATATTTTTTACTCACATCCGGATTTTATTGTCATAATCCCATTGGAAATCTATTGAGAAAATTATATGAT
>NC_051413.1:22204241-22204641 GCF_015228065.2 Penaeus monodon
TTGCGAACAATCGCGAAAATATACGTAACTCAAATAATTACGTATATGCATTTTTTACATTCATACAAACAGACATATTCACTGATATGCTTATTTGTAAAAAAAATATTTTCTTTTATTTTTGCCTCTTTGCTTGTATTTCTTTCGTCATATTGTTTTCTGTAATTGATCCTCCCATTAGTGTATAAACAAATAAGGTTAATTCAGTACGTGGACAGAGAGTTAAGTTTGTAGAGGGTCGAGGATTTAAGCAAGAGAAATTATGTTTTTTGTTCATTTTCCGCCATGTTACGTAGAGAAATATTCAAGAGAAATTCACTTTCAGAAATTATACTGTGTGGAGTATAATAAACATAATATAATGAATAGCGAGATGAAATTTTACCGGTACGCTATAAGA
>NC_051413.1:22205214-22205294 GCF_015228065.2 Penaeus monodon
GAGAGAGAGAGAGAGAAATTCCCCGTTCCGGCTTAATGGCAAAGATTTTCATATAAAGGCATGTGCTGTGTCGGCAGCTG
>NC_051413.1:22205349-22205432 GCF_015228065.2 Penaeus monodon
TACGGAAAGGATACCTATAAATGTGTGTAAATAAAGACAGTTGCTCCACTAGAACAATGTATTATGTCCTTTGCAACTTCATC
>NC_051413.1:22205508-22205939 GCF_015228065.2 Penaeus monodon
TTCTTCCTTGTAGTATATAAATACCTCTATCTTTTCCTCTCTCTCGGTTCTAATTGGCACACTTTGCCATCTTGATATATCCTCCACTTTATTTTCCCATTTTCCCACTTACTCATGTTTTCTCAATTTTTCCTCCCTTTCAGAAACAAAGTCTCCCCCCCTTAAATCTCCCACTTTTCCCCCTCACCCCCCACCGCACCCGCCAGCAAGCCCTTGACCATAAACTTTTTTCTTTATATCCATTTCGTATCCATGCAAACATTTTATCCCTACTGGAGTTCTGCGCTGAGAATTTTAGGTACGACACTCGCAATCTTTAAGGACAGTTTCTCTTTTCGACTCTTCATAGAACTTGCTGCTGAAAAGAGGAGAAAGAATGAGGAGGAAGGAAAAGAAATAGGAATAAAAAAAAAGTGGATTTCCTGATTTTG
>NC_051413.1:22206701-22207214 GCF_015228065.2 Penaeus monodon
ATTTAATGTAAATTGCTACTCTCCTTATAATGGCAAAACATTCATATACTTTCACTCTCATATTCACAGGTTAAAAGCCCTCTATTAGTGGTTACTTATAACTTCTAGTATAAGTCTACTAATGCCTTAATCATTTCGTTCTTTTGTTTTTACATGGAAGGACGAAGTAAGTTTTGGTAAACTCGGTTTTATACTTTTTTCCAAACCATTACGACGAATTCCTTTTGCTTCCTAATTTGTGACATGGAATGTAATTCCACGGGTATTTTATCTTTCGGGTTGACATTCAAGGCACCATACGTTATTTATAGAGTTTTACCCGGTTATGGAGGAAAAGACATTAGAAAAAACAAGAGTGATTCAATTATATATTATACTTGATGTGCGTTAATGGCCTTGATGTTCCTTTATAACTTTCACTCAACTAAATCTATGTTACGGTTTTTATATTTTTCTAAAGTTTTCCTCTCTGCCTTACTGATGCACATTCATGCGCACATACACACATGTGCG
>NC_051413.1:22207422-22207552 GCF_015228065.2 Penaeus monodon
TATGTTAGGCTAATTAGTTTAATCAAAGTGAAATTTTATATTTCATGTAACTTTTTTTTATCGTAGAACTCCACCTAATGAGCTTTTTCTGCTAATTAGTTAATTGTCTAATTGTCGTATAGCACATATG
>NC_051413.1:22208243-22208341 GCF_015228065.2 Penaeus monodon
AACGAGGAGTTTAGTAGAAGTGGGTCAGAAAACATCATTTCTGCCTTCATGTTAATGTAGGAATACACAAATCTGATTCATCTGTAACTTAGATTGGC
>NC_051413.1:22208787-22209113 GCF_015228065.2 Penaeus monodon
TTATCTTCGAATTTACTTATTTTCAAGAAGGATCAATTTCATCGTGGTTTTCTTTTCCCTCCTCCTACCCCTTTGGCCAAGAAGCCTGCCTCTATCTCCATCTCTTTTCCCTGCAACCATTATCTTCGGAGGAGTTATTATCCGAGTATTTTCGATACGATATTTATCTCCTCTGAGACTCTGAGATCCTCGGAGTCTCAAAACGTTTTTCTTTTTTCTTGTTTTTTTCGTAAAGAATTGTTAGTGGCGAAAGGATCGAAAAGAGTAAGAAGCAAGAAAAAGAATAAAAAAGGTAGAAATGACTTTTTTTTGGAAATACTTTTGGT
>NC_051413.1:22209474-22210167 GCF_015228065.2 Penaeus monodon
TCTTAATATTTCTTAATCTTTTATGTATTAATCGAAGCCCGAAGGTGCTCTGAGATGCGTCAGTAAAGAAGAAGCAAACCTTTCTTATTAGATTTGAATAAAGAAAAGTAAATAAAAATATTTTAAACAAAAATATTTTAAACTAGACCACGAAATGTAATGCAAGATCTCATGTCATCAGGTGTCACCTACTTAATTAATAATTTTCTGTTGTTTCTTTCCTTATATTGGAAACGCCACTTCTTCAGGTTAATGTGCCGATTTATAGAAAATCGTGTATGTCTCTGTCTATTTGTATATTTATGATTTTAGAAATAAATTGAATTATAAACATAATTATTCTATACAGAAGCAAAATAATTCATAGTTTTATTTTGAATGTTTTCACGCAGGCATGTATAAATGATGCTGCATATTGGAAAACGAAAAATGTTGTATACAAAACAACAATAAAAATACAGTAGACAATACCACAAGAGTATTGCGGTTCAAAGGAAAAATATGAATGAATGATTTTTTTTTCTGCTATTTCGCGGAAGGGAAACAGTGAGATTTTAATCTGGATAAGCTTTTACTATGGAAGATATGTTTGTTCAAGTAAAAAAGAAAAAAAATGTAGGTAAATATATAAGGTCTAGATGTTTTAAATATAATCATCTTTCTAAACGTTTTTCTTCCCCTTGTATATATTTC
>NC_051413.1:22211374-22211540 GCF_015228065.2 Penaeus monodon
GGAAGCAAAGTCATTATTACACTCACTATTTCACTTAAACGACATCGTTGATGAAGAAACACAACACTCACATATAAAGCACTTACATCACAATATATCATCGTTAAGGTACGGTTTTGGGTCGTTTTCGTAGTGGAAACTACACATCATTTTGGCGAAAAGGCTT
>NC_051413.1:22211591-22211871 GCF_015228065.2 Penaeus monodon
TTGTCTGCATGAAAAGTTTCCTTAAAAAGAAAACGAAATGTAAAGGAAAAAAATGGATCTTATGACCTTATAAAATGTTGAAATTAAACTTTCTCTTTTCCCATTAGCTAAAAGGAAGCGAAATCGCGCACATGGCTGACAAAGCTTATTTTCCTTGTCATTACCCTGAGAGAACAAAGGTATTTAAGCGTTAAAGAAGACAAAATAATCTCCCATGAAGCCTCTTAAGGTTAAAAAGATTCATCGAGAAATACAACCTTATTGACGAAATATATGAATT
>NC_051413.1:22212467-22212588 GCF_015228065.2 Penaeus monodon
CACAATAAGGGTGAACTGAACGTAAATGTGGGATATTTTCGTTGATTTTCAGACGTATTCCACCATTGTTTCTGTCAATATTGAATCATAAAATGTCATTTAAATATTGAACATGGTATCA
>NC_051413.1:22213085-22213479 GCF_015228065.2 Penaeus monodon
GCAATATATCCAACAGGGCCTTATAAATTCGAAACGAGTTTTTGAATATCGAAAAATATGCGATCTCGCCAAGAGTATGTCCAGCAGTTACCAGGAGACGAGGTAATTTCAGATTCTGCCTTCAAGGTAATTTGGGAATGTCAAAGTCTGATTAATCTGGAGATTGAAAAGGAAATTGAAATTAAACAGACAGAATTAGTCATTCGAAAGAGATTTATAATTAAAGAACTGGAGGTTAACATTGGAATTTTGAGAGGCGAGCGCTCTAAGCATCGGCTTGGTAAATTTGGGGAATTGAAAAATTTTGGGTCAAACGTCCAAAAATATGGAATCATCACCGTCGTCTTTATCACCGCTGGTATCAATCATCTTCATTTTTTTCTTATATCAAGCG
>NC_051413.1:22214120-22214327 GCF_015228065.2 Penaeus monodon
TTAAATACTATTAGTTATTAAGATATTTTCTTATAAACTTAAAAGTTATGATAACTTAAATGTTATAATAAGATTGTATTTCTCTCTAATATATTTCATGTTTTTTTGTTTTTTGCTGTTGAATACTAAATGATAATCTACTAGTCTTTTCAATAAAGTTGTTTTCTCTTTTCGTTCTCTCTTCTCTCTCACGCTCCACTTCTTCCG
>NC_051413.1:22214570-22215753 GCF_015228065.2 Penaeus monodon
GATTGTTACTACAAACTCTTTTAGCATTAATTTGCCACTGAAGTATAATTCATTGCATATTTGTCTTGTGATCTGACACTGCAAATGGTCTGGAATTTTACCCAAAGGAGGGAAAACCATTAAGGCAACAAGAACGATGCTCTGTATTTTACGAGTTTTGCCTCAGCGAGAATAGCCTTGAAAAAGTAGTTTGCTGTGTCTCGAAAATTTACCACAGCAGAAGATGACTCTCGAGGCTCTTCTGCTACAGCATTAACCACAGCTAAAATCATGTTTCTGCGTCCTCGACTTTATAGTTTCATATTACTGTAATTACCTTCCTATGTATCTCACCCTTAAACTCCTTTCCTTTTCATCGACTTACGCAAACCGTATTAGCAAAGGCGTGGTGTATTTGAAGTTTGAAGCTTTATTTTAAATGTGTTAAAAAATCAGTATCTGAATAATGTTTCAATGAACGCTTTTCCAACATGAATACATTCCTTGGTATCGTTTTTTACATCCCAAACATTAGCAATTCAAAGTGCAGTTCAAAATGAGTATAAATCAACATATTATTTAAACGGAATATACGATTATTTGTACCACGTAAATATTTGCATACGCATTCACGATAATAACGTGAAGGCTGAGAAATGATTTAGTACGAGTGAAAAGTAATTACCGAATACAGCTAACACACAAATAAATATTCATTTAAACAGTTAATACATAAATGAATGAATATACATTCACAAATTTAATATGTCACGTAGAAATGCTGACAATAATCGGAACTTTTGCCGTAAAAACCGTGTCAGATCACTTTAAAAAGTAAGAACAGTTTGTTCATTATCCCTTCATTCACTAAATTTCCTTCAATTTGGAAGCAAAAAGGTGTATTTACAACGTTTCCTTGTCAACAACTTTTTTCTTTTTATCATTAGGATATGTGCAGTATGAGGAAGGTTTGTTTGTTTGTATTTGTAAGTATGAGATGTTGGGATTGTGATGTGATTTTTTTTTTATGTCTGGTGTTTTATTGGTTAAAGAGTAATATGTTTTATCGTTCATGATAACGTAATTCGTAAATATTGTTTAGTGAATACTGATAGTTGCTATGTTTTCTGTTTATGAAATAAAAAGTAACACCACGTAAGTAAGTTGCACTATATATCAGTTTTCTGTTTCATTTTCATATACG
>NC_051413.1:22215827-22216194 GCF_015228065.2 Penaeus monodon
ATCACCCCCCCCCCCACATACACACACACCCTTCCCTCCCCTATTTACACACATACCCCTCCCCTCCCCCGCTCACCCCCAACATACCCTCCTCTGAACTCACCTTCAACGCCGAGAAGAACAGGCAGGAAGATCTTCGGACTCGTGGACACCTGGCACTCATAAACACCAGCATCCCTGAAGGTGACTGAACTTATCTCCAGATTCCAGATGTCGCTCTTCTCTGGGTGAAAGACCTTGTGCGAAACGGAAGAGCATTGTTCATTGCGGTCTTACAATTACTAATTATATCATTCCGTTTCATTCTACATTTCTCTTTGCATATATGGATATACACATGTATATACAAAGATTCCCCCTCCCCCTC
>NC_051413.1:22216279-22216450 GCF_015228065.2 Penaeus monodon
ACAGTTACCTCACCTTAAACCTTTCATCACTCGTGTAGGTAAAGATTCCTACAGAGAGGATGTGCAAATCACGCTGTCGTATCCATGAGGCCTGCGAGTCCACAAAATTTTATTATAACATATAAACATATAATAAAAATGTATGTAAATACATCCACAGAAGCACAAATT
>NC_051413.1:22216526-22216598 GCF_015228065.2 Penaeus monodon
TTCGCAAACACTCCAGAACAACAGCAACAAAAAAGTGAATGAAAACTGAAAATATCACTTAAAATCACGTAT
>NC_051413.1:22216631-22217021 GCF_015228065.2 Penaeus monodon
CGAGAACTAGCAGAAGGAACGTCACAAAATTACGCTCCGCAAAACGAATAGGAAATCTTTGAGCTGAAAAATATACAGATGTGTTCAAAAAAAATATCGGAGAATGAATTTAATTAAATCGTAATAAATGTTTATGCTGCGGATGGACAGTGTAATCAAATGTCACTGAGAGATTTTTTCCAAAACGCTTTAACTGAAGGAACAAAAATAGCTATTTGTAATTTCAAATATCGGGAAATGCTTTAGGTTATGAAATAGATTAACAAATTATATGAAACTTTCGAGAGTTTTAGTTTCAGTTAAAAAAAAAAAGTGTTTAGGTAGTTTATACATAATTTTAAGAATTGTTTTAAACAAATATTCTAAAGCTCTTCTTCTGAAACACGGTGA
>NC_051413.1:22217276-22217550 GCF_015228065.2 Penaeus monodon
CACATTCACACTAGCTTCCAACCACCACTTTTCACCGCAGTTCCGCAAGTACAAGAGTCCTCCATCATTCAATAATTTACACCACTTCCAATCGCACCCGCACCAGTGCCTCGTATCTGACTATCCCACCAAAAGGTCACCGCCTACACTTCGGCAGCATGAAAGCCTTCTTAGTAACTGCCTCAACTTCCTTTACAGCAACTCAGAACAGAACGCCCACGCAGTTTTACCTCTTCCACACATCTTGAGATCACTTAACAAGATTGTTTACTCG
>NC_051413.1:22218454-22218560 GCF_015228065.2 Penaeus monodon
CACCTATGTTATATGCATATTTGTCTTTGTTATTTCTTTTTTTTCAACCTACGAAAGAACATCAACTTTGCAGAAAAAATAATTGGCATTATAATGGGTTTTAGTC
>NC_051413.1:22218912-22219379 GCF_015228065.2 Penaeus monodon
ATCCGCCCTTTTATCCATAAACATTAGCCTTTTATCTCAATCTCTTTTCCATCCAACCGTTATTCTTGGTGGAATCTTACCTCCCTCCAGATCTTCCGAATCTTTAGAATAAAAAAAAATCCTTTTCGTCTCTTCCCAAAAGTTAGAAAGAGGAATGAGAGAGAAAAAAAAAGGAAGTAGAAGGGACCAAAAAATGTGGTATCCTTTTCTGGTACGATTTTTTTTTCTCTCTTTTTCTTTTCCTTTTTTTCTGTTCTTTAATCAAATACATTATTTTTCTCTCTCTTACTTGATTCTCGATCAACCCTCGTCAGTGCCTAAGGAGAGAGAACGATTGGAAAAGTGAACTACCATGATCAGAGGTAAAATAAGTACGTAAAATCTTAATTGGCTTTTAAACTTCCCTTTGTCAGCGGGAATGAGAAAGCCTCGAAAGATTTATAAAAGAGGTTGATACGAGTCAAATG
>NC_051413.1:22219445-22219591 GCF_015228065.2 Penaeus monodon
TTGTCACCTGTAAAATGATTCAGCATATTTCATATCGTCTGTGTATGAAAATATCACTCATCTAAGGCCGATCCTATTAAAGTAAGAAATTACGAGGTATATAAGGTTCATTATACTAATCGTACTAAAATTTGAAATTAGACGAT
>NC_051413.1:22219620-22219862 GCF_015228065.2 Penaeus monodon
GGATAAAAAACTCCAAGCATGAGAGAATAACAATTAACTATAAAAATATATGTCCACTTGAGTAAATGTATAAACTACACTGACATATCAATGAACGACTAACAGTCTGTCACGGAAATGAGCGTAGTGACAGTTTCATAAAAATAATGAGAAGTTAGGATGTTTTTATGTACCTACGAGAGACTAAAGTCGATACTTTGAAAAAAAAAAGAAGAAGCTAAAAATGAAAATTTAAAAAAATT
>NC_051413.1:22220679-22220846 GCF_015228065.2 Penaeus monodon
GACGGTACCATCACCACTGATGAAAATTTATAAATAAGCAAGATGAATAAAACTGTTTTGCACGTACATTTCTACTCGTCCCCAAAAATGTAAAATTGAGAGCATTTAATAAAAAAAAATCTAACGTGTTTACAACTGATCTCTGAATGCATCAAACGATTTTTGCG
>NC_051413.1:22220886-22221071 GCF_015228065.2 Penaeus monodon
CAAAGTTGCTTTATTTCCTTTTATATTTTTGTTATCGGAAAAAAAATGTTCAAGCTTATGAAGTCTGTGTTTGATGACGATATTTTTAGTTAAATGAGTATTTTTCACAAGGATAAATAATTTAATTATGTTACTGGGGTATCTGTGAAGACATTGATATTACTGGAGGTTCCTGTAATAAAAAC
>NC_051413.1:22221253-22221775 GCF_015228065.2 Penaeus monodon
ACCACTATATATCTTCTTTCTTATTTTCATCACCAGCGTTGTACATTTCTGCAGACCGTATCTCATTTTAATGTCCTCTGTGTAAGTTCCATCGGTCTGCACTATGGACTTAGATCAGCTTCTTCTTCCCGAAAAGTTTTAAGTCGTCCATGTAAACAAGTGGCTGATCTTATCAGGTTAATTTCTGGTTAGAGTGTATACTTGATTTGTTTCTTTCAGCAACAGACAATGGGATGAAGCAGATGATGTTTAGTAGGGGGGATAGTGAATATACATTCTGCATATCTAGTCTCTAATTGCTTTCCTGTGGATTCTAGAGTTGTCTGTCATTTTCCAATACTAGAACTTAACAGTTTCATAATCCTTTTTTGATATGTCTATCATTCTCCGTATCACCATCATCTATGATTGTGATAGTAAGTCGTATGCTTTACAGTAGTCTGTCTATCACTTGAGAAGATTAGATAATGACAATATTATTATTGCTTTTTACAATCTTTCAAATTAACTTTATCCAGAATC
>NC_051413.1:22221928-22222176 GCF_015228065.2 Penaeus monodon
CCGGGCAGCGTTCCCTTTGACGAGTCGTTTCACATCAATACTGTCCTTCGGGATGCCATACAGTATGGTGTTTGTGATATTTCTAGGCTTTCATTCAGATATCGTACCAGATTGCTATCGAAACTGGTGAGGTGTTTGATCCAGAGATCTTCCACAGTCTTTCAGTTCCTCAGTTACTCATTCACTATTTTTAGCTCATCTTTCTCCTTAGTTCTTAATCTTAGTTCCACTATTTTGGTCCAGGCTGT
>NC_051413.1:22222226-22222447 GCF_015228065.2 Penaeus monodon
CCTTTTTATTTTTTGTTCAATTGTTTGCCTCAAATGTCATTCTTGAAGCTGGTCTCCTTACTGTCTAGTATAGCACTGTATTCCTATTAAGTAGGTTTTCATAATATCTGCTGGTTGTACTTAAATAGTCGTTTCAGTCTGCATTGTTTCACTTTGTTTCCATATCTCTTTATCTTGATTGCTGCGACTATCAGTGTATGTTTAATCTTCAATGCCCTTGG
>NC_051413.1:22222516-22223318 GCF_015228065.2 Penaeus monodon
ATGAGTTTTATCATCCATGCTGGTTCCTGATACTTTTGTCCTTTCTCTACAAAATTCCATTTTGCCAGAGCAGCACTCACATAAGATGTGCCATTCAGTTTTGTGAGGTTATTTGCAGTACATATTATTTCATTGTTATCTCTACGTCTTTCAGTGGATTTCACCTGGAGACACAAGCCATTCTCTTGTGGTGTTGATTTTTATTCATTAATTTCCCCCTTTCCTTCTGAGAGATGATCCGTATTCCTAAAGTGGTCATGCGAATTCAACGTTTCTAGGACAGTCTTTTCTCTCATTGTTGATCTACATTAGCCTTTTCGAGAACTCCCTGTTTCCTGCTTCATATCCTCCTCCCCTCTGTCGTCATTTGTTGTTTTTTCTGCTCTTAATTTCGTCCAGCTCTCGATTTTATTCACAACTTCGCTGACCTGTTTTCACTGAGTGAATTTACCTCTCTTTTCTCAGATCTTAGTCATTCTCTAGTCTCGGTTGTCGCTGCAGCAAAGGCACTCCAAAATTTCGATGTTATCTTGCCTCGTAAACGTCATGCGTTAATTAGTCCGCCTTGTGTACATGTCAGTAGATGTCAGTAGCATGTTGACGACGGGTGCCTGCCTGGTCTGCCACTGAGACCTGCCCGGCAAAGTAGAGTCCGGCTTGCTTCCTCTCGTCTTCAGTTCGTAAGCTAGTATTCGCCTAGTGTTTCTCTTCATCCTGGAGAGTAATGTTTTCTGTCAAGATTACCTACTTCTGCTGCTGGCCATGTCAAAGACCTATCCAACCAACAGGGGTCATGGGATCC
>NC_051413.1:22223697-22223924 GCF_015228065.2 Penaeus monodon
CCTTATATATAAACACATACATAAAACGTACAGCCTGTATACACATATGCGTGTGTGCTTTAACAAATATGTAGGTTTTAGAACGGTAGAATGCTCTTTTGATATTTGTTTACCCTCACGGACAGAGCGAACTGTGTACCCAGATGCGGGAGACTGTCATTAATGTTTGATGGAAAAGATTAGCCGGATATTTTCCAGCGCCCATTTTGTTAATGTTCACTCATGAA
>NC_051413.1:22224841-22224928 GCF_015228065.2 Penaeus monodon
CTTATATATTTATACTGTATTGTGAAGATATTGTCTCATTCATACTTTTTTTTGTGTTTGTATTAGCATGCATGTATCTGTCTGTAT
>NC_051413.1:22225734-22225805 GCF_015228065.2 Penaeus monodon
AATTGTCCCAAGAAAAGTGGGGCAAATTTGATTATAAATAAAATCGTAAAGAGCCCAAGGAGAAAAAGAAA
>NC_051413.1:22226172-22226382 GCF_015228065.2 Penaeus monodon
TTTGTAAAATAATATAAGACCGAAAGATATATCATTAAAAGGCGAAAAAAAAACAAAAGATAAAATACATCAAACTTTTGCATAAGAATATATGCGATTTCAGCACAACTGACAGTCAGCAAGAGCAATTTACCAAAATGTGTTCTGTAAACTTGCACATGACATTCACGGGAAAATCAGTAAAAGAGTACCACCGACATGGAGAATAAT
>NC_051413.1:22227308-22227594 GCF_015228065.2 Penaeus monodon
CTTATTAACATCTAAATTGCTTTCCTTGGTCTTTCCTCTTGCTGTAGAAGCGTTAATATTAGGAACCGACAAGATGTGTTTTGAAAAGGCTTGTGTTGGGTAATCCTTTCCCACTAAAATAGGTTTTCCTCTCCCTTATTAATTACAGTAAATCCTTTTAGCGTTTAATTCCTTTTCTCCCATAAAGTATAACTCACCGGGCACTGACATTGCAAAAGCTGTCGTTCTATAACCATTTTACCCAGGGGAAGGAGAGAAAACCATTAGCACAACAAGAATGAATGCA
>NC_051413.1:22227622-22227829 GCF_015228065.2 Penaeus monodon
ACGATTCTTCTTGTCCAGTGAGAATGGCCTTGAAAAAGTCGTTTCCTTCTCAGAAATTTATCACTGCTCATGACGGCTCGCAAAGCTCTTTCATTGCAACATTAACCGTACCTCAGTCCATATTTCAGCGTCATCGTCTTTATAGCATCATATCATTAGAATCTCCAACCTATCTGTCTCATCTGCAACACGTTCACTTATACACAT
>NC_051413.1:22228875-22228980 GCF_015228065.2 Penaeus monodon
TTGCGTCCAAAGGTGCGCAACAATTGTGCAGGTAACGAGCTCAGTCTGACAAAGACATGCTCTGTGACCACCTTTGTATGTATATAAAAAACTAACTAAATTAAA
>NC_051413.1:22229043-22229143 GCF_015228065.2 Penaeus monodon
CGTCATTATTTTACTTTACTGCTGTTGGTCAGTTTGTTTTTTTGCTGATATTAATGTTGGTTATTATTTGTGATGATTTATATGACTCGCTTATATACAA
>NC_051413.1:22229761-22230295 GCF_015228065.2 Penaeus monodon
CCCCCAAGTCATATGGAACAGGACGACCTACCGTGGGGAATCGTAATCTAGCTCAGCATTATTCCTGAACCAAGTGACAACACCGACGTTCTCCGAGTGGGTATTCACAGTACAGATGAGGCTTATTGTGGATCCATTCTTGATGTATACTTCTGCTGGGCCGAGAATCTTCGCTTGTTGCACTGGTGTTGTGAGCGTGGAGAAGAAATGGTTGTGCTTGAGTTATTGTGGGAGGTAGGTTTACATTTACATTACAGAAAGGTTCGTTTGTTTGTTTTTGTAAGTATATGCTGGTATTGTGATGTGATTTTTTTTTTTAGTTTTGTGATAATGGGGAAGGGATGTCTGTGTTTTATTGGTTAAAGAGTAATACGTTTTATCGTTTATGATAACGTAATTCGTAAGTATTGAATAGTGAACACTGATAGTTGCTATGTTTTCTGTTCATGAAATAAAAAGTAATAATAACACGTAAGCTGCATTATATATCAGTTTTCTCTCTCATTTTCATATATGCACATACACAACTACAAG
>NC_051413.1:22230393-22231025 GCF_015228065.2 Penaeus monodon
ATCACCCCCCCCCCCACATACACACACCCTTCCCTCCCCTATTTACACACATACCCCTCCCCTCCCCCCACTCACACACATACCCCCCCCCCCCATCATACCCTCCTCTGAACTCACCTTCAACGCCGAGAAGAACAGGCAGGAAGATCTTCGGACTCGTGGACACCTGGCACTCATAAACACCAGCATCCCTGAAGGTGACTGAACTTATCTCCAGATTCCAGATGTCGCTCTTCTCTGGGTGAAAGACCTTGTGCGAAACGGAAGAGCATTGTTCATTGCGGTCTTACAATTACTAATTATATCATTCCGTTTCATTCTATATTTCTCTTTGCAATTTTGGTATAACATGTTTCATACGAAAATACCTCCCCTTTCACACAACGAAGACTGGCGATAGTTTTACATTTTATAAAAAAAAAGAAAATAAAACAGATATGATACAAAATTTTGATATAGGAAGCACAAAAAGACAGTTATCTTTTCCCAAAAACCTTTTTAAACCCCGTGTGGGAAAGATTCTACAGTGAGAATGGGGAAAACACGCTGTCGTATCCATGAACGCGGTCCACAAAATTATATAAAACATTTAAAAAATGTAAAAAATTAAAACTCCCAGAAGCACAATTCCC
>NC_051413.1:22231136-22231420 GCF_015228065.2 Penaeus monodon
CTTACACCAATAAACTGAAAACATTTTTTTAGGAAGGAACGTCACAAAATTAAATGCGAAACCAATAGGAAAACTTTGGGGTGAAAAAAATCGATGTGTTAAAATATATCGGAGAAGAAAATTAATTAAATCATAATAAAGTTTTGCTGAGGATGGACGTGAAAAAATGTCACTGAGAGATTTTTTTTTCCCAAAAAGCTTTAAAAGAAGGAACAAAAAAGGGATTTGGAATTTCAAAAATCGGAAAGCTTAGGGTTTTGAAATAGATTGTGTGTTGGGTTTTT
>NC_051413.1:22231774-22231873 GCF_015228065.2 Penaeus monodon
ATCAAAATTTAAAAAAATGTTAAAATTTTTAAATTTTTAATATTTAAATTTTCTTTTCATAAATATATTTAATTAAATATTAAAAGATAACAAATTTTA
>NC_051413.1:22232949-22233122 GCF_015228065.2 Penaeus monodon
TTTGTGGGGGGGTTTTTTGTGTGTGTGTGGTGGTGGCTGTTGTAAATAACCCCCCATCGAGCTCGAATCTCTGCTGTCCAAGGAAACCAGAAGACCCTTTCTAAAAACCCACCGTATCACGGGCCCAAGAAAGGGGGTAAAGACAAATCAATTAATGTCAAAGTTCATAAACA
>NC_051413.1:22233291-22233423 GCF_015228065.2 Penaeus monodon
AAAGTATGCCAACTTTATATTGCCAAAAAATTTCTTTAGCATTTCTGTGTACGGGCAAATTGTATTCATTTGTCCGAACTTTCATTTTTGTCATCATTACTTTCCATTTGTAAAGCCGACCACACACCAAAA
>NC_051413.1:22233818-22233988 GCF_015228065.2 Penaeus monodon
TCCTGAAATAAACAGGTGAAATACGGTAGACATTATATGGAATACACATCATTGATGTTAATTAAAATACTACATAGTAAAATAACAGCAGATATATAGGCAGACATTAAGAATGGGAATAAAGAGAGTTGGGTGTGTTAGATGGTTTAAAAAGATAACGAAAAACGATA
>NC_051413.1:22234265-22234504 GCF_015228065.2 Penaeus monodon
GATAACATATAAGAGCAACAACATTACATCTTCCTTATCCAAGTTGTGCACACGGCAAGGGAGCTCCGCCTTGTGACCCACCACCGCCGTGACGTTGGCTGGGGAAAGTCGTCGTCAAAGTAGGCTGTGTCGGAGTGAGGCTGCCCCACGTGATGTCCGGGGGGGGAGCCCCTCTTCGGCTTCGTCGGTTCCTGAGGGAGATGGATTCGCGGCGGTGAATCATCATTTGTTTTGTAAAG
>NC_051413.1:22234571-22234641 GCF_015228065.2 Penaeus monodon
GATTGTCTTTGGTTTTATTTTGTTGAAAAATAAAGAAAAAAATGTCAAACTGTAAAACACACACCAAAAC
>NC_051413.1:22234850-22235118 GCF_015228065.2 Penaeus monodon
CACCTTTTTAGAAGTTTAGGTCATTATAGGTCGTATCGTATGTTATTACTCACTCTTAAAGGATGCTGGAAAGATAAAGGGTTATGTTATTTTGCAATGGAAGGACAGCGATAGTGATGGTGATAATCAAAAGTTGATGCTGCGACTTGTAGGTAATATTTAATGATTTGAATATTCATAGTTCTGATAACAGAAACTAAAGTATGCATGGGTAAATACCAATAATGATTATAAATAATCACATTAGTCAGGAGATATATACCATCAT
>NC_051413.1:22235858-22236033 GCF_015228065.2 Penaeus monodon
AGAGCAAGTATGAAATGAGGTAAAGTATTTTAATGGCGATTTTACAGACGCGGGGAAATTTGCAATTGTTGTTATAAGCGCGGAAATTGTTTATTTTTGACTCTGGGGAGATATTGCATATAAAAGAATTGGAGTGGCTTTATAGGGAATATTTAGTTCTATTGATATAGTATTA
>NC_051413.1:22237793-22238138 GCF_015228065.2 Penaeus monodon
GCCATCTAGATTAAAAAAAAAAGAACTAAAGAGGCAGATTTTTTATTGTGTATGATAGACATGTCAAATTAGTCATCTCAACCAATTTTCTCAACCTTACGATCAAGCTGCTGAAGACCAGTGTCTTTCAAATGATGTCTGACCTCAAGAGAAACCGCAAATTCATCAAAATAAATAGATGAATAAACAAAGTGTCTCTACAACATTGATTGACTTGATAAGTAATCTTGTAATTAAGAATGCACGAAAGATGACCATTTAAATTTTATTGTGATGAGATGGATTTTGCGGTCAGTGTAGAATATTTTAATGTTAAACAGCAAGAACTATACATTGTTTTAGGAT
>NC_051413.1:22238387-22238578 GCF_015228065.2 Penaeus monodon
TCTGGGATGTTATTTGGCCATTTAGTCCCTTGAATAATACTGTAATAAAGGTGGTTGGCAACCGACCTTGAAAACAGTGCTGGGTGAATAGCCTCATTCACCACTTTCCACTTAAGCCTTCCTTCTTCTTCATTGTTTCCTTGCAATGCATTGTCCAGAATGGGGTATGATGATTTTGTATCCTGTTATGC
>NC_051413.1:22238978-22239791 GCF_015228065.2 Penaeus monodon
CAATCCGAAATTAAGCAAGAATAATGGTCTGAAATCCTACATTAACCCCGGGAAACAATACTTTGATAAATCTGATTCATTATCGGCTGATGAAGTCATGTGTATCGAAAAATTTTAAAATTACTGATATGGTCTCTTTTTCAGCTTACGAATAGATCTGGTAATTCGCTAATAATATACCGAAGCGTATTGCATTTGCAACTGCAAAAAAGTGGCTAGAACAGTTAACTGCTAATCGAACGTTTGTGTTTTGTTACCGTGCATTCAGATTTGCCGAAAAATGCTCGTGGATTGCTGTTCATATTTGTGTCTGGCTGGTCATTGTTATAAAAAGAAAATGGCAGAGAAGCGAACAATGTACAAGGAAACAAATTAACACCAAAATATGCGAAGATCAAATAATTCGCTAAACTTTTCCTTTCTTTAATTCTTATACCAATGCTTCTTCGAATGAACTTGAATAAGGTACTTGGTAAAGTTATTGTAGCTAGCCATTGCCGCTGCCCTTCTCCTCAGGGATTAAAGTTCCATCATGTATTAAAAAGAACAACAACAAAAAGGCAACATTAAAAATGTAAAACAGAAAATTCGAATTATAATTTTATAAACTCTTTGTGAGATCTCATCCTCCCCAGGCCCCCCCCCCTCCGCTGAACAACCACAATTTCAAATTTATTTGTTTCTCAAGTGGACAGAAATTTGCAATAACATTTCTTGTGGTCAAGTCTCAAGCCTTTCTCAGCAATATCTGTTCTTTGAGAGGAGAATATATACTGTGTATCAATGAATCATATAGAATGTTCACGATGAATA
>NC_051413.1:22240214-22240351 GCF_015228065.2 Penaeus monodon
TGGTAAAGGGGAAACAGTGGGGATCATTTTAATGGCAATATAGAGTGCATTTATATGTTTGATATTCAGCCTCGTAAATAACTAAAGAGGTGAAATGGACAATACTAATAAAGAAAATGAAAATTAAGAAAAAAAAG
>NC_051413.1:22241473-22241896 GCF_015228065.2 Penaeus monodon
TCTTGTATTTTTTATTCATTCATTCATTTATGTAGAATCCCGAAGTATTTCACACCTTTACAGACATCAGCTAATTCAGAGTCTTAGTGGAGATCAACTTTAAGAAATCGGTTCGTACTTTGCTCTTGTAAGTCATGAAAACTGCAAGTAATAATTTCGTATATTTGCATGAATATCAGCCATTTTCTAATCGTTAACTTCAGTCATTAAAACGCATTTTATTTCTGGTCTGTGAAATTGTATCTATCTATCTCGTAGCTATCGCATTCACTTTGAAGCCATCACACCCTCGTTAGTCACGAAAAAAAAAAAAACTGGAGATTTAAAAGATTGTGTTCAAAATAAAAGAATATTTTGTGAGTCAAAGACAACGCCCGTTCTTCGTCAGATTCAAATCACGCCATTTGAGAAAGGAGGCAGGAC
>NC_051413.1:22244570-22244873 GCF_015228065.2 Penaeus monodon
CGAAAGAAGGAAATAGGGTAAGAGAGGATAAGGAAGACATAGTGAGAATAAAATTAAAAGAGAGTGAGATTAAGAGAGATATCTTAATATTCTGACGTAGCTTTTAACTAAACTAAACTCCAGTATTTACATAATCAGTTATTCGAACATTGATCTTACAGAGCATTCATAATACTAATATTTCATATTTGAAGTTTAGAAAAGTTAATGTAAAAGCCAGTGATTACGTTGCCTCAAACTGTCCATGAATAATTTGTTGTTAAAAACCTTTTGAGTGGTGTTTAATATTCTAGATAGCTTCTT
>NC_051413.1:22247282-22247536 GCF_015228065.2 Penaeus monodon
GTGCGTGTATGACTGAGCGAGCGCGTATGCATCAATGGATGTATATTCGTATATAGATATATACTGCACAGATGCATTGCAGAGAAAAAGATATGGCGGTGGAAATGGAGACTGATTAATATTTCGTGTGATACCCTTAAGTGTGACATAAAATGCCCCTTGAATCGCGTTTGGAAGTGAAGAGGATTTGACGAGAGTTATTCAGATAGCAGCTCGTGAATAATGCAGCCACGTGCACTGCTGCTCTCCTACCT
>NC_051413.1:22247611-22247681 GCF_015228065.2 Penaeus monodon
CAGATAACTATTTGAAATTGTTAAAAATAGAAGGATACAAGCAGACAGACCGTTTTAAGGCGCGAGGGAA
>NC_051413.1:22247989-22248232 GCF_015228065.2 Penaeus monodon
TGTAAAAAAAGCAACCAAAGAAAAGAAAATTTCACACACACACATTACCTAGTTCCCAACTCGCGGCTGACTCTTACCAGATGACATACAATAAATGAAAATGATCCCATTAACTCTACTAGCACAGAGCATGAACCATCACACGTGACACGGGTAATGCATGAGTGTGAGCATTAGTGGCAGAGAAACGGCGCAGTTTAGCTTGCATGCAGTAGAACAGGCGAAAAAGAACAAGCAACCGAT
>NC_051413.1:22248664-22248772 GCF_015228065.2 Penaeus monodon
AGGAAATAAAATTTCATGGAATCTTTCATATTCTCTTACTGATAATATCGCAGTTACTTTTGACCCTCGGTTTACTCGTGTGTTAAAGAGAGGTATTTCTTGCTACTG
>NC_051413.1:22249191-22249566 GCF_015228065.2 Penaeus monodon
AATAAAAGTCACTGTGCACAGCTTTCTTCTATTAGTGCAATAAATATCGGAACAAGTAAAGTAAAACAATGGATAACAGCAGAAAAAAGAAATATGATAATGAGACAGCACTAAGTGATATATTACAAACATTACAAACAATATCAAGAAAATGAAGAATAAACAAAGCCAAATAGGAAGGACACAGAGAAATCCATAACACATCGACTGAATTTAAGTGAATGAACACGAATTAATAAAAGATACCGAAATATACTTCGCTGAAAATAGGGAATTTGAAGGAATCGATACATTTTTCAACACGCCACGTGCAAAAGAAAATACTTTCTCAGACCAGAGAGAGCAAATGTAATATTAAAGTGCGGATCCAATATA
>NC_051413.1:22249588-22249780 GCF_015228065.2 Penaeus monodon
TTTGATACGAATAACATACGCTTTGTTTGAGGCTCACGTAGACTGTATTTTTTAATTCTGATATTTGCAATGAGGGTGAAATAGTCAGGGTGGAAGGAGGGAGTGGGAGGGGGTGATAGTAAACATAAGCAGAAGACTACTGACATTATTGACAGTTAACATTAATTCTGGGTCATTGCTATTTCATTTCAG
>NC_051413.1:22249917-22250054 GCF_015228065.2 Penaeus monodon
AATAATAATGGTACGAACGAGGTGTCGAAAATAAAAAAGTTTTTTCTTTCCATGGCTGATTCCCGATGCCTGCCAGATGAGAGTGTTCCGGCAGGGCGTGTTCTAATGGCGCCGGGAGGGAGTTAAGGCGAGCTGGA
>NC_051413.1:22250093-22250167 GCF_015228065.2 Penaeus monodon
AATTGGGAGATGGTGGAAGAAGGGAACGGGAGGAAAATGACATGTAGTTTCTTGGAGAAAATAAATTGAGCCAC
>NC_051413.1:22251219-22251495 GCF_015228065.2 Penaeus monodon
AAAGAGAGAAAAAATCCAAGAACAATGAACAAACAATTACTTTCTGTTCTTTAAATCACCGAAGCTGCAACTAACCTGAATATATCTTACCTGCGGAAATAATTACTGGAGCCTTTTAATTCCTTTAAGTTTCTCTCAGCATACACCAAGAATAACAGGGGTTAAATTAGAAGACACGCATCGTCCTCATCTTTATATCAATGCAGAGAAGACAAAAGAAATAATTTATAACAAAAGGAATTTCCACAAAGATGTAATTGCCACCAATAAAAGAAG
>NC_051413.1:22252057-22252195 GCF_015228065.2 Penaeus monodon
GGCTCGTTTTCATGGATTTATCAGATCTTAAGGAAGACGAGTATCACCCTGCGTCGCCAGCACTCCCTTTTGCCTTCCCTCAACAAAACTAAAGTTACAATGAGTGTCATCGCAGATTCTGTGTCGTTTTGCATTTGG
>NC_051413.1:22253414-22254327 GCF_015228065.2 Penaeus monodon
TCTTGCGGGCAAGTTCAGGCATTATTAAGATAGACGTTAACAGCTGATTGATGAATACCTCTTCGTTAACTTTCATGACTTACAGTTTGACAGCAAACGAGATGTAATATTATATTCAGCATCGGATGAAGCGGTTTGAATTAAGCTATTATTCGTGCATTTAATGGTATTGAAGCAAAATATAGTTTCCAATGAGATAAAAGGATTTTAAAAAATAACTTCTGTGAAAGATACGTCAATCATTATGACAGAAAACTTCTTTTCACACTAACTCATAATTAGAACACACTATATTTATATTTAATTAACTGAAACGTCCATTAGCAATGTGTATGCTATAGAGTACAGAAGCTTAAGTTCATATTCCAGTATCCTTCGTCAGTTGCAACATGCGGACTACTGTGAGCATTCTCCCTGCATTAATTAATCATTATAATTCTGCGAGATAAAAGAGACGTTCAATATTACGCTAATATGAAACAGATTTATTATACTCCTAATTAACAACATGTTGCGATCACTGATAACTGTTACAAGAGACTCTTGTATAAGTCTGTATTTTTTTTTTTTCGTATATTAGATATGAATGAAACTGGATCATATGCTATTTGCTTCTAGATAGCTAATGTCAATCAAATTTATTTCTTATTTGACTTTCAACATTATGCAATTCGAAACTGTGCTGATTTTTTCCTCAGTTCAGACTATAAGTTTTGTTTGAATATAAAAATAGGGCCAGCAGATCATTATAGTTAATTAAGTGGACTTACTACATGTGTATAGATGTAAAACAGGCCAGATTAAACGTTCTAGCAGGATTTACTATCGCCTTTTATAATCTCAAGCTATGCGATAATAATTTATATGCATGTCATTTTGTACCCCATTTCTATGATTGGTTGCTCGTGTAAGT
>NC_051413.1:22254472-22255793 GCF_015228065.2 Penaeus monodon
CTATGTATGCTGTACTATCAGAAAATTACCATCGTCTTTATTATCATTAGCTCGTTTACCTACCATTTTTTTGTGATTTTACCGTAACTCGTATATGCTTGTCATTCATATTCTTCAAATTGCTATCGTTGTATCTGTCATCGTTATCATAATTATCATAATCCTCACAACAATATGTAAGCCTCACATCAGTATAATCATCGCTATCAATACTTTTGTATAATACTAATATATGATCACCACTATCATCATTGATATAATTAAAATTGGTATGTGATAATTATATTCATTGAATATAATCAAAACCAATACATAATCTTCACAATTATCATTAACATAATCAAAAATAATATATGATTATCACTATCGGCACGACGCTTTTCATTATCTATAATTTCATTGATGTAAGGAACAAAGGGCATTGCACCCCCGCCCTTCCACACACACATGCAACAGCTCATCCCACAACGACTGTCACTCAACATGACACAGCTGCCAGAAATAAGAGTGGATTTCGAGTTGCAAAACTTCTTTTTACCTTCACTATTAGACTTTTTTCCAACTTTTATTTCACTAATTATTTTTTTGAGTTACATTTCAGTTTTAAAGTAGGACGAGGACATTATAGTATTGGTCATTCTGTTTGTTATGAAGTGATATTTTGATTGCATAACTAAAAAATTTGCAAAGAATATTTTTACTGGTAAAGAGCCATAAGCAAGTAATGTTAGGATGTATTGAATCAATACATTAGGATGTATTAGAATCCCGATATTATTAAATCAATACTGTTAGGATGTATTCGAATCAATAATTACATGTTATTGCGAAGCTAAAAAAAAAGGAAAAAAAATCATTCATATTGTCCATGTTACTATGTAGACCGCTTTTAAAAGGAACGTTGTATTACGATAATAAATAAGGATTTATATGTTACGAGGCTGCAAGCACAGCATTTTCATGAAGTAATAAATCATGAAAAAAACATAAAATAAGGATGTTGTCAGGAAGAGAAGCATTTTACCTTGCTTTTTTCAGCTGAAATCAACACGCCATTTATTTCTCTCTCTCTTCCGAGTGTCCTTCTGAAAGTCAGCTCATCGAGTGTAGATTTGAGACGATCGTTTATCTCATCTTAATTATATCTTGAAAATATAGCAACTTATACGGTAGCTCATTAGATGCATATAAGGTAATGCGTAATATTTGGGGAATATACAGTAAACCTTGCATTAATATTCATATAAAAGCACTCTGGGAAATGGTCATTTATAATGCATTTAGTATTCATATTAAACATCCTTTCACTGACATTTGCCAA
>NC_051413.1:22255888-22255997 GCF_015228065.2 Penaeus monodon
ATATTATTACACGCAAGTGAATTATCATGTATTTTGTTTCTTTATATAGCCACCCTTCTTGTTTCCCTCTGTACTTCTTTACAAAATGGATCACACAGATAATTCAAGT
>NC_051413.1:22256025-22256904 GCF_015228065.2 Penaeus monodon
GTTAATGGATGCAACTGCAGTGGACCAAACTCTAAATGTTAAGGAATTCGTAGTTTTCATATCATAAAAAGTAGGCTAGAGAGGGTGATGAATACTAGTGGAAAACAACATGCACTAATTCCTTGCCCCGATGGCTGACAGCGCTCAAGAACATTTATTTGCCTAAGAGTTACATGGAAGATATTTATGGAGGCATATAGTCCTGTTTCCCTCCGTTTAATAGCGTCCTCATAAACAGTACTTGTCTTCACGTTTCGCAGAGAGAATGTGGGTGTATATTTCTGTGTGTAATCTCAGTTTTTATGGTACTGTGTGTCTGTGTAGTATGTCTTTGTTTATTAGTATGTGTATGTGTTTAAATGTATGTTAGTTTGTGATATGTGCTTTGCATTAGTATGTGTGTTTTACTATATGTATGTATAAGTTTTTGAAGCATTTCGTATTTGTTTTTATATGTAAATGTCTCCCTTGTTCCCATAAGGGTGCGTTGTGCTTACGAAATCAACTTTGCATAGCAAGAATATAATCGTAATAAACTTCCAATAGCTTTCAGCGGTAAATACATCTTGTCTGTATTGCTTGTTTACTAATCCACAATCAAAACACATATATTCATGCGAGATATACTGTACGAGCGGAAATCTATTTATTGTTGTTTCGTTCAAGTTTATTGTACCACGAATTCAAGCAAAGCTTTATCTTCGGAATAAATTGAAAAAAGGTTTATCTTCCATCCTCTTCAATCCAAATTGCAGAAAGAACATAAAATTGATATGGTAGGATTTAAGCCATGTATTATTATGATTAGTGTATCACAGGCAAGGTGAGTTGCCTATCAGAGTCTCTATATATATGTTTGTATAGTTTATTAGTAACGCA
>NC_051413.1:22257496-22257579 GCF_015228065.2 Penaeus monodon
CTTCAGCTGCAGAGGAGATGAGATGGGCCTTCGAGTCGCAAAACTTCTTTTACTTTCGACACCTCGCTTTAACAATGGCGAGA
>NC_051413.1:22257656-22257921 GCF_015228065.2 Penaeus monodon
AGGGAGAGGGAGAAATAGAGAATATATTAAGTATGTATCGATATACACACTCGTACGCTTGAAAGAGGAGTGTTGGGATTTGCAATATTGGAAATAATGTAACAGTGTAGCAAATATCCCTTTGCAATATAATTTCATAACGCTAATTGTGAATGGACTGTCAGCGCAAAAGTTGTTGTTTTTTCTCCAAAGTTAACTGTAGGCCGGGGGAATTTTTTTCTTTTCCCTTTCACCTCTTTTTCTTTTTTTAATATATGTTCTACAC
>NC_051413.1:22258357-22258433 GCF_015228065.2 Penaeus monodon
CTGCTGTTGGTTCGTTAATCTGACTGAAGTCCCAGAAGGGAAAAAGACACGGTAGTTGGTCGGAGATATCTTAAGG
>NC_051413.1:22259485-22259619 GCF_015228065.2 Penaeus monodon
CAGAACTACATAAATTACAGGGGTTCGTTAAATTCAAAAGAAGATATCAAATAACAACAAAAAGTGAGCAAAAATGAGCAAAACAAAACAGGTATAGGTATATAGTACAAACAAGTATATACAATGGAGAAAAA
>NC_051413.1:22263378-22263618 GCF_015228065.2 Penaeus monodon
AGCAATATTTCGTTTTTTTATGGATATATCCGGCAAAATAAAAAGAAGGAAAACGTACACGGAGCCCAGACTCAAGCTTTTCAGAAGTTTATTGGGAATTTCCTGAAGGTAAAAGACAGGATACGAGAAGATGTGAGGACTGGCAGTTGTAAAGAAAATAATAAGAACATCAATAGAAGATATTCACGGAATCTTATCGCGGCATCAGGTTACGTGAAAAGAGATTTCGTGAGGCTGTGA
>NC_051413.1:22263771-22263899 GCF_015228065.2 Penaeus monodon
GAGATAAAAAAAAAAATTACAGCATGTCTCTCCCTGAAAAAAATGCAAGCATTGATTGTCACGCGTCCTCGCTGTCCCATTTTCTATCCCTCTCCCTCTTCCCACATTCTGTCTTTCTGTTTGCCAGA
>NC_051413.1:22264062-22264383 GCF_015228065.2 Penaeus monodon
CCTCTATCTCTCTCAGTATGTCTCAATCTCTCTCTCTCGTATCTATCGATCTATCTATCACAATCCCTCTCCCTATCTCTTTCTGTCTATAAATGTCTCAGTCTGCATGTATACTTTCTTTCTCTCCCATTTTCCTCATTTCTCTCGCCCCATTCCTCTTTCCTTCCCTCCGCCCCCGTCTTTCTCTGTTGGCTCATTAGAACCTTCTTGCCGAAATAGTCACATCTTGAGGAGTCTAAGAAACACCTACGAAGAGAAACTTAGTTTAGTCTCGGTGACCTTATTACTTTTCTCATTTGCTATTTGTATTTTGCTCAACTT
>NC_051413.1:22265663-22265815 GCF_015228065.2 Penaeus monodon
TTAGCTTCTTTTACAAATGCATCTATGTAGATGTAATACCGATTATAGATTCAAAATTCTAAATTGCCCTTTTGACATGCAAACCTATAACACGCAGAAATTATTCCACTTATTCATATGTGCATTTTAGTTTTCATCTGCGAACTAAAATG
>NC_051413.1:22266178-22266346 GCF_015228065.2 Penaeus monodon
GGCTTTGACATATTCTGTCATCAGTTATTTTTCCTAATTGATTTTCGCTATGCACCACAGTTAGAGCAATAAGCAAAGGCCGGAAACAACGAGAGTTTACAGGACATTCATTAACCACTTATCAATTCTACTACTCATATTTGCCCATGTTGCCTAATTCGGTACTGT
>NC_051413.1:22266466-22266630 GCF_015228065.2 Penaeus monodon
CACCAGAGAAAAAGAATCAATCACGTCAAGTTATTTGGTTAAAACCCAGTGATATATTTTGGACCTGGCGCTGTTGGGTCCGACGCTTAACGGAAATATCCCGGGGCAACCTCGAGGCTCAAGAAGATCTGATGATCAACATCAACATTAACATTAACATTAAC
>NC_051413.1:22267249-22267431 GCF_015228065.2 Penaeus monodon
TATTAACATTAGCATCAACAATACCAACTTGATTTGAATTGAAATGAAACCGTATATGTCTTCGTGGTGACTAGGGTTGGTTTGGTTGTCAAGTTACTGATGGTGGATATAAATCAAGTAAAGCTACGAGCAGTTGGTGCTCGCGAACCTTGTATCCGCGCCTTGTCTGCATGTGCGTATGT
>NC_051413.1:22268938-22269320 GCF_015228065.2 Penaeus monodon
TATGAATTTGCTGAGATTAATTTTTTTTTAATTATTTTTATTTGACTTGAATACATACACATATCTGTCGTATTGGTTAAGATAAAGAGGTGATAATTAAATACATACTTTCTGCCCTCGAACTAAAAGGAAATTCATCCAACTGACAGAGCTTACGAGCTTCATTTGCAAAGAAATGATGATTATCTGGGTAATCACATGTATGCTTTATGTTCTCACGCAATCAGGGATAATAATTCTGCCATGATATATCACTAATTCTGCCATGAAATATTACTAATTCTGCCATGAAATATCAACCGCCAACTGAATTAATTTTAAGTCATATATTCTAGCCACGAAAACCACATAAAATAGATAAATTGACTTCTAGCAATGTCGC
>NC_051413.1:22270514-22270672 GCF_015228065.2 Penaeus monodon
CGACAGATAAGAATCAAAAACTCTCTTCATGGTTAATGGACTCTAGTCATCCTAGGATTAACAACTGAGATTTTTAATATATTTCCTCTCTCCAGCCTCAGACAAAACGTGCAATTTTTCTTTATCATTTTATGTAAGTTTTAGATTGATAAAAATAC
>NC_051413.1:22270851-22270959 GCF_015228065.2 Penaeus monodon
TTAGTCATAAGGTCAAGTTTTATATGTGCACTAAATAGGAGACATTGCGAGGAAAATAAAGTTTTTATCTTTACATCCAAAAAGTTGTAACTCGTACCCCCGCCCCTC
>NC_051413.1:22271158-22271835 GCF_015228065.2 Penaeus monodon
CGTGGTGATTTCAAATAATACAAGAAATATAAGTTAATGTCTACATATAGCGCCAAGAAAATCCACAGAGAAAACAAGGAAAACTGCCCATAATCAACGAAGATCGTAATAATAATTACATCAAAGAGAACTGTGGCTGGTCTGCTGGAGGGAAAAATGAAAATTAATTGGGTTGGGGGGCGGCAAAAGTAGAAAAATATCAGAAGCAGAAAAAAAACAGATGAAAGAGAGATGGATGACAAAGCGAGATACAAATGATACACAAAGTCCAAATTAAATCTTTGGGAATAATGGAATCTTTCTAGTGTTGGGAAAAGGACTTACACTAACAGGCGAAAAAGAATTGAGGCAGAAGACGGCTAGAATGATTCAATTCCGTGGACAAATATTAAAAGAAAATATCTTTTTTGACAGGATCCTCCACCTCCATGCGTGAAACGAAAATATTTACCGAAAGCTGCAACACGAATTTGCCATTCATATTCGAGACATATGCACAGAGATAAGGAAGCAAAAATCAAGGCTACCTGATATTGCAGGCTGATAAGAGCTTGCAAAGGAAATCCCTCTCTCAGTCTCAACGTTGCAACATCATGGCGAGTTTCATTAATCATAAATATTCCAAACAGATACGTGCTTCTCATCTAAACATATCGAGTAAGATATAATATTATATG
>NC_051413.1:22272515-22272624 GCF_015228065.2 Penaeus monodon
AAAAACTATCTTTTAATTGATATGAAAGCAAATGGGTGGAGCTTAGTTGAGCGGTTGCCAGCTAAGGTTATCATCAAGGCAGAGTGATCCTACCTGTCTCTAAGTACCT
>NC_051413.1:22272683-22272763 GCF_015228065.2 Penaeus monodon
CAGGGGCGTCATATAATCTTTTTCGTGGGGAGAGGGGTTGGGTATGACTGGGTACGAGGGCGAAGCGAACAGAAATTAAT
>NC_051413.1:22272822-22272888 GCF_015228065.2 Penaeus monodon
TTAATACAGTCCAATAATGGAGGCACTTGCGGCGGCGGGGGGGGGGGGAGACAGAACTTGAGGGTG
>NC_051413.1:22273794-22274334 GCF_015228065.2 Penaeus monodon
AATATGTATTTATTTATACATCCAAAAAGTTGTAACCCCCCCCCCCTCGCCCTCTCTCTCTTTCTCTTCATTCCTCTCTTCTCCATATATCTTCTATTCTCTTATTTTCTGTGTGTTTCTCTGTGTGTGTGTCTGTTCTGTGTCTCATGTCTCTTTTTTTCCAAAATCATTTCAAGCTACAAACTGAAGACTCTTTTAATTGATGAATTACGAGGAAATAATAGAATAGTTTAGAGAGAAAAAGTTGTAACTACATGGCTCCTCTCATATTATGTTATGGCGATGCTTCTCTCCATCCCAGTCTGCCTTAACTCCCTTCTTAAAAATCTGGATGAGTACTGCTGGTAATCAGTTTCATTAAATAAATCTTACAGCAGACATCTCTCTCTTGAGGATAACAACAAACTGAAGAATTTTTATATGGAAGAAGAGATAGGAAGATTAGAAAGAAGAGAAGAAAGAAAGAGATATGGCTATATAGTTTTTATTTAGAATTGGCAAGATGGGTTAAAGGCAGACAACGAAATCCTTAACCACCAT
>NC_051413.1:22274359-22274446 GCF_015228065.2 Penaeus monodon
GTAATATTATAGAAAGAATGTTACAAAGAGGAGAGAGGGAATAGACAAAGAAAGGAGAGATGGGAGAAGAGATGAACGTGGTAAGAT
>NC_051413.1:22274723-22275155 GCF_015228065.2 Penaeus monodon
AATGCAAAGATGAACTGCAAAATAAATGGATATAAATCCGTATGAAAAATATAGAAAGACAAATATACCGATAGATCTGTAAATTGTACATTACATACGTGGACGTAGACAAAGGTACGTGTATTTGTGAACTTGGATTCTTATCTAATTTTCCGCACCATTTCAGTAGACATACGAAATTTAAACCTTAGAAATCAGTCTGCATAAGATAACTTGAACTGGATAGGATGTGGAAAGTCAGGAAAAATATCTTACCATTTTTATGCTATCCTGTCGGCCATACTGTCTCCGGACCTTGTTGCCTTCCCTGTGCATGAATAGTTGAGAGCTTGTATGTCAGCACGACTGTGCGTTCCTGTTTACAGCCGCCAGAACCATGGTTTAGTAAGATACATTGTTACATAGCTCAAGTCTGCATCAGGAAGCGAATGT
>NC_051413.1:22275775-22275952 GCF_015228065.2 Penaeus monodon
AGAAAATAGCTAGCGACTGACTCGTCGGCTTGCTCTCTGCAATTGCAACAAGGAGCGAGCGCAATAAAATAGAATAAGAATCTTTCTTCCAGCAAGAAAGACTGCAAATCGGAAGGAAATACGAAATTAATGAAAATAATCTTGGACAAAGCCTCCGACCTATGTTCTTCCACCTAC
>NC_051413.1:22276965-22277152 GCF_015228065.2 Penaeus monodon
ATGAATCGAGAAAAAAACGGTTTTTGTTTTCTCTAACGCTCTCTTTTATTTGAAGCTGGAACGAAAATAATTTCATGTAAACAGGACAAGTTTACCAAACATTTGGAGTGTAAGTTATATTGTTTCTGCTTTAAAAATACCATCAATACATATTTTTACTGTTCTATATTCACCCGCCCTATCCCAA
>NC_051413.1:22277263-22277641 GCF_015228065.2 Penaeus monodon
AACTACACCACTGAGGATTTAAATAAGCCTAAATGAACTACATAGAACACCATTATGATTTCTGGCATTCCTCTGAATATTAAGAACTTTAGGCAGAATGCAATTAGTTTATTTTTTCCTTCAAATTCAAGGCCGACTAACGTCATAATCATACTCCATTAATTCTACCAAGTTTATGATGTTCCAGCGTGAATGGTCAAATGGCAATTGTAAAATTCTCCAACAATGTTTCTACTACTTCGCTACCCTGCCGGTCGTTTTATAAGCAATTATTCACTCATTCTAGGAATATGTGGGTGGGTTATGTAGTATGGATGAATAACATTAACGTTAATAACAAATTAAGGACATAACTTGAAGCTTATATTACCTTAACGG
>NC_051413.1:22277689-22278533 GCF_015228065.2 Penaeus monodon
CGCTATTCAGTGGCTGATTCTAGATTCCCCAAAATATTAGTTAATCCGATTTTCTTTAATGTTAATATATCTTGAGCCACTGAAACATCGAGATAGCCATTTGTTATTAGCCTTTTTTATTATTAACTTTACGAATGGCCTGGAAATATCATAATACAGATTTCCTCAAGAGGGATTTCTATTATGCTTTTATGTCTGCGCTATATAAAAAGGCCGATATATGCAGAGATAAATTGGTAGATGAAATTATACTTAGAGGTGTACATAGTTTAATCCTGATATATATATAAAAGGTTGTACAGATGAATAATTATACAAATATATAAATGGGAAAACAGATAGACAAATAACGTTTTCATTATATGCATTGACAGAGATACCGTAGAAGGACGTAACGATAACAGACAGACAGCTGGAACAACGCGATGCCAATAAATGAATATATAAATAGATCGACAGAATAACGAGTGAATACGAAAAAAGTAGGAGATACAAAGATAAAAACGCATAGAGACAGATAACCATATGGGTGGAATACAGATATTAGCGTGAAATAAAATACATGATCCTCCTCCCATCTTGCACACCGTTTTAGAGACATTTGCAACTTGCAAATCACTGTTTAACTCAGTGTGAAGAGATAAGTATAGAGGGACTGAACTTCAGAAGTCATCGTTGTTGGAAAGGGTTTTCATTACGATATCTTTTGACCTTTGAAAGCTTGTGCAGTGTCACTGTGCGTGTTTCTTTACATTTCTGATCATTATAGGTCGTCAGAAATGCAGTTTAGTAAGGTAATATATGTAATACCGCTTGTTTGTATCTAGAAAAATATAAATTGAAA
>NC_051413.1:22280101-22280721 GCF_015228065.2 Penaeus monodon
TGATTAAAGATCTATAGTCATAAAGACAGTCGTGGATACGTGGACACAAGAAAGACAGGAATTCTTATGTTTGAACTTCTGGAATTCTCATCCAATTTTCCGCCCCATTTCAAGAAACACATGGATCTTATAAATCAGTCTGCAATAGATAACCTTAACTCGATCGTCTGTGGCAAGTTCTTCGAAGTTTTTCTTTTTTTCTATCCTGTTGGCTGTTTTATTTCCTGTGGTCTAAGTATTCACGTTCAAGATCAATAATAAGGGTTCAGTTATCTCGACTTTTTTGTATATGATCTCAGGAGAATTTGTAAGACTACTGATCATACAAGAATAAAATCTGTATGCTTTGTCATACTTTGTTCATGGCTTAATGAGAGCAGGCTTTAAAGGTCATTCAACGGGGTTACCTCAAGAAAGCTTTCCATTATGTACATTAAATTGAGAACGTAATTATTACCCGAAAGAAGACAGTTGTGAGAATGTTATATGTCCTATACATCAGTTACAAATGAGTATACGAGAAAGGCAAAATCCCAGCCTGGCTATTCTTAGATTTCTATATTACCTTGACTGGTGTCAGAGTATGGCAGAATTAAAACCTACGCTCATATACACACTTA
>NC_051413.1:22280918-22281075 GCF_015228065.2 Penaeus monodon
GCGCGCGCGCTGGCGTGCAAACAGTTCTAGATAAACAGAGTTAGATTACCAGATATTGTTATGTGGCTAATATTGTGCAGCTTTGAAAAAGTTACTGACAATGCTTTCGGGATTGTAGAGGGAAAATATCTTTTACCTTTCTATTCTCACATCCCCT
>NC_051413.1:22281160-22281725 GCF_015228065.2 Penaeus monodon
AACTACACCACTGAGGAATATCCTAAGCCTAACTGAGCTACACACTGAACCCTTATGATGCCTAACATTCCATTGAATGTTAAGAACTTTAGCTAGAATGCAATTAGTGCCGAATTTTCAACTTCAAATTTCACGGTTGACTGACACTATAATCGTCCGCCTTTAACCTTGCTTCGTTTATGATAATTCAACGTAAATCGTCAAATGGCAATTTCAAAATTCTACAAATATTGTGTTATTAAACTTATCTTTGCACAATGACTATCTAAAGGCACTTCTAGAAAGAGATATAGATAGTATGATCTCATGAAATTTGTGATGAAAATAAATAGCTAGCTTAATAAAGATATACGAAAATAGATACTGGTAAATAAAAAACATGTACAGCTATAAAGATAGGTAGACGTACAGATATAAAGCTAGATATAGAAATAGGGAACTGTATAAGTAGACAGACTGATGATATGACAAATAGGCGAATAACTAGAAAAGGTGTCATTAACATCGATCCATCAAAAATGACAAATTAATATATAAACAGTTGGGAGTTGAATTAATAGGGTTA
>NC_051413.1:22281783-22282152 GCF_015228065.2 Penaeus monodon
TTGAATCAACAGGCATTCCAGACAACGAAAGGCCAATTTAGTCTTGGATAAGACATAATATACAAATATAAATATGCAATTAAGCAATTCTCCGACTCTCACCATCCGAGAGAACGCATGAAACTTGAAGATTACTCTTCAGTCTTGTGGGAACAGGTACGTATAACGGAACTGAAATGGACAAACCATCTTAAACAGTTCAAGTGGGTTTTCATTCCGCCATACTGTGTTGTCCTTCGATATTTGAGTGCTTATAGGTCAATGTGGGCGTGCGTTTGCGTAGATTTATGTTTTAGCTGGGTCGCCTGAACAGAGTTTTAGGAAGATGAACTGCTGGTACTTTGTACTTGTACCTAGAAATGTATGAAA
>NC_051413.1:22282204-22282386 GCF_015228065.2 Penaeus monodon
AATGGCTAAGTAATCTTATAAAGATAAATATACAGTCGAATGAAATGGGAGATGGGTAAATACATGTATAAACAAAAATGAATATAACTGATAGGCAAACAGACAGACTAGTGAGATATTTACAGATATATTTGCAGATTATCACACCATTCCACGAGAGAACACATAACAGATAACTAGCT
>NC_051413.1:22283049-22283152 GCF_015228065.2 Penaeus monodon
GTATTAGCCCTTGTATGAATATATGTGTATAGCACATTCACTGAAACGCCACTGACACAACCGACGGACACACATCCTACACACGGAACGCACACAACCAATT
>NC_051413.1:22283846-22284139 GCF_015228065.2 Penaeus monodon
AACAAAAATAACACTTGTCCATTTCACGAATTTACATACAGGCCTTCTTCACCAAAGCGTTATCTGAAACTGCCATGGGGAATATATAACATTTGAAATATTCATTCAAATGAAAACGAATGGGAATACAACGAAAATCTGCTCAAAATGATGAACAGTAATAATCACATAGGCTATGAGTATTGGTTATTGCCTCTGACCTTTCGCTCTCCCACAAGAGAGAAAAATATGTGGATTGGAATATACGTCTTACAGACGGGAGCTATGAATGTCTCGAGGCATAAGACGAATAA
>NC_051413.1:22284513-22284959 GCF_015228065.2 Penaeus monodon
TTAAACATTTTTTTTGTTTTATAAATTTCCTCTTTCTTTAGTTTTCTATATCTTCTTCTATCCCCCTTATCTAATCTCCCCTGGGGATTTAATTTATTTTTAAAAAACTTTTATCCCAAAATCTTCTCAATTTTAACTTAAATTCTGTCCTTTTTTTTTTTTCCTCTACCTTTCTCTCTCCCAATAAAATTATTATGATTTCTATATAAACCCACAACCCACTTGATACGCCCCCCGACACTTAAACCCCCAACCACACCCCAAAACCCCAAAACACTAAAAAGTTTAAAAAACCCCCAAAAAATTTTGTTTTTTTTAAATTTTTATTTCTATAAAGGGGGGAAAAATTTTTATTTAAAAAATTTTGGTGTTTTAGAAAAAATATTAAATTTTTTGCATGATTTAAAATTCTTTTTTCTATTTTAATTTTTTCTATTATTCTTCTA
>NC_051413.1:22285004-22285239 GCF_015228065.2 Penaeus monodon
CCCTTTTTTTCTTTATTTTCCCTTTTTTCCCCCTTTTTTTTTTTTTTCTTTTTTCTTTTTTTATTTAATATATATATAATATATTTAAAAAAAAATTTATATAAAAATTATCTATTTATTATATATTATTTTATTTTTAAATTTCCCTTTTTCTTCTTTTTTTTAAATTTTCTTTTTTTTTTTTTTTTCTCTTTTTATTTATAAAATATATTTTAAAAAATTAACTATATTTTAT
>NC_051413.1:22285334-22285567 GCF_015228065.2 Penaeus monodon
CAAATAAAAATATGTATTTCGCTCCATTCTAGGAAACTTAGGCATTTGTTACCAATACAGTGGACACAGACACAAATAACATTAAAAGATTTCTAAAGGCAGCGGAAATAATGTTGTTTTATTTTCATACCACACTCTCCCCTTTATGTTCCGGTACTGTGGGAGGGCGTTTCAAAGACTTTTCCCCTCAGTGGCTAAAGATGTGGCATCGTGAGATAAACTATTGAAAGCTT
>NC_051413.1:22286601-22287037 GCF_015228065.2 Penaeus monodon
GTTTAACTCAATACAAAACAAACCATCACGATGCCTGGCATTCCTTTGAATGTTATGAACTTTAGGTAGAATGCAATTAGTGCCGAAAATTTCCTTGAAATTTCACGACTAGCTGCCGTTATAATCGTACTCCCCTAACTTTGCTTAATAAATCAAGTATAACATTTAATGTTATCTACCCTAATCATATGTGCGACTAAAACTGCTCTTCTATTAGTGAATTGTTTCTTTTCTGATAATCTATGGTTTTATACATATACTCGCATAAGTACCCTACCACTATAAGAATCTGCGTACGGTTCTGTTTACATAAAAAAACGATGAGACAAGCAGTCCATATTTCCACAGTAACATTAGTCACATTATATTCCCATGATGCGAAGTTCTCATGGATAACATCTGCCTTACCTCACACTTTCACCGGTATTATTTTGGG
>NC_051413.1:22287530-22287729 GCF_015228065.2 Penaeus monodon
GTGATAGATGTAATTATTTAAGAAATCTTCCTTTTAACTTCTCTTCAACCGTAAAATAAAAGCTTTGGAATATTCCCCTGTGTTGCAGTGCCAGGGGAATGATTCCATGTGGTTATGATATATGCAGCAGAACATATTCAGGGAAGCTTCGTTCCCTTCGCGTTATTCGCAACCTGTCATAGTGACTGTATGAACCCAT
>NC_051413.1:22288082-22288204 GCF_015228065.2 Penaeus monodon
GCGTGGAGAAATAGATATAATGCTGGTATGCCTATGCTATGAGCGTGTGTTCCCGTAGATCTGTCTGCTTTATGATCACTAGAACTGAGGATGATGGAGATAAACCGTTGATAGCTCGTGAC
>NC_051413.1:22288524-22289297 GCF_015228065.2 Penaeus monodon
CATAATGTGTTATTAGCTTTTCGCGTGTATATCATCGATCACCAACTGAGGGGTACCACCCAAGAATGAGGTAGGACAAATCTTTTATCAAAAAGAAATTGATAATTTAATGCGAAAGTATTAGAAAGAGAAAGAATTATCTGGTACACAACTGGAAAGCCTATTTACCTCTGATTTATTGTTGCAAGAAATAATCTAAATTCCTACAATATGGATCTTACCTCATCCTCGGATGGTATACGCCTGGGTTGATGGCCGATGTATACATACGAAAAGCTAATAAAACTTTTTAGGAAACTTTGGTGATTTTTATGAAATATGATGGATCAGATAAATTGAGATAGTAGGGAAACGACAAGGGAAAAATGACAGGAAAAAAAAACACAGAAAGGGGAAGTATAGACATGTTGATCATAATTTATAATAAAATGTGTATAGATTTTACAAATACATGCATGTGTCCACATACAAATATGTAAATATATCTTGATTATTCTTACTGGGTATCAGTGATTTATTTTTCTGTTGTAGATGAAGAACATGTTCCTAAGATGCCTGCATATATCTCGTTCCCTGCACAACCTAGTAAAGAGGGCAGTTCCCTTGTTTGTGCAAGATACAAATCTCCAATAAGTGCTGCCAGTGTTGTAAAACTTTGTTGTTTTTTTGTTATACACTAACACACATATGTTTACATCAGTGGTGGACGTAATCGATTACTCTCAATCAGTTACACAGATTATAACGTGAAATTCCTCAGTAATCGATTTCCA
>NC_051413.1:22289358-22289602 GCF_015228065.2 Penaeus monodon
CCTAAGACAACTAGCATAAAACTTTTCTTGTACTCTATAAGGAGGTGCAAGTTAATCCCTTGTGCGAATGATTGGTTATGGAGTAACGATTCTTTTCTATTTATTTAAAAAAATAATAAAATCACGCACATATTTACTCGTGTTGCTCCCTCCCGTCCGTTATCGCCCGGGTGCTTGGGTGGTGGGGGGGAGGAGGGATGAGGGAGAGGGTTATGGTAACCGTTTCAACACACACACACACAGC
>NC_051413.1:22292269-22292612 GCF_015228065.2 Penaeus monodon
CCTGTCACATCGCAGCCAGACATTAATCTGTCTTCCTAGCATATTATATCAGCCAAGAACGAGACCCACTGAAGCTTCAAGAATCATGCAACCATTTTTACCCTAAAAGAAAACGAGCATTGGAGGGTCGTTTGCCTTGTCTCAGAATTTATCACTCCTCTGAAAGGCTCACGAGATTCCGCCATTATAGCATAAACCTTGGATAAACCTGTCGTTAGCCACAAGCCTCCTAATTCAGTTGCAAGAGGTATGCACGTTCTTATTCTGCCTTTTGTAACGTACATATTATAGGTATATATTCACTAGAAAGGCCACCACACTGAGAGATATCAACAGCCAATAA
>NC_051413.1:22295055-22295205 GCF_015228065.2 Penaeus monodon
GCCCCACAAGCAAACACGAATGATAAACACACTCAACTCTGAAAGGGAGATCACTCTAATGACCAAAGAAAGCCGGGCTCGATGTCCACCCTCACAGTTCTGTCCTTTGAAAATAAAGAACTAAAAGAGAAAGAGTTTGGTGGATATGGT
>NC_051413.1:22295491-22295712 GCF_015228065.2 Penaeus monodon
CCCTCCTCTATTCTCCCCTGCCATGTGGAAATTAATTTACAAGGGAAGTAGTTGCATGTGTTGCTATGCCTCTATATAGGTGCATCCTCTTAATGACCCGTGCTTTTGAACTGAATGCCAGCCTCCTATAACGGGGTTTCGGCAATATTACGTAGTCATGCGTTCTGGCAGGTGTTAGTATGCACTGGTTTTAGGATATTGCAAGTATATGTGTGTGTGTG
>NC_051413.1:22306983-22307187 GCF_015228065.2 Penaeus monodon
TTGCAATATCCAAAAAACCAGTGCATACTAACACCTGCCAGAACGCATGACTACGTATATTGCCGAAACCCGTTATAGGAGGCTGGCATTCAGTTCAAAAGCACGGGTCATTAAGAGGATGCACCTATATAGAGGCATAGCAACACATGAAAACTACTTCCCTTGTAAATTAATTTCCACATGGCAGGGGAGAATAGAGGAGGG
>NC_051413.1:22307291-22307578 GCF_015228065.2 Penaeus monodon
GGGGGGGAAGGGTAATGGACGAGGAGAAGGGAGATCGGTACAGGAAGGACAGAGGTGCGGGGGTGAGGAAGGAACGAGGGAGAGAAGAAAGGGAAAGGGGAAAAAGGGGAGGGAGAAAGAAAGGGAGGCGGAAGAAACAGAGGGAGAAATAAAGCGAGGGCAGAGCAAGGGGGAAGGAGGAAGACCATATCCACCAAACTCTTTTTCTTTTAGTTCTTTATTTTTCAAAGGACAGAACTGTGAGGGTGGACATCGAGCCCGGGTTTCTTTGGTCATTAGAGTGATTC
>NC_051413.1:22317000-22317206 GCF_015228065.2 Penaeus monodon
TGATGTGACGATAAATTTCAAAATAAAGAAGAGACAAAGTTAAAAATATACATTTAGTTCGCAGATGAAAAATAAATGCACTATGAATAAGTGGAATAATTTTTGCGTGTTATAGGTTTGCATGTCAAAAGGGCAATTTAGAATTTTGAATCTATAATCGGTATTACATCTACATAGATGCATTTGTAAAAGAAGCTAACTCTCCG
>NC_051413.1:22318563-22318898 GCF_015228065.2 Penaeus monodon
ATAGTATGTCATAAAGTTGAGCAAAATACAATTAGCAAATGAGAAAAGTAATAAGGTCACCGAGACTAAACCAAGTTTTTCTTCGTAGGTGTTTCTTAGACTCCTCAAGATGTGACTATTTCGGCAAGAAGGTTCTAATGAGCCAACAGAGAAAGACGGGGGCGGAGGGAAGGAAAAGGAATGGGGGGAGAGAAATGAGGAAAATGGGAGAGAAAGAAAGTATACATGCAGACTGAGACATTTATAGACAGAAAGAGATAGGGAAGGGATTGTGATAGATAGATCGATAGATTTCGAGAGAGAGAGATGAGACATATTGAGAGAGATAGAGGCCC
>NC_051413.1:22319129-22319213 GCF_015228065.2 Penaeus monodon
AAATGGGACAGCGAGGACGCGTGACAATTAATGCTTGCATTTTTTTCGGGGAGAGTCATGCTGTATTTTTTTTTTTTTTATCTC
>NC_051413.1:22319366-22319609 GCF_015228065.2 Penaeus monodon
TCACAGCCTCACGAAATCTCCTTTCACGTAACCTGATGCCGCGATAAGATTCCGTGAATATCTTCTATTGATGTTCTTAATATTTTCTTTACAACTGCCAGTCCTCACATCTTCTCGTAAACCTGTCTTTTTCCTTCAGAAATTCCCCAATAAACTTCTGAAAAGCTTGAGTCTGGGCTCCGTGTACGTTTTCCTTCTTTTTATTTTGCCGGATATATCCATAAAAAAAAACGAAATATTGCT
>NC_051413.1:22321066-22321180 GCF_015228065.2 Penaeus monodon
TGTCTTTTCCCTTCTGGGACTTATCAGATTAACAAAACCAACAGCGAATACTTTTGTTTTATCAAAGTGTATATGTAGGTATCTAAAAAGGTACATTTTGTGTGCAGTATTGTT
>NC_051413.1:22321466-22321554 GCF_015228065.2 Penaeus monodon
GAAAATTAAACAAACGTGAATAAAGTTCCCAAAAGTTTAAAAATTGTACCGGGTAAAATTTTTCACGTTCTTTTTACGTGTAAACTTT
>NC_051413.1:22321595-22321804 GCF_015228065.2 Penaeus monodon
TTCCCCCGCCTACAGTTAATTTTGGGAAAAAAAACAACAACTTTTGCGCTGACAGTCCATTCACAATTGCGTTAAAAATTTATATTGCAAAGGGATTTTTGCTACACTTTTTACATATTTCCCAAATTTTGAAACCCCAAAACACTTCTCTTTCAGGCGTACGATGTGTATATCGTACATACTTAAATATTCTTATTTCTCCCTCCCTC
>NC_051413.1:22321879-22321973 GCF_015228065.2 Penaeus monodon
CCCTCGCCTTTGTTAAAGCGAGGTTCAAAAGTAAAAAAAATTTTCGATTTCAAAGGGCCCAACTCATCCCTCGCCTGAAGTCTTCCCCTGAAGT
>NC_051413.1:22322730-22323538 GCF_015228065.2 Penaeus monodon
GGGACTCGATGGCAACTACCTTGCCTGTGATACAAAATCATAAATACATGGCTTAAAAATCCTACATATAAATTTTATGTTCTTTCTGCAATTTGGGTTTGAAGAGGATTGGAAGAAAGCCTTTTTTCTTTTTATTCCAAAGAAAAAGCTTTGCTTAATTGGGTCAATAAACTTGAACGAAACAACAAAAAATATTTTTCCCGCTCGACAGCATATCTCGCATAAAATAATTGTTTTGATTGGGGATTAGAAAAAAAGAAATAAAACAAGATGTATTTCCGCTGAAAGCTATTAAAATTTATTAGTTATATTCTTGCTATGCAAAGTTGATTCGTAAGCACAACGCCCCTTTAGGGGAAAAAGGGGACTTTACATATAAAAACAAATACAAAAGGTTCAAAACTTAAAAATACAATAGTAAAACACACATACTAAGCAAAGCACATATCACAACACTAACATACATTTAACACATACACATACTAATAAAAAAAGACTACTACACAGCACACAGTCCCTAAAAACTGAGATTACACCAGAAATTCACCCACATTCTCTCTGCGAAACGTGAAGAAAAGTATGTTTATGGGGGACGCTTTTAAACGGGGGAAAACGGACTATATGCCCAAAATATCTTCCATGTAACTCTTAGGAAAAAAATTTTTTGGCGCTGTCAGCCATCGGGGCAAGGAATTAGGCATGTTGTTTTCCACTAGTATTCATCACCCTCTCTAGCCTACTTTTTATGATATAAAAACTACAAATTCCTTAACTTTAGATTTTGGTCCACTGCATTTTGCCCCATTAA
>NC_051413.1:22323569-22323673 GCF_015228065.2 Penaeus monodon
ACTTGAATTATCTGGTGATCCTTTTTTGTAAAGAAGTACGGGGGAAACAAGAAGGGGGGGCTATATAAGAAACAAAAATGATTTCATTTTGCGGTAAAAATAAG
>NC_051413.1:22323752-22324197 GCF_015228065.2 Penaeus monodon
TTTGGCAAATGCGTGAAAGGATGTTTTTGAATACTAATGCATTATAAAGACCATTTCCCCAGGTGCTTTTATATGAATTTTAAAGCAAGGTTTACTGTTATTCCCCCAAAAATTTACGCATTACCTTATATGCATCTAATGAGCTACCGTATAATTTGCTATATTTTCAAGATATAATTAAGATGAATCGATCGTCTCAAATCTACACCGATGAGCTGACTTTCAGAAGGCCCTCGGAAAGAGAGAGAAAAAAATGGGTGTTGATTTCAGCTAAAAAAAGCAAGAAAAATGTTCTTTTCCTGACAACACCCTTTATTTTATTTTTTTTTTCAGATTTTTACTTCATGAAAATGGTGTTGCAGCCCGTACATATAAATCCTTATTTATTACGAATAAAACTTTCCCTTTTTAAAAGCGGTCTACTAGTAACAGGAAAATATGAATG
>NC_051413.1:22324220-22325034 GCF_015228065.2 Penaeus monodon
AGTTCGCAATAACAAAAATTTTGATTCGAATACATCCTAAAAATTGATTTAATAATATCGGGATTCTAATACATCCAAATGTATTGTTTTCAATACCCCAAACATTACTTGCTTATGGCTTTTTACCAGTGCAAAAAAATTTTTGCAAATGTCTTAGTTATGAAATAAAAATATCATTCATAAAAAAGAAGACCAATACAAAATGTCCCGTCCTACTTTAAAACTGAAATGAAACTCAAAAAAAAAAATTGTGAAAAAAAATTTGGGGAAAAAAGTCTAATTGAAGGTAAAAAAATTTTGCAAGTCGAAATCCACTCTTATTTTGGCAGCTGAGTATGTTGAGGACAGTCGTTGGGGGATACTTTTTTCATGTGTTGGGGAAGGGGGGGGGGTGAAATGCCCTTTGTTCCTACTCAATAAATTATGATAATGAAAAGGTCGTGCCGATAGGATAATCATATATTATTTTTGTTTATGTTAATGAAAATTTTGTAAAGTTTAATTATTGGTTTTGTTTATATTCATGAATATAATTATCATATCCCAATTTTAAACTATATTGAGGAGATAGTGGTATTAATATTAGTATTATCAAAAGTCTGATGCGATGATTATACTGATGTGAGGCTTACATTTGTTGTGAATTATAAGGTGAGATTATATAATTATGAAAACGATGACAGATACAACGAAAGAAATATGAAGAATATGAATGACAAGCTATACAGTTACGGAAAAATCAAAACAAAAAAATGGAAGGAAAAACGAGCAATGATAAAAATGACGAGGTAAATTTCTGTAGTACGCTACATGT
>NC_051413.1:22325161-22326074 GCF_015228065.2 Penaeus monodon
ATTACACGAGCAAAAAATCCGGAAATGGGGTCCCAAATGAATCTATAAATTTATTACGCATAGCTTGAGATTTAAAGGGATAAAAAACCCGCTAGCTTTTAATCTGGCCGTTTTACATCATACACATGTAGATCCACTTAATTAACTGAAAATATCTGCTGGCCTTTTTTTTCTATTCAACAAAATTTCTTATTCTAAAACTGAGGAAAAAATCGCACAGTTTCGAATTTGAAAATTTTGAAAGTCAAATAAAAAAATAATTTGATTGACTTTAGTATCAGAAGCAAATGGGCATATGACCAGTTTCATTCATACAAATATACGAAAAAATAAGATACAGACTTATCAAAGGTCTCTTGTAACAGTTTCAGTGATCGCACATGTTTTAATTAGGGTTAATAAATTGTTTATTTTAGCGTTATTGAATTCTCTTTATCTGCAAAAATTAAAATGTTTAATTAATGCAGGGAGAATGCCACAGTAGTCCGCATTTTTCAACTACGAAGGATACTGGAATATAAAACTTAGCTCGTACTCTATAGCATACAATTGCTAAGGGACTTTTCATTAAATTTAAATAAAAATTAGTGTGTTCAAATTAGTCAGGTAAAAAGAAGTTTTCTGCAAAATGATTGACTTTTTTCCAAAATTTATTTTTTAAACCCTTTTTATCTCATTGGAAACTATTTTTTGCTTTCCCTTTTAAATGCACAAATAATAGTTTAAATTCAAACCGTTTTCACCCGATGCTGAATATAAATTCATCTCGTTTGTGTCAACTGTAAGTCAGAAATTTAAACGAAGAGGTATTCTCAATCACTTTTACGCTATCTTAATAATCCCCTGAACTTGCCCGCAAGAAACCACTGCAATATTTCCGCGGGGGATTAATAATGATTGTAGTATTAATTTT
>NC_051413.1:22327079-22327262 GCF_015228065.2 Penaeus monodon
AAAGTTTTTGGATTACTCATTATATATACCAATGCAAACGACACAGAATCTGCGATGAAACTCTTTGAAACTTTTTTTTTGTTGAGGGAAGGCAAAAGGGAGTGCTGGCGCCGCAGGGTGATACTCGTCTTCCTTTAAAGATCTGAAAAATCCATGAAAACGAGCCCCAAATAAAAAAGTGAA
>NC_051413.1:22327772-22327996 GCF_015228065.2 Penaeus monodon
TATGGGGGCAATTTCATCTTTGTGGAAAATTTCCTTTTTTTATAAATTTTTTCTTTTTCTTCTCTGCATTTTTAAAGATGAGGACATGGTTCTTTTTAATTTAACCCCTGTTATTTTGGGGTTATGCTGAGAGAAACTTAAAGGGGAATTAAAAACTCCATAATTATTTTCCCCAGGTAAATATTTCGGGTTTGTTTCCTTCGGTTTTAAAGAAAAGAAAGTAA
>NC_051413.1:22329078-22329213 GCF_015228065.2 Penaeus monodon
TCTTCCGCTCGCCTTTAAATCCCTCCCGGGGGCCATTAGAACACGCCCTGCCGGAAAACCCCTTTATCTGGCGGGATCGGGGAAACAGCCATGGAAAGAAAAAAATTTTTTTTTTTCGACACCTCGTTCGTACCA
>NC_051413.1:22329339-22329912 GCF_015228065.2 Penaeus monodon
ATAATCTGAAATGAAAAAGCAATGACCTAGAATTAAAGTTTATGTCAAAAATGTCAGTAGTCTCTGTTAGTTTTTTTTCACCCCCTCCCCCTCCCTCCTTCCACCCCACTATTTTCCCCCATTGCAAATCAGAAATTAAAAAAAACAGTTACGTGAGCCTCAAAAAAAAAACGTATTTTTGTATCAAAAGAAGAGAGGGGAGAGAGAAATAATTGATCCGCACTTTAAAATTTCATTTGCCTCTCTGGGCTGAGAAAGTATTTTCCCCTTTTTCACGTGGCGTTGAAAAATGTATCGATTCCTTCAAATTTCCCCATTTTCAGCGAAGTATATTTCGGTTTTTTTATTAATTTGTGTTCATTTACTTAATTTATCGAGGTTATGGATTTCTCTGGGCCTTCCTATTTTTGGCTTTGTTTTTCTTCATTTTCTGATATTTTGGTTTGTAAAGTTTTTAATATATCACTTAGTGCTGTCTCTTATCATATTTTTTTTTCTGCGTATCCATTGGGTTTTTCTTTACTTGTTCCGATATTTATTGCACTAATAAAAAGCTGTGCCATGCTTTTATTA
>NC_051413.1:22330529-22331394 GCF_015228065.2 Penaeus monodon
TTTTATTTTAATAAATATTAATTTATTCGTAAAAAAGAATATCTCTAACAGAGTAACCCAATTTAAAAAAATGGATTTTACATAAGAGGAATTTTTTTTAAATACCCCAAATTTTTAACCCCCTAAAAACTTTCTTTCCCAAATTATCTAAACCTAACCTACCTATTTTTACTAACTTTAACCGATAACCAAACTATTTAAACATTTAACCAAATTATTTTCCTAAATTCCCAGCCCAAAATTTCACCTAACAAACCCAACCTTTTTCCAACTTTAAACCCCAACCAAAAATATTTTTACCAAAAATTTTCTAACCTAAACCCACCCATTCTTACCCAACTTAACCCGCCCACCAAACCATTCTGACCCCAAATTAATTTTTTAACCTAACCTCCTATTCTTTCCAAATTAACCTACCTCCAAAAACCTATTCTAACCAAACCTAATTATCTCCTTCCTAACCAACTAAAAAATAAACCAATTTTTAACCTAACCTACCTAACCTAACTTAACTACAACCAAAAAATACACTTTTTTCTTTTTCCCTTTCTACCTAACTAACTGCCCGTTTTCTCCCTAACTAATCATGCAACCTTCCTTTTCTCTCCTGAAGTTTTGGATATTTTTTTAAATTTAATTCTCCCAAGATACCGGGTTGGGCTGGTTTTGTGTTATGTGAAAATTTTCTTTTCTTTGGTTCTTTTTTTTCTTTTCTTATGTTTTCTCTTTCATTTTTTATCTTTTCGTTTTGATTCTTTCTTTAATATAAAATTTTTATTTTTATTAATTTTTTTTTGTTTTTTTTTTTTAATTTTTTTATTTTTTTTTTTTTTTATTTTTTAATTTATATTATTTTTTTATAAAA
>NC_051413.1:22331453-22331563 GCF_015228065.2 Penaeus monodon
TCTTTTTTTTTTTGTTTTTTTTTTTATTTTTTTATTATTTATTTATTTTTTTTATATTTTTGGTTTTAAAATTGTTGTTTATTTCTATTTTTTAAATTTAAATAGTTATT
>NC_051413.1:22331600-22331781 GCF_015228065.2 Penaeus monodon
CCTTTTTTTGGGTGTTGGGGGGGGGTGGTGGTGATTTTGGGTTTGAATAACTTCTCAAAACCCCCCTTTCCCCTTTAAATTTTTTCCCTGGGTTAACGGTTTTTTTCTCCTTTACCCCCTTTTTTTTTTGCAATTTATAATTTTTCTAAAAATAATATTATTACCCCAGAAAAAGCCTTTT
>NC_051413.1:22331842-22331997 GCF_015228065.2 Penaeus monodon
CTATCTACTTTTCCCATCCTCTTCCTTCCCCTTCCTTTTTCCCTTTTTTTCCCCTTTCTCTCTCCTTCCCCCCTTCTTTTTTCTCTTCCAATTAAAAATTTTTTATATATTATTTTTAAAATAATATTATAAAACCCCCCACAACACCACAAACC
>NC_051413.1:22335626-22335707 GCF_015228065.2 Penaeus monodon
CGTAAACTGATTTTTTGTGTTATGTAGGCCTAAGAGAGTGACTGGTGTATGTGAATGTTTACATTTGTGTGGTTATATACG
>NC_051413.1:22335919-22336317 GCF_015228065.2 Penaeus monodon
CAAGTTGTAAATATAGAAAACCACATACCTCCTATTACTGTTAAAATAGCCTTGCACTGTAACGAATGGTTTAGTCAAGGTTTATTCTCCAATTTGCTTGCCTTGATAACAAGGCAAGCGGCTCTCCAAAGACATTTTCTTTTAGGGAGACGTAAATCTTGAAACTTCAATGACTCTTCCTCTCGCCTGAGATAAGATTCCAGGACGACAGATAATGCCCGGGTTTGATGTGAGGTAATGTGTATGTCATATGCGTAAAAGAGATAGGCATGTCCATAAAGGAAGTCTACTTTCCGGTCTCTTTTGTTGAGTCGTATGGTAGTGGTTTAGTTTTGCACTTCTGCTTGCCTTGTGAGAATGGATTTGTGTCATTGTATATAAGTTGCGTTTTTTTCCAT
>NC_051413.1:22336393-22336696 GCF_015228065.2 Penaeus monodon
ATGGAAAAAAACGCAACTATATACAATGACACAAATCCATTTCTCACAAGGCAAGCAGAAGTGCAAAACTAAACCACTACCATACGACTCAACAAAAGAGACCGGAAGTAGACTTCCTTTATGGACACTGCCTATCTCTTTTACCGCATATGACATACACATTACCTCACATCAAACCCGGGCATTATCTGTCGTCTGGAATCTTATCAGCGAGAGGAAGTCTTGAAGTTTAAGATTTACGTCCCCTAAAAGAAATGTCTTTTGGAGAGCGTGCTTGTCTATTTCGAAAGGAAGCAAATTGCA
>NC_051413.1:22338352-22338416 GCF_015228065.2 Penaeus monodon
AACTAGTATTAACGTAGTTGCAACATTAACTGCACTTGTAAAAAAAAAAAACGAGTGCGTCAAT
>NC_051413.1:22339336-22339509 GCF_015228065.2 Penaeus monodon
TCATTCTTTATTGGTAGTAGCAGTAAGCAGCGGCAGTAAGTATAAGTATCATTCGTCTTACCATATTATCATTATCATAAAGCGGTAAAACTGATTGATTTTTTGTGTTTGTAGGCCTAAGAAGTGACTGTTTGTAGGTGAATGTTTACATTGTGTGTTATCTACGGTAATGG
>NC_051413.1:22339684-22340124 GCF_015228065.2 Penaeus monodon
ATCTATCTATCTTGTCCTCTCTTTTGTAGCGTTCAATTGTAAATACTAGAAACCACATACCTCCCCTATTCCTGTTAAATAGCACTTGCACTGTAAGAATGGTTTAGTCAAAGTTATTCTCTCATTTGCTTGCCTTGAGACAAGGCTAAGCGGCTCTCCAAAAAACCCTTTTCTTTATAGGGAGACGTAAATCTTGAAAACTTCAAATGACTCGTCCTCTCGCCTGAGATCGGAGTTTCCAGGACGACAATAATGCCCGGGTGTTTGATGTAGGTAATGTATATTTCACTTCGGTAAATAGATAGGCATGTCCATAAGGAAGTCTACTTTCCGGTCTCTTTGTGAGGTCGTATTTAGTGGTTAGTTTTGCAACTTTCTGCTTGCCTATGAGAAATGGATTGGGTCCTTGTAAGGAGATTATATAAGTTGCTTTTTTTTCC
>NC_051413.1:22342979-22343288 GCF_015228065.2 Penaeus monodon
CTCAGCAAATATTACGTTAAAATGACAACAATACAGACGAACAACCATTCCCCTCTAAACCTTCCTTCATCGCCTTCCTCTCGTCCCTTCGTCCCCATCCCCATGTCTCTCTCTCCCTTTTTCTTCCACTCCCTTGCCAAGTTTGTCGAAGGACGTCTGCCAGAAAGGAGTCCATCACGCAAATTCACTGGCATATGACTGTTCTCCGGTGTCTGTTATGGAAGTTTCGTTCGTGTTTACAGTACTTAATGCGATATCGGAGGAATTATTTGCGACTTGATGGAGATCTGGGGGTAGCGAATATAGTGA
>NC_051413.1:22343589-22343903 GCF_015228065.2 Penaeus monodon
TTTTCCAGTATTCACAGAAAATAATTCCACATAAATTCGACGGAGAAGAAGAACACGACACTTAAAGCCAATTCCTACTCGGCTTCTATTATAATGGAAGAAAACTCGTTCAAGTATCAATAAAGCAAGTGGTCTTGTCAAGCAGTTTTCTAGTCGCTTAGATGTGATTCCGTTGCTTTCTAACTGTTGTTTTGAAAGTCGTTTTTTTTTTTCTCTGGATATCAGAAGTGTCGTGGGTGAACCGCTGTCAGTGTGAACTGATGCTTCATGTAGAAATTCGTATAGAGAGTGCAGGTGTGGAAACTGGGTTTGGT
>NC_051413.1:22343948-22344488 GCF_015228065.2 Penaeus monodon
GAACGTACAATGTAACATTTTTCATACCCATTCTCGCAATTTAATTTTTATCTGTAGAGAAGGAGAATATGGACCTTTCATGCGTGTGTTCATTTTTTTTACTTCTGGTTGTTGGTATTTGTAAGTACGGAAATGCGTTGGCACCTAGTGTAAACTATCTCTTTCCCAGTTCCTTGATCTTGTTGCCCTTTTTTCTTCACGACTCATGCGTAAAGTGAAGATTCAAATCTCACTTCAGACAGTGACTTGCGTAAGGCCACTTCCTATTACTTCTACCGTGATTTCATATGTAAACCCTTGGTCCTCCATACGCGAAAGTATTTGACAATTGGATTATTGGAAAGTTTCAATGTACTGATTAAATCGTTAGTGTGTATGGCTTCAAAACGTTTGACTGAATACCGATCATCTTATCGAGGCGAAGATTATAATAATAAGGAATAGAACTGGAAGGATACAATCGTATTACAGATTCAAGTAAAGCTTGCTCAGAGTAGTGGTATAATTAGTGTCATTTATCAGATTTTACAACATAGACAC
>NC_051413.1:22344913-22345104 GCF_015228065.2 Penaeus monodon
CAAATAATTCTGTTGTTTTTCCCATTTTTTAATAACTTTGAAATAAATGTTTGAATTCTGATTCTGCTTTTGTTTCTTTCAAGGCCTTTGATTTTCACATACAAGATATTAGAGCTGACTTTCTGAATCTTGGCTTGGGGTGCTTGCGATCCATACAAAAAGTGGAATTTCTGAACCACCTAAGGATATTT
>NC_051413.1:22345230-22347134 GCF_015228065.2 Penaeus monodon
ACGGATAAGTTCCTGTTGAATAAACATCTGACCTTTATATTATTATTATTTTTTAAGGAAAGACCCTGCTACAGCTGGCGCAGCGAGTAGGATTCGTCAGTCTTGTGGAATATTAATCTTGGGTAAAATCCTTTTTCCTGCTTCTGAATCTCTTGTCCCTAAGTGTAGATTCTTGAAAAAAAAAAAAAAATCTATTGAAGATTTTTAAACTTAACACATATATCTTGTAGCGCCGCTAAAGCTGTCGTGGCAAGTGTACTCATTAAAGTTTAACTATAACGGGTCTTATTTTTCACTTGGTATACTGCGACATCAGTCTCGGAGTAGCATCTCGCCTTCATTTCAATTCTTACATTTGCGTAGGAACTCTACTACAGTCCCGATCGTACATTAGGGCGATCGTTTAGCATTCCATAACATTGCGACCGTTTACCCGTGATTGTGGAAGTACAATTGCTTTCTGATCTTGGACGCTTTGAATGCGTTTATTTCTGCAGATTCCAAAAGAATTATACTTTTTCCGCTTTGTCTTTAGAATTTCTACAATGGCGCAACTGCATGAAATCATAGAAGACCTCGAACACTTGGTTTTAAGTGCGAAAGCCTGCGGAAAAACCATTGTAGGAACAAGAATGTAAAGGAAAGTGTTGTAGAGAGGAGAGGGTCGCATAAAGGAACTCGAAGGCTAGAGTTAAAACACCGAAGCGGAAAACAGTGAGCGCATGAACTTTTAACTGGTCGTTGGCGTTACAGGTTCAAATAGAACACAAAGGATTCGAGTAATAAAATAAGCATGCCATGTCTAATAGGATTTAATTGGCCTTTAATTTACAGACGGTAGAAGACGAATTTAGTATAGCTTTTTGCAACAATCGAGAGACTGCAGACATTTTGTAGTGAAGACGAAAAGATTACCACGCAATATAGGTCGTGCTTGCGATGCCGCCGCGTTGAAATACTCTCAGAGAGACGTATTACGGACCACATTAACTAAAAGAAGCGTTGCTACGGCTTAACAACTGTAAATGCTGATTCATTCGCCGAACAATTTAGGGAAAGTAAATCAAGGGATAAGATACTCATTGTCCTCATAAGGTTATATGCGCATTTTTAAGTTGGCCTATCTAACGTAACTGCTTGTTTTGACAACATTGATGATACATAATAGTAATTGGTATAACAATTTAGATGTGGAAAGAGCCTTGTTAAAATAAAAGAGAGCTGATTGACTGTTAGCTAGTGAAGTGATTATGCTCCGCCACAAGCTATCAACCTGCCGCCGTTACCTACAATAGCACTACAAAACACTTATCGGTACTACTGGATATACATGAAATTTTATATAGATACTGCGCTCCCCTTAAGACTATTAACAAGAGCAGCAGTAACTAAATTAATTGAATCCACATCAGATTGAGAGTTTTGAGTCCCTTACAATATGTTTCTCATGCCTAACCGTCCTTTGTTTGGCCAGATATGACTAAAGTCCGTTTATCGTCGTACGATCGGGGTAGGAGCATACTCTTAAAAAAGACAAGTAGTTGCTGGACCTCATTGCTATGCGAGTAGGAAACTACTTTGGCCGGAGGTAACATGCACCATCGACGGGAAATGTTTGGCTATTGTATGGGCTATAGATAATTCATAGTTTACCTGCATGACAATGATTTGATTCTACAAGTGATCCAAGCATGCGGTAGATAATGCTATGGGCTTTGATTACAATGCTATTCTCTTTCTATTAATATATTAATGCAAAGCTATGTAAGTTGTGAAATTGTTAATTGCTGCCACTGTCTAAATACATGTAATATTGTAACACCATCAAATCATTAGTTAAAATCGCTTCAGTGTTGACTTAAATATGCACATTGTCAGTGGATTTATAACACCGTAACAATTGC
>NC_051413.1:22347185-22349375 GCF_015228065.2 Penaeus monodon
AAATAATTTTGTTTTTTTTTTCCTAATTTTGAAATATTTTGAAATATATTTTGACTTTTTTGTCCAGACAATTATATTCTGATTTCAAATCACTAGAGCCATGCTGGGGACTGTATGCTGGACTGACCATAGACTTCAGTCCATACTGTCACTGCTATTATACATCCCGACAAAGAACACAAGAAGTCAAACTCTCCCTTACACTAGCCAAGCTCACCCTCACAGCTCAAAAACAGCATTTGCTACTCAACTTGATTGATAGTTTTCACTACCCATGGGCCTCTGTCAAGGAAACACAACAATAAAATGAGGCATTCAAAAAGGATTAACAGAATCTGCATTGTCACACTTGGCAAAAAACAGAAATCACCAGAATGTTCGATGGAAAGACACTCAAATTTCAGACATACTAATATTGCTTGGCAAATGATCTCCGTCTTTTACTACAATTATGCAGTACACTTTGTGGACTGGAAAGCTGTTGAACTCAATTGCGCCAGACCCCCGAAATGGACATAATGTTCTTTTTTTAAACACCCTGCATATCCATTTGTGGTCTCATCACCAGATCAGTTTTTCACCTTTCTTTCATATGATGGTTTCTGCTCTACCTGCTAAGTACAAAAAGAGATAAACCACAGTATGGCGTGATCAGTCAACAGCCTTCTCAATAAACTTTCATAGTTTGAATACAGCTTTGGACTTTAACCATTAAGAGCTTGACTTTCCACCACCAATGAAAGAACTCAAAGACATAGCCCAAACCGAGCCTAGAAAATCCCCAAGCACGTATGGAATACCTGCAGGGCCCCATCATGCTTCAACATTCCAGCTCCTCCTGTACTTGACATCTTGGAGTGAGAAGCCATGCGAAAGGGACTTCAGAGATGCCATAATCGTTTTTCTCTGTACAAGAACAGAGCGCAAAAACCGACTGTTGGGAATCATCGCGGGATTTCCCTACTGTCCGCAACTGCCAGGAAGATTCCTGGTCCAGAATCATCCTAAACAGACTTTGTGATAGTATCTCTGAAGAACGTGCAGAGTCTCAGGGCAGCTTTCACCCAATCGCAGCACATCGACATGATCTTCCCATCCGTCAGTGCATAGCAAAGTGCACAGTAAAGAGAGATGCCGGGGATTATTCGCACCAAAAATAGGTTCCCAGAAAATTTGTCAAACTTACACAGCTCTTTCATGAAGGTATGAATGCTTTTTTCAGTTTGTTTTACATGAGTACTGAACCATGCCAGCACGGCATCCACACAAATACAGTTTTGAATGGTTCACTCTTTGACTTTCAGGAATCTCAGGCTAAGTCATGATCAGAGAGAACCTCATCATTAAGCCCTATTTGCTGGATGACTGGCTTCATGCACTCCCCTGTGAGGGCTCTATTCCAACCGTGTCCTACCACGGCACCCCAACCCCTCACTCACCATCGAAGGTATTCAGTAAAGACCATGACAGACTTCAAATATCTTGAAGTGCGATTGATGACGAGTTTTTCCCCCTCAGTAAAGGAAACAACCAATACCAAGCTTTGCAAAGCAACCAGTCATGGGACGCCTATGCGTCCATCTCCCGAAAAACATCTAAATATCAACCAAGCTCAGAGTATACCGACATTTGTTCTCACATGACGATGAACTGTCTGCCTCTAAGTTGAGGCATGTGAACGCCCTTGAAAAGTTCCTCTGCGCAGTCTGCGGTCCATTCTCATGATAGACTGTTCGTATAAAATTAACATACAGAGTCTTGAATGATCTCGTCAACCAGTGTTAAGCAATGATCCTCAGGCACAACTGAATGGTTAGACATGTTATACACATGGATGCTTCCCGTTGCCCCAAACAACCTCCTCTATGCCTGTCTGAGGCGCAGGCATCAAGGCACACTAAAGAAGATAAAAACTATGTGCTCTTAGCCGAGACCAAAACACATGGAGGGTCGTTCTAGTGGCAGCCTGATGGCGACTCTAGTGCACCAGCTCGGTGTTTATAAGTCTAGCCACAAAGAACTAGCCCAAAATTCCTATAAGAAAGAAAATCTCTGCAATGGCCTCAGGCCCAGACAGATTCCATGTCCTCACTGTGAATCGAATTGTTGTTCAAGAAGGACTGCAACAGTCGCCTCGCATTATTTTTGACTTGAACAAAACGTCACTTCGGCAACGATGGATACCATTGG
>NC_051413.1:22349621-22349957 GCF_015228065.2 Penaeus monodon
ACTATATTTTATTTTGTTTGTCCTTCACTCTATATTTTTTACATTCCTATGTTATTTTGCTATGTTTCAGCTATATATGCATGACCAAAACCCTCCAAATAATTGCTATCATATAACGCAAACAAGTGACAAATTATAATAAGAATATGAGATGCACCCATACAAAGGCATATAAAGGGAAGGAAAAGGTAAATGTTGTTGGAAAGGTTAAAAAGGGGTTGAGGATAGGGGTGTGGCAGGGGAAATATACCTGACCCGATTTACTGACCTTTGGTAAATCATTTCGGTGTTGAGCTCTACTTTTATTGATCAAGCCATACGATGGGAAACGGGGCG
>NC_051413.1:22350205-22350641 GCF_015228065.2 Penaeus monodon
TGCACTGGCAAATTGGAGAGATCTAAAGGTTATAAACCCCTCTTGCGACGAAGGATTGGCCATGCTTTAACGACGGGTTTAGTCAAAGTTTATTCTATAGAATAGGAGTCTTGTCCGCCATCTCCTACCGTAAATGACTTTCCAAGCACATTGTGTTTACCGTAATATTGGTTGCGTGATTATTGATACTTTAATGGCTCCTCCCCTGTTGCTGAATAAGTTTTTCCAGAGACAGTCATGGTCTTAGATTAAAATTACATAGTGTATCCAGTGAAGAAATTAAGTTTAAAATTTACCTGTCTCTTAGTTATCTGATATTCCATACTGTCATTCATAGTCATCCTAGTTAAGACATAGAAACGTTTCTGCGCTGCACGTATACGTTGTATAAGTTTAAAAGTATTTACAAACTTATTATGATCCTCTTTTCTTTTGC
>NC_051413.1:22351174-22351401 GCF_015228065.2 Penaeus monodon
TTGTCAGAACATGAAAAACCGAATCGTTTAAGGGGCGATATTCTAACTGAAGGGAGGATTGTATTTCAATTGATGAATCGGACACTTCTTGCATTGTGTTCCTGAGGTATTCAAATTGCATATGTAATTATCTCATATTTGGTGTTACTTGATATAAATTAATGATCGTATTTTTGTGTTTTGTACGAGATTCTGCGTATTTGTTGTGCGTGCGTGTTGTTGTGCCA
>NC_051413.1:22351630-22351878 GCF_015228065.2 Penaeus monodon
CGGACAAAAGAATTATGTTTCCTCACACCTGGCTGTATTTGCTGACATGTTTCGTTGCGAATAAAGTAGCGACAGGGTTGGAAGCGGAGGAAAATGGGGAGGTGGGGGGGGGAGGGGAGGAACTAAATGAAGGGGATGGAAGGAAGTGAATAGGGGTGGGGGGTGGAGGGGGGGGATGAATGTGTATGTAGCTGTTCCGTTTTTTTCTGCCCTTGTGTCGTTTACTGAGAAGCTTTACAGGAGAGATG
>NC_051413.1:22353184-22353652 GCF_015228065.2 Penaeus monodon
CATTTCATTCCCTTCATATCTTTTCGCATGAATAAACGCTACACTACATCAACCCCTACTAAAAGATAATACCTTGAAAGCCAAATAAACACAAGCGAATCCAAGTTTCCCCGAAGAACCTCCTCGCATACTGCAAGATCTTGTGAAGTAATCCAAAGAGTGTAAATCGCGATATACCAGGCGACCTTTCTGCCGTTCCTTCCCTTCGGGTTAAGTTGACAAAGAATGATGCGAGTTCTTGTGTTCCCCCACAGCGGAGCTTCCTCCGTCCCCAAATAAAACAATTTAGGATGACAGAATAGTACCTGGGGATGGGATCGACCTACGCATTGTGGTGTTTAAGTATTATGTACGGTTTGCGAGAGAGGGAAGATATGAAACCTGTGTTATTAGGGACAGCTTGCATAAGAGGAGGGGGATGTGAGACCTCCGCTTCTCTCTTTTTCATTTCATTTCTTCTTTTTTTCT
>NC_051413.1:22353686-22354179 GCF_015228065.2 Penaeus monodon
CTTATTTTTTTCTGTATTTTACTTATTGGCAGGTCGAAAGTCTCCTAGATGAATAATTACAACTGATCGGTTTGTGTTCTTATTCCTGGTAAGTCAGCCACATCCCTCATAGAAAGAAAATAAGCCGACGTTTGTTAAGCGCTTCAGGTAGTACGTGTGTGATGTACTGTACTGTACAGAAATAAAGAGTGGAATTATGGCAAGCCACGAAAACGGTCTAACCGGTAGTCCATCTGAAGTCTTATTTACATGTATATGATTATAAGCCTCCGTTAATGTCAAATATAGAAAGTCGAGATGTTGTGGATCTGTTATAATGATCTAAATCTCTGAGGGGATTTAGGCGATGATATTCAAATCTACCACGAGCTTGAATAGTGCTTAAACAAGTAGAAATACCAACTACCTGCTGTGGGTTGTTTCCAGAAATGGTTAATATTGTGAAAAAAAAAGTGTTGGAATCATGAGTTTCTTGCATTAGCACAGGGAACTG
>NC_051413.1:22354225-22354767 GCF_015228065.2 Penaeus monodon
TCCGAATTATTAGATTAAGTGAAGATAGTGCTTGAAGCTCAGCAGTTATAGGAAGGGGCTTGAATCGACTGAAGAATGTTGATACAGAATTCTAACTGGGTTTTGATATTATTGGCACAACTATATGATCTTAGTAGAATAATAACTTTCAAAAGTCTAAGGGTACACCATATTTTTAGGTGTAAAAAGAGCTTCACCCTGTTCCCGTAATTGTAAACCTGGGAAACAGTGTGATGTAGTGAGCCAAGGACTGTGTAACCGGAGTCATGATCCTCGTTTGCATCAACATGGAATAGAAGGTACACCTCATAATACAACAATTAAAACTGGCTTTACAACTTTAGTGAATATTAGTACTTATAAATATAATGAACCTGTCAATGTTTACGAATGTTACGATGGGTTTGCGAGCCTTATCATTCCAACATGTACAAACACTTAATCTAATGCAAAGTGCAATAGGTTGCTTAGTAACAATGAAATGTATCGAAGCCAGAGAACCTAATCAGCATACGGACTAGTCAATACGAGGCTCCAGTAAA
>NC_051413.1:22355016-22355346 GCF_015228065.2 Penaeus monodon
ATACCACTAAATTCCATTAAATAACAGTAGATCTCCTTAAACATTCCTAAATAACCTGTAAATGAATCCAAGCGACCTGACTTCTCGTTATAAAAGTCTTTTGTTGTTCCTAATAAATTTAAATATCACCTCTTCCTCTTTCACTATGGTATTCGATTTACAATGACTCGTTAGAGAAAAACTGATAGGCAAGAAAGTATATATAGACGTGTGTTTGTGTTTGTGTGAGAACCCAACTTAATTTGCATTTGTATTACTAAATAGCCTTTCCATTGTATTAGGACTATCACCACAAAGCCGTTTTCTTTTCAGCATTCTGATATGCAGTCA
>NC_051413.1:22355925-22356044 GCF_015228065.2 Penaeus monodon
TTTTGAGACTTTTTTCTTAGGGACATTTTTTTTCTCTCTCGTTAAAGCACGAAACTCTATTCCCCTTCAGAGTACTCCCCTCCAGCTGCAATGCACTTGTTTCGTTCCAACAACTTCTA
>NC_051413.1:22356580-22356765 GCF_015228065.2 Penaeus monodon
GTCTTTCCTTCTGTTCGTCACTGAGCACCCTTGTGACAACCTTCGCGTAAATCCTTCGCTTGTTCAGCTCATCATGAATAATTTTGTGCACAGTTCCCACACTGACTTAAAACTGTTCACTTATTGTGTCTATTGACACTCGACGGTCCTCATCTATAAAAGTACGAATTTTCTCCACCAGCCCC
>NC_051413.1:22358384-22358700 GCF_015228065.2 Penaeus monodon
GAAGCAAATATATATTCAAAGCCATTCCGAAGAAATTCTAGGCACATGCGCGCCCCACGATCATAAAAATAATAATGGACCAATTAGGAAACGTCTCTCAAAGGACGATTTTAAATTTGCTTTGATATCATCAGTCATTATCACAGACAGTGGACACAATAGACCTGCAAAATTGCATACAGATTGCTCGTCCCAATCAGCCTGAGATGTCTTCTTGTCCCAAGATATTTCGTCCAATCAGGTTAATGTCAATCAGGTTTGGCTTTCCATTACGGGGCAGGTCTGCGGAAGGAATCTGTCGGCTGCTAAATCTTTG
>NC_051413.1:22359595-22359933 GCF_015228065.2 Penaeus monodon
GGAAGGACTTGTTTATACATCATCCGGGTCTGTAAACAGTCGTTGACATTTTACAGAATTCGAAGCAGAGATACATAGACGATAGAGCGAAGTAAAAATACCCATTTGATGAAGGAAAGAAAATTGGCCTTCAGAGAGCTCACAAAACTTGGATAACTTTTGACCATTTTAAGAATGTTGATTCATATTGAATGCGATGGAATACTGCGTTTCAATCATAGTATTTTGTGTATTTTTTTCAAGGCTCACGGTGAGTAATCTCAAAGCGAAAAAGTTTAGAAGAATAATTGAATGATTTCCATCGAAGTTGAAGATCTAAATAGTTTACTTGATTTTGT
>NC_051413.1:22360132-22360630 GCF_015228065.2 Penaeus monodon
GAATCCCCTTCCCCCGAAGAATAAATAAGAATCAACACCACCGAGCGCACTGACGTCCCGAGAGGAGGCGAGGTCAGCTCTCCGTCAGGAACGAGAGGCGCGGGAGGTCAAGGGAGCGGCCGGAGTCAAGGATCTGAATACAATATCAAGCCCTGACTCTGAAGGGCCTCTCGGGCTGCGAATGAGAGGCCGAGTGGGGACATGAGAGGAGGGGAGCGGGGGGGGGGGGCGTTCGGTTAAGAAGGAGCGGGGTGGTCTAGAGGGGGAGGGAGAAGGGGAAGGGGGGAGGGGTGTCCGGTTAAGAATGAGAGTGACGGTTGAGAGTGGAGAGGGAGAGGGGAAGGGGTGTCCGGTTAAGAAGGAGTGTGACGGTAGAGAGGGAGAGGGGAAGGGGGAGAGGAGGCGGGAGACGTCCGGTTAAGAAGGGAGAGAGCTGAAGGGGGAGAGAGGGATAGAAAAGTCCGGTTAAGAAGGAGAGTTGAAGTCTCGAAGGGATGG
>NC_051413.1:22360658-22361077 GCF_015228065.2 Penaeus monodon
TCCGGTTAAAAGTGAGAGTAGTGTTCGATAGTTGAAGAAGAAAAGGGGAGAGGGGAGAGAAGGGGAAGAGGGGAGAGAAGAAAAGGGGCGTCCGGTTAAGAATAAGAGTGGCATCCGAGAGGAGAAAGGGTGGGTTACATCCGGTTAAGAACAAGATCAACACTCGATAAGAGGAAGGCAGAATAAAAGGGATAGAAAAGGCGTCCGGTTAAGAAAGACGTGGAAGATGAGGAAGAGAGGGGGGGGGGGTAGATATTCGGTTAAAAATCCGGTGGCGAACAATTTCTTTCCTTCAATATTGGTTCGGCGAAAACGCATCCGCTTCGGCCGGATTGGATTTTGTTCTTTCTATGCGTTGTCCGGTGCTCAGGAGAGATTAGAAATGGATAAGGTAAATAGGGATGGAATTTTCTGAGAGT
>NC_051413.1:22362145-22362496 GCF_015228065.2 Penaeus monodon
GCGAAAACCAACGCAGTACCCTACTTATGGTACCAATAAACGTTACCCAAACTCTTTTCTTGCAACAATTCATCAGCCTGCAACATTGCCAGACCGTCCTGCAAAATGAGGAGAGAACTTGAGTTCCCTTTTAACATCACTGAGAATCGGTGGCATTAATCTGCAGCGGTTTGCAGTGCTTAGTGGGCCGTGGAAGATCATCCGTCACCAGCACATAAGCACAAGCAACTGCTATCGACGTTGCATTCAAGGCAAGTTCAATTTATTGCCATAAAACTCGGCTGTTGGTGCAATTCTTTCGTTTCCTGTCGTTATTGATTGGAAGTTTGGTGAATGGGCGGTTGTGCGTTC
>NC_051413.1:22363863-22365098 GCF_015228065.2 Penaeus monodon
CAACATGTATATGCGTGCTTGATTGTGTGTGCCCGTCTCCACATCCATATTCTCCTGATGTTCACACAATAGTCCTCTTTCTTGCTCATACTCATGTAACAGGAATAAGCAGTAGCATGTCTGTAGCTTTTTAACTTATTCCTGCTTAGCTAATAACAGTAAAAAAGTAAATAAGAAAGCAATGATTTTGTGTAGACAATGTCCAGAACACCCACATCATTTTTCATTATATATGCACGAGAGAGGGATACTTTTAAAAATACATTTAGTGATCAATGCAGACTACTTTTCTTTGCTTTTGGCTTAGTAATATTATAGAAATATTGCGATCAGATAAGTGCCTTAATAAAACTTCAGACAAGCATGTTAATAAATTTTTTCATAAATTGCATTACATCAGTAACACCCATTTTATAAAACGACGTTCGTTCAGCAACATAGAATTATTATTAGATTTGTAAGTGTTTGTCCTAATACATTATGATAACTATTATGTAGCGTCGTCACACATCGTATAGCCCTTGTGATTACCTTTTATCTTCCATCTTTAGTTGGTAGTACACTTAATATAATGGGTGATATTAGAAGAATTTATTTATATAATACATTTTCAAGCTATATTGCCATCTGCTAGAGGGTATTTAGCTATACGATGAAAACGAATGTTAAAAGTTTGAAATAAGAGTGCAAAAGCCGCAAAAAAGGTTCTACACTCTCAACTCTTTCATTCGTTATTTACAAGCCTTGATCATAAAAATTGCTACCATAAAGTGGACACTAGTAATGGACAGATTTAATTTACGTTGAATCAGATCTAATCTTCAAAAATCTTTTGAACGGTTCGCATTAACTATTCATATCCACATACCCTCTACCTCACAGCTATTTCCCCTGAGAAAATATATAGATTACCTCGTAAAACTTGAGAAATAAAATGAAATTAAAACAATCACAGAGAAACAGCCCTACTTACTCTACAGAGAATCATCCAATAGCTTTCCTCCTCTTCTGCGTATCCATTAAATTGCAAATGTAGATTGCATTAGTGCACACTCTCATTAGATTAGGAATTTCTACTTAACCAAAGGGAAAATATTCACCGTTGGTAGGCTTTAAGCTGAGCGTTATCAAGTGTGAGCTCACGGAATTGGGGGCAAACTGTAGGATTTCGTCCTCGGAAGGTGCTGGTCAGATCCGAAAATCATCTACTTTATTTTACGAGGAGATAGATTTAC
>NC_051413.1:22365169-22365235 GCF_015228065.2 Penaeus monodon
ACCTAAAACTTCGTTGAAGTGGAAAGGATATACATTCTGCAAGGTATGGATAGGGGAAAATCTATA
>NC_051413.1:22365720-22365900 GCF_015228065.2 Penaeus monodon
ACAAAAATATAAAACAAGCATATAACCCTTTTTTACTATCATCCTGCAGCTTCTTATTTCCCTTTCCTTCCCAAGTCCATCTTGCTAACAAACATATAGGTCGCTTTATATCTCGTTCCTCGTCGGCACTACTATAATAATCCTGATTGATATACAGTCATAAAAAGCTATTATGGCGTA
>NC_051413.1:22365932-22366208 GCF_015228065.2 Penaeus monodon
AAAGATTCGAGTTCATCACGAATGTAGATTATAAATATGACAGGTAAAAAAAAAAAAAACTATAATTATGTATTTTTACTTAATGTTTGAAAGAAATTGTGACCGGGAGGTAAAAATTTTCCATATAATAATCTGCAATGTTTTATTCATTTGAATCACAGAGCCGAATATTAGTCCCATTTGCATTATATTTGGTAGAAATCCTTTGATATTGGAATAACTTGTATATTTGATACCAGTTATTACAAAATTCCGCTTTGTCTATGTGATCGTTAT
>NC_051413.1:22366725-22366951 GCF_015228065.2 Penaeus monodon
TTTTTTCACATCAAAATTATATCACAAACATTTCTCTTTTTATGTCGATTTTCCAGCAAGAACGGAGAAAATAAGACAATTTGATCGGGACAATCGGTAAGTATTGAGTGAGGTCGAGGCAAATCCTCTCCCTGAAAAAAAAGAAGATGGGCGGCTCCAAGGAAGAAAAATTGATGAAAGGAAGTCAGAGATAAAAGGTATTGGAGCCCATCCTTGCAGAGTGGGC
>NC_051413.1:22367301-22367782 GCF_015228065.2 Penaeus monodon
AAAAAGGGAAACTATACATATTGAGCAAATGAAAAGAAAAGAAAGGAAAAGAAAAAAAACTATAAACGATATGATGAAAGAGATAAATAGGTACCTTGATACAAAGAGGATATAAAGGAGAAGACTATTATTAACAGAGAGAGAGACAGATAAAAAATTGGCGAAGAAAAAATCAAACGAATAAGATCCACAGACCTATCTAAAAATTAAGACAAAAGGAAAAAAATTATAAGATAAATCTCGAGTCTGTTAAAAAGATAGGCAGAGACATAGGCAGGTATCTACAAGACGATAAACAGACATATCGAGAGAAACAGAGAGAGAAGAAAGAAGCAGAAGAGAGGGAGGGCGAGATACTTCATCAATTTGATGAATGTACCCTTGCTGGACTGGGTACCATTTATCGGCGAATGGGAAAGGGGGGAAATCCAGAATAAAAAATGGGAGAAGGAAAAATGTGCCAAAATATGGAAGCACGATT
>NC_051413.1:22367809-22367881 GCF_015228065.2 Penaeus monodon
ATGAAGGCTAGAGGTAATTCTGATGCGACTGTATATGCATGCATTTGAATAAGGATGCATGGATGCAAGTCA
>NC_051413.1:22368090-22368674 GCF_015228065.2 Penaeus monodon
GCCTAGTCATAAACATCAGCCAAAAAACACAATACCAATAACTCCCACAAACAATCAAAACCGAAGAGAATCCACTATAGTAAATCAAATCTGGAGGAAAAAAATATTAATAAAGTCTCCCCTTTCACCTCTGATCTCTTTCCATTTTTCATTGCTCTGACATCTTCCCGTTTTTCACGCTGTTCGAACTCACGGCCATATGTATTGATCGTCACCGTCTTTTCTTAGTAGATTTTTGTTAGTTCTTTTAGGTTTATGGTCAATAGAAGTGTGCTGTTTGGCTGCACTGTAAGAGCTGTTCCTTGTATCCACTTTGTTTGGTTTATGTTTATTTGGACACCTGGTATTAGAGGAGGGGGATCTGTATTCGAAAAGAAAGGTCGTGCTGATTTCTTTTTGTCACCTTTTCCATTATCATTTTCCTCTGCTGGTTGATATAAGTGGCATGATGAAATATGTGTAGAAAGGAATGTCGCCGCGACTGGAAAGAGGAATTTCATGGTTCAGTGATTTAGAACAAAGATAATGGCCATAAAAAAGGTGAGCCCAAAAATATTTATAATTGAATATATATGTTCATAAGT
>NC_051413.1:22368913-22369265 GCF_015228065.2 Penaeus monodon
CGGTTTGTTTCAAATATTTGTGGTGGTAATGCAAGTACATTACACTGATTCTTGATAATATTCTTCTTTTTTACAGTCTGTACGGTGTTGGTTTTTAACAGTTGTTATTTTGAACACGTAAGGGAGAAGTCGGAGATAAGTATCATTGAACTCTGATTGACGTCATGTATGTGGGTGTCTGTGTATACATATCTGATTGTACACAGTATATGACAGCAGGGATTGCCATTCTTAATTTTCTGGAACATAATTTATTTATCTTGAGAATACTAATACCGTAATACAAATTACGATACATATTTAGTATATTCACTTATATACTAGTATATACCAAAACAATAATAATGATAAC
>NC_051413.1:22369376-22369636 GCF_015228065.2 Penaeus monodon
CACATATATTCATATACTATGATGTACAGCAAAATTAACTACATATAATTAAGGTAATCAAGTAAGATGAAATAAGTGAATAAAGAATAATACAGAGTTTTGATATATAACCTACCTGAGGAGAGGGCTATCTTCCGTCTCTGCTGGGTCCTAAAATCACACGACATACCTGAATTTAGCGCCCTTCACGCGTCAGTAACCTATAAGTAATTTGATTAGGTTTTTTTTGCATTGGGAAGAGCAAAGGGTGGACCATACGC
>NC_051413.1:22369656-22370304 GCF_015228065.2 Penaeus monodon
TACACATCTCGTCATATGAACTGGAAGGCTGTACATGTAACTGAATCTCAAGAAGTCCTTTGAAAATATTCAGTAGCAATGGGGTTTGAAAAGACGTGAGAGTATTTTTTTTCAGGTGCATGGATATATGGGTCTATATGTATATCATTTTGTGTGTGTGTTGTGTCTAAAAGCAAACACAATATTTCTTTCTCTAATAACTCGAAATCAAACGTTTCGATTTCCTTGAACCCATCTTCAGTGAAATTATATATTGTACAGATTTTAAAAAATGGTCTTTGATATTATATACATCCACTTGTATTTAATAATGTAATAAATTACAATTAAAAAATCATTATTGCAGTTAAAGCAAATTGTATACCAATACTACTGCATACCAATACTATTGCATACCAATACTATTGAATACCAATGATATTGCATACCAATACTATTGCATACCACTATTATTTTAGATTTTTAAGATTGATGGCAAGGTTTTCACTAATTATCTTCATATATATAAACACAAATGTAGAGTAAACATTTAGTTAATGATTAATATATAGGGAAATTATCAAATAAACGATCAATACTTATGAAATTGACATTATATTACATTGAAATCATTACCATTTCAAAATTAGAAACAAAAAACTTTTTGTT
>NC_051413.1:22370704-22371356 GCF_015228065.2 Penaeus monodon
CGCGCGCGCGTATGCCCTATCCAGGTCATCAATTGACCCTAGGAGAGCATAAACAGAAGTACGAATAGTAAAGGGTATGCGGCATTCTTAAAATTCTCCAAGGCAATTTCACGTAAAAAGGGAAAAAAAGAAAAAAGACAGGCAATACGAATGATACATGTATAAAGAAAGAGCAAGAGTGAGAGAAAATACAACTCTGGCGTGAAAAACGTATCCCATGCTGTATCATCTTCGAACCCGCAGAACCATGGTTAAAATGGAATTAAAAATACATGGGATCAGTATATCCTAGACTATTTCGTATAAATCGTCCTTGGAGTCTTTGATTCCTCTCACGAAAGTCAATAAATTAATTGAAATAGCAATGATATACTCCATTTCTCTCACCAAATAATCCCGAGATAGATCAAAGTCACGCAATGCTAACATTTTTCTTATCCGAAACATGTATTTTCTCAATCTAAATTCAGAGGAAACATTTTCCCTAGGAATGAAAAGCTAGTATAAAATAAAGGATTTATAGCGTAACTGCCACTTGGTTCAATGAACTAGAAATCGATTGCATAGACAGTTGTAATTAAATAAGCTGTACTGAGATATGTAGGTGTCTCTTTGTCTATATATTTGTCTATGATAAATATAGACAAAGACG
>NC_051413.1:22371456-22372231 GCF_015228065.2 Penaeus monodon
TCAGTTTGTAGACGTGTAGGAACAGGCTTCAGATAGTAGAAAAAAATCCATTCATATGTGTTTATATACGTATATATATCAATAAATTCCAATAGCCAAATATTACGGCAAATATATCTCTTTATATCCTCCATACCAACTGGTCCATAAATTGGTTTTGGAAGACATATACAGGCTGTATAATTTACAGTAGCACGCCCTTAGATAGTTAAGATTGCATATTTGCTTATAAAGTTTATTACCAAATCCTATTTATAAGCCACAACACTAGAGTATTTTACATGAAAAGTATACTGATAACCTAGTCTTTAATAATACTTTGTGTGTTTTCATGATGATGAATTTAAATGAAAAACGAATCTACATTTCGTACATTCCATCAAATGCATCGAGTGAAATCCAATGGATTTCAATTCCGTGAAAGATAATGACATTTAAACGAAATTCGCACGCCATCTACATAAATTCACTTGATTTTTTTTTACACAGGTGTTAAGTAATAGCCAAACGAAATCATTGACAGGCCTAACATCACTCTCCAAGGTGTAATGATTGAAGCTTGAGTTTTTTTTTTTTTAGTTGATGTATAAGTGACAAGCTGTCGATGGATCAATAGAGGAATGAATGGATAGGTGACAGATATCTGAGGTCAGTTTATTAGTGTTAAAGGAAACTGATATTATACTGTCACTTGGCCATACAGTTATATGGCCGGCGTGATTAATCTTGTGTGTGAAGAGGGTGTTACGTGTATGCTTTATTACTGAATCTCCGA
>NC_051413.1:22372967-22373336 GCF_015228065.2 Penaeus monodon
GATTAGGAGACAAAACTCTTTCCCTGTCAAATTCCTATCCGTTGCTTTCACTCATACTTTGAACCCTTTATAGCCAATATAAATGCATCCCCATCTATTAAGCTGCTTTTGCTGGAAATGTGTAACCTTGGGCGCGGGGCTTATGCATATACCAGACTATCTAGGATTAACATTGTGAAGGCTCATAATTCCCCATCTGGCCTGACTCATTCCTAATTACAGAGGGCTGAGCCTAGCACTACAAATATTATGCATGATGGCTTCTAATTGAATTTTCATAGAGGCTAGGTATTTTCTATTTCCCTGCTCCCCTTGATATATAAAAAAAGGCATTATCTGTTAGGAAAATATTGTGGTAAAGGTAATGAT
>NC_051413.1:22373842-22373993 GCF_015228065.2 Penaeus monodon
CGCTCTTAAGAGTTCGTGTTGATTGATAACAACTGCAAACTCAAGTATGAGACTGTAGTACGCTTAAAGAGATCGTGATAATATTTAAACACTGCACCAAAATTAGAACAGAACAGTCCACGTAACAAGTGGTGGTAAAAACACAGAAAAT
>NC_051413.1:22374685-22374988 GCF_015228065.2 Penaeus monodon
TTACTAGTACACAAAAAACGCCACCACAGAAATACACAAAAGGGAAATCCAGTAAAATGTCATCACTGTTACATGTGCATTTCACTTTTTTTTCTTTAAGAATAAATTTACCATCTCATAGAACCTATCCAAAGTTCTCGTAATGGCTGACTTTCAGTGACGTCATTTTGGAAACTGCAATTAATCAGTCTTTAAGAGTATTAGGTATAATTGCCAGGATTTCTTTTATCATCGGAATATGCATTTAGATTCAGAACATTTCAGTCATTCATGATGATGCAACGCGTTGTTCAATTCGTTTAC
>NC_051413.1:22375751-22376287 GCF_015228065.2 Penaeus monodon
GCTTCCCTCTGACCTACAAAAATTGTTTACTTAACCTATTCCCCTTTCCTCAAGCATAGCTTTGTCTAGTCCAAATTTTGCCTGCGCTGTACCATTTTCCAAGTTTTATTAATTATTTTTTCTGTTACGCGCTTTTTGTAAATTGAAATGATTTTCAATAATAATGGATTTTGAATTAAGCCTGTTTTATATTTAAAAAGTTTTTATTTACGTTTTGCTGTCGGGCATTTTAGAAACCCGAGCATGTTTTAACTAATCTGCCGCTTTGGCTCTGCCTCTTTAATTGCATTTTTAGCAACATGTGTTGTTACAATTCTTTTGTTTATAGCGCATTTTTTATTATATCATTTCCAGTTTTATTAGCAGCAGCGAAGACTTTTTTCTTTCGTTTTTCCCTAGTAAATAATTTGTTTGGCGCCTTCTTGTCCATTTTCAAGGGCACTGGCAAGTAATCCTCTTTGTTTGTGCATATTTTAAATATTTACCTTTATGTAATTCGTGTTTTTTTCCACTTCCTATTGACTTTAATGTGTTCA
>NC_051413.1:22376771-22376989 GCF_015228065.2 Penaeus monodon
CGCTTATGATTATTGTTAGTGTTACCATCACCACCTTTATCACTGTCATAATTCAACTAAAAGTAAACAGTCATACGTGTAAAATATCTAGACCAGCAACCTAGAAACTTTATCACATAAACATCCTCAAAACAATATTCTCCATCATAACAAGATTTCCTCGTCGCCCATTTTAATATCTGTCATCGAACACGTACGTCAGCCAAAGCATGCGAATA
>NC_051413.1:22377047-22377697 GCF_015228065.2 Penaeus monodon
CAGCAATAATTTTTTTTGCAGCAGTAACAGCTTCTCCAACCGTAACAACCCATTTTTCTGCAGCACAGCCTACCGTTCGTATAAGAAAATGCTTCTGCGAGGCTGTTAGAACGGCCGCGGACATCTTCAGACAGCAATGTGAAATCTGTGATAAATTCTATTACTTTCTCCAGCGCTCGTCTCTTTGAAAAGTGGAGAGAGTTCTTTTCTTTGTGCGGCTTAAATATCTTCGCTTTATGTAACGCGAGATTTCTTAATGTTTCAACCGTTTGCGGATGCGTTTGTGTGACTTTTGGGGTATTTTTTCTGTTTCATTTTTTATCATTATTATTATTTTAAGACCTTCCACTTTATCTCCTTTCAGAAGAGGATGGTAGTTTCATTACTCTCTCCTACTACCTACCGTGCATATATCAGTCTATTTATCCCCATAATGCAGCCGATTCCAGATCATATAGAACGGCTTAAATTTCGTCGCATCACGCTTGCCAAATTTCACGCCTGTCCAATAAATGTTGCAAAATGGTGGAACATTACATTTACGCTCGAGCCCAATGCACTCATCCATGTACAACACCTTTGTCGACGCTGTCTTGCAAGATATTACATTTAGCTTTCTGGTTCTTTAGCTTTTATTGGAGATATTTACA
>NC_051413.1:22377915-22378092 GCF_015228065.2 Penaeus monodon
GATGTGTGTGTGTGTGCGTTATCAGTCATAGGGAAATACTATATATTTTTCACATATTTATCTAATAAGAAAACGAAACAACCGAATCTAGCTGACCTCATGTAAAACTCCCAAAACAACATCTTTTTCACAGCTCTTTCTTCTTTCCTCCTCAACAATATTGAGCAGGACGAACGC
>NC_051413.1:22378178-22378512 GCF_015228065.2 Penaeus monodon
TTCTCTCCTTGTTTGCCATAAGGAGAAGCCCTTAGTATTCATGGCTGCGAGGGGAGAGGAATCCAATCACGACTTTCCGCGGAAGGTTTTAAAAGGGTTACTCTTTCCCATTCCGTCTTTTTTAGTGTCGATGGCTTTTGCTGTTATCGAGGATTTTCTTTTTCTTTCTTGTTGTGCTGTTTTTCGTCCACGGTGATGTTAGTGGCGATGCTTATCAAATATTTATATATGTTGTTCATGTTATATATTTTTTTTATAATTATATAAATGGGTAGATAGAGAGATACACACCCAGAATAAAACCCACAAAACCATATCTATGCTTGGACAGGTG
>NC_051413.1:22378593-22378728 GCF_015228065.2 Penaeus monodon
AGGAACTATACATCTCGAATCGGTTAGACAAGATCTCTCACACGTCAATACTGCTTTGATTATGCAACTTATGAGATCAAGTGCCATTGATTTGGAGCATTGTGTAATGCTGGCGCAATCAAGTTGAGGCTCCGT
>NC_051413.1:22379372-22379769 GCF_015228065.2 Penaeus monodon
ACGACCTTTAACGACACCCTACCTTCCTAACCCTGAGTCCCGTTCCTCCCGCTCTCGTTCACGGCAAATCCCTTCGCGATTCTCATCTCCATGAACACATCCAAGCCAAGACTCACCTGCCGCTTCCTCATCCCGGGGCAGCCAAGCATAAGTTGGCGGACTCGAAAGTCGCTTTAAACTTAGTGCAGCCGTTTTATATTCTGAATAGATATACAAATAAGAAACGTAACTTCCGCTTGTGGCTCGTTATCTTAACTGCTGCAGATTTGAAGTTTGGTCTCGACCTCCATTAGTATGTAAGCTCTATTTTGTCTTTTTTTTTCTTTGCTGAGCAAGGATTAGTAGTTTGAGTGCGTCTGCAAATGCTAATTCTAGTGGTTATCTTTCAGAACTAACG
>NC_051413.1:22380148-22380671 GCF_015228065.2 Penaeus monodon
ACTACTGAAGATCTAAGTATTTCAAAAATAAAAATAAATATATTCGTCCTTTCCTCGCCTCCATCTCTACCAGCGAGGTTTCCTTTTAGCCCAGTTTCAGTTCATGGACGTTTTCTCTGCCTCTTTCCTTCTGAATGTTCTGGCACAGTGCCAAACTCATGGTTATATTAATGATGGAAAAGCGTCCGTTTTCGATGCATCAAAGCAACTCCAAACCATTATGGCGGACCGTCCTACTTAAACATTTCTCGTCACTTTTCTTCCTATTTTTCACGTTCTCTCTCTCCCTCCTGTCATCTTCCGCGTCCCCAGCTCATTACTGATACTGCAAAATAAAACTTTCGCCCTCGTCTACCGGTTCAATTTGGTGATTTAACCAAGTGTTTTCAGCAAACTTGTGAAGGGCAGTAAAATGTTCCTTTTGGGTGAAATGATTGCTTTTGGGTTATGTTTCCATCTGTAACCTTTTATAGGGAGTGTTATTTTTCCGGAAGTCTGAACAATGAACACTGGTATTCTTATA
>NC_051413.1:22381495-22381819 GCF_015228065.2 Penaeus monodon
GGCATAAAGAGTTTTAAGATAACCCTGCTAGAGTAAAATTTTGCTTAACCACGCCGTTGTTTGTTATATCATACCCCTGTAGTCTGGCGCTAACACAGACTCATGAAATATTTTACAGCAGGTATAAACCGCTACATGTTTTCCTTAGTACGCGGTTCTACTATATCTTTAAAGAATTCCTTTTATAGCGTAATGCAGCATAAAAATAACATATGCTTTTTCCTCTTCCTTCAGATAATTGTTATGGATATGTCAGTCACTGAAAGTAGAAGGATGCTTAAGTTTTTTCATAGCAGTTATGAATACCTCAATCTCAGAGATAAA
>NC_051413.1:22382503-22383037 GCF_015228065.2 Penaeus monodon
TTTCATCAAACTATTTCCATCGAGAAATGGACAATAAGAAAAAAAAAAAAACTATAAATGAGAATCTACATACCAAATTCCTTTTCCTGAATCTGCAAGAAATCCCACTAAAAATCATCCCAAAAGAAAAAGAATGAACGAAAAGTAATGCCCTGGGTTGCAAAAGCTCCGACCTTCTCTGCAAGCCAGGCCGATTCAAGTGTCACATACAGCCTACAAGTTTTACCGTCCGAACTGCCTGATAATGTACGAACTTTTAATGTCGGAACTTTTTAACAAAATGCCTCTGAACAAGTCGCGCTCCGTTTCCCCTTCCTTAATTGGGTCTGCTTTGCATTTATCTTCATGTTTTCCTGTACTGCTGCTTGTTATCGTTATCATTATTACGATAACCATATCTCTCTGTCTAATTCTATTTTTGTCGTAGGTCTTGTTATCGTCTGCCTCATCATGGCATCGTTACCATTACATACATCAGCATTATCATCAAACCGAAAATGAAAATATGGTATCAAGGGAATCGTCAAAAACAAG
>NC_051413.1:22384898-22385172 GCF_015228065.2 Penaeus monodon
CAGTAAGTTATGCTAGCGATTTAATGTGACATTCCTATGTCTAATGGAGAAAGTAATTAAGGTTTAAATTCGAGAATATGAGATGCAAATGACTCTTTCATAACGGATTTAGAAAGATTTGGAAGGAGAAAAAGAGGTAAAAAAATACTGCCAGGTAATTTAAGATAATGATTGTACTTCATATTCTGGGGGGAAATCCATATATGAATGAAATTATAAATATTTTATAAATAATTGTACAAGTGGAGATACTTTTCCAGCATCCCGAAGTCAA
>NC_051413.1:22385429-22386264 GCF_015228065.2 Penaeus monodon
CATGACTCCGGTTACACAGTCCTTGGCTCACTACATCACACTGTTTCCCAGGTTTACAATTACGGGAACAGGGTGAAGCTCTTTTTAACACCTAAAACATATGGTGTTAGCCCTTAGCACTTTTGAAATTTATCCATTCTACTAAGAGTCATATAGTTGTGCCAATAATATCAAAACCAGTAGAATTATGTATCCAACATTCTTCAGTCGATTCAAGCCCCTTTCCTATTAACTGTTGAGCTTCAAGCACTATCTTCACTTAATCTAATAATTCGGATTCTGCACTATTCTCATACACACTATTCATGTGCACCATGCACTTATCAGTTCCACTGGTGCTAATGCAAGAAACTCATGTATTCCAACACTTTTTTTTTCACATATATTAACATTTCTGGAAACAACCCACAGCAGGCCTAGTTGGTATTTCTACTGTTAAGCACTATTAAGCTCAGTGGGTAGATTTTGATATCATCGCCCTAAATCCCCCTCAGAAATTTTAGATCATTTATAACTAGATCCACAACATTCCTCGAATTTCTATATTTGACACAACCGGAGGCAGTTATAATCATATCCATTGTAAATAAGATTTCAGATGGACTACCGGTTAGACCGTCTTCCTGGCTCTTGTCATAATTTCCACTCTTTATTTCTTACAGTACATACATCACACACGTACTACCTGAAGCGCTTAACAAAAGAGGCTTATTTTCTTTCAATGAGGATGTGGCTGACTTACCAGGAGATAAGGAACACAAACCGATCAGTTGTAATTATTCATCTAGGAGACTTTCGACCTGCAATAAGTAAAATACAGAAAAAAATATAGAAA
>NC_051413.1:22386299-22386805 GCF_015228065.2 Penaeus monodon
AGAAAAAAGAAGAAAATGAAAGAAAAAGAGAGAAAAGGATGTCTCACTCCCCCTCCTCTTCTGCAATCTGTACCCCTAATAACACAGGTTTCATATCTTTCCCTCTCTCTCCAAACCCGTACATCATACTTAAACACCACAATGCGTAGGTCGATCCCATTCCCCAGGTACTATCTGTCATCCTAAATTTTTTATTCTGGGACGGAGGGAAGCCCTTTGGGGGAACAAGAACCTCGCATCCATTCTTTGTCAACTTAACCCGAAGGGAAAGGAACGGCAGAAAGGTCGCCTGTTATATTTCGCGATTTATCACTCTTTGGGATACTTCACAAGGATCTTCCATTATGGCGGAGGAGGTCTTCGGGGAACCTTTGGATTCGCTTGTGTTTTATTTGGCTTTCATAGGTATTCATCTTTTATTAGGGGAGTTGTATGTAGTGTTAGGTTTATATTCATGTCGAAAAGACTTGCAGGTAATGAATGCATATAAATTTATGTCTATGAAT
>NC_051413.1:22387112-22387218 GCF_015228065.2 Penaeus monodon
CACAAATTATCTCAATTTTCAACGTAGGTTCGATTTACTAAATTTATCTAAATCATAATGTATATAGCAATTATATATGATCCCCCTCACTGTAATTATGTTGTAC
>NC_051413.1:22387869-22388076 GCF_015228065.2 Penaeus monodon
CATCTCTCCTGTAAGCTTCTCAGTACACCAAGGCGAAAACGAACGCTACATACACTCCCCCACCTCCACCCCCTACCACCCCTTCACTTCTTCATCCCTTCATTAGTTCTCCCTCGCCCCCCACCTCCCATTTTCCTCCGTTCACCGTCGTACTTATCGCACGAACATGTCGCAATCAGCCAGTGTGAGGAACAATTCTTTTGTCCG
>NC_051413.1:22388312-22388607 GCF_015228065.2 Penaeus monodon
AATACGCAGAATCTCGTACAAAACACAAAAATACGATCATTAATTATCTCAAGTAACACAAATTGCATATAACACATATGCAATTTGAATTTAACCTCAGGTAACACACATACAATGAAGTGTCCGATTACATCAATTGAAATACAATCCTCCCTTTCAGTAGAATAACGCCCCTTCAAACGATTCCATTTTTTGTTCTAACAAAAATAAGTATAAACATAATTCATTTGTAAATTAAATAGATTGATATAGGTATACAGATCAAAAAGCAAATACCTTCCCATGCATACATATG
>NC_051413.1:22388922-22389421 GCF_015228065.2 Penaeus monodon
AGATAGAAATTCCAAAGTATGATATAAGGTAAAATTGTCCAAGCTTCTCAGATTACGGTAGCAAAAGAAAAGATGGATCATAATAATTTTGTAATACTTTCAACTTATACAAACGCATACGTGCACGCGCAGAAACGTTTCTATGTATTAACTAGATGACTATGAATGACAGTATGGAATATCAGATAACTAAGAAGACAGGTAAATTAAACTTAAATTCTTCACCTGGATACACTATGTAATTTCTTCATACTAAGACATTGTCTGTCCTCTGGAAAACTTATCTCAGCCAACAGGGAGAGCCATTAAAGTATCAATAATCACGCAACCAATATTACGGTAAACACAATGTGCTTGGAAAGTCATTTACGGTAGGAGATGGCGGACAAGACTCCTATTCTATAGAATAAACTTTGACTAAACCCGTCGTTAAGCAATGGCAAATAATTCGGTCGCAAGAGGTGGTTTATACCTTTATATCTCTCCAATTTGCAGTGCA
>NC_051413.1:22389596-22389852 GCF_015228065.2 Penaeus monodon
CCTCCGTTTCCATCGTATGTTCTCTGATCAATAAAATTAGAGCTCAACACCGAAATGATTCGCCAAAGGTCAGTAAATAGGGTCAGGATTCCTCCACCTCCTCACCTAACTTTAAACATTACCCTTCTTATATGCTTTGATGGGTGCATCTCATATTCTTATTATAATTTGTCACTTGTTTGGCGTTGTTATGACAGCAATTATTTGGAGGGTTGTCATGCATATGTAGCTGAACATATCAAACTAACCAGAATGT
>NC_051413.1:22390122-22392350 GCF_015228065.2 Penaeus monodon
CCAATGGTAATCCATCGTTGCCGAAGATGACGTTTTGTTCAAGTCAAAAATGAATGCGAAGGCGACTGTGCAGTCCAATTTTTGAACAACAAATTCGTTCACAGTGAGGACATTGAATCTGTCCAGGGCCTGAGGCCATTGCAGAGATTTTTTCTTTTCTTATAGGAATTTTGGGCTAGTTCTTTGTGGCTAGACTTATAAACACCATGAGCATGGTGCACTAAGAGCTCGCCATCCAGGTTGTCACTAGCACGACCCTCCAGGGGTTTTGGCTCGATAAGAGCTCATAGTCTGTATCTTTCTTTGGTTTGCCTTGATTCCTGCTGCCCTCAGACAGCCCCATAGAGGAGTTGTTTGGGCAACCGGGAAGCATCCATGTGTATAACATGTCCTAACCATCTCAGTTGTGCCTTGAGGATCATTGCTTCAACACTGGTTGACTGAGATCATTTCAAGACTTCTGTATTGATAATTTTATCCTACCAGTCTATCTTGAGAATGGACCGCAGACTGCGCAGATGGAACTTTTCAAGGGCGTTCACATGCAACAAGGTCCAACCATAGAGGAGACAGGTGAGAACAACTGTCTGGTATACTCTGAGCTTGGTTGATATATAGATGTTTTTCTGGGAGATGACGCATAGGCGTCCCATTGCCTGGTTTGCTTTGCAAAGCTTGGTATTGGTTTCCTTATCTAGAAAACCATCGTCATCAATCGCACTTCCAAGATATTTGAAGTCTGTCATGGTCTTTAACTGAATACCTTCGATGGTGATAGTGAGGGGTTGTGGTGCCGTGGCTAGGACAGGTTGGAATAGAGCACTCTCACAGAGTGCCATGAAAGCACAGTCATCAGCAAATAGGGCTTCAATGATGAGGCACTCTCTGATCTTCGACTTAGCATTGAGATGGCGAAAGTCAAAGAGTGAACCATCCAAACTGTATTTGATGTGGATGCCGTGCTGGCATGGTTCAGTACACATGTAAAAACAAACTGAAAAGCACTTCCATACCTTCATGAAAGAGCTGTGTAAGTTTGACAAATTTTCTGGGACCTATTTTTGGTGAGAATAATCCCCCGGCCATCTCTCTTTACTGTGCACTTTTCTTGCACCTGACGGATGGTGAAGATCATGTCGATGGTGCTGCGATTTGGCTGAAAGCTGCCCTGAGACTCTGGCACGTTCTTTTCAGAGATACTTATCACAAGTCTGTTTAGTATGATTCTGGCCAGGATCTTCCTGGCAGTTGACAGTAGGGAAATCCCGCGATAATTCCCACAGTCGGTTTTGCTGCCTCTGTTCTTGTACAGAGAAACGATTATGGCATCTCTGAAGTCCCTTCGCATGGCTTCTCACTCCCAGATGTCAAGTAGGAGGAGATGGAATGTTTGAAGCATGATGGGGCCTGCAGGTATTCCATACGTGCTTGGGGCTTTTCTAGAGCTGGTTTGGGCTATTGTCTTTTTGAGTTCTTCATTGGTTGGTGGAAAGTCAAGCTCTTTAATGGTATCACGTCCAAAGCTGTATTCAACTATTGAAAGTTTATTGAGAAGGCTGTTGACATGTTCACGCCATCTGTGGTTTATTCTCTTTTTGTCCTTTAGCAGGGTAGAGCCATCAGATGAAAGGAAAGGTGAAACACTAGATCTGGTGAGACCACAAATGGATGTGAGGGTGTTAAAAAACATTATTGTATTTCGGGGGTCTGTGCGCAATTGCAGTTCAACAGCCTTTTCCAGTCACAAAGTGTCCTGCATAATTCGTAGTAAAGACAGAGATCATTTTGCCAGGCAATATTAGTATGTCTGAAATTTGAGTGTCTTTTTCATCGAACCAATCCTGGTGATTTCTTGTCTTCTTGCCAAGTGTTGACAATGCAGATTCTGTTACTACCTTTTTGAATTGCTCCCATTTTATTGTTGTGTTTCCTGACAGAGGCCCATGGGTAGTGAAACTATCATCAAGTTGAGTAGCAAAATGCTGTTTTTGAGCTGTGAGGGTGAGCTTCCTAGTGTTAAGGGAGAGTTTGACTTCTTTGTGTTGCTTATGTCTGGGGGTATTAATATGCAGTGACAGTATGGATCTGATTAGTCTATGGTCAGTCCAGCATACAGCCCCATGCATGGCTCTAGTGATTCTGAAATCAGAATATAATTTTGGAGACAAAAAGTCAAAAATATATTTCAAATTATTTCAAAATTAGGAAAAAAAAAAACAAAATTATTT
>NC_051413.1:22392401-22394143 GCF_015228065.2 Penaeus monodon
AATTGTTACGGTGTATAAATCCACTGACAATGTCCCCTATTTAAGTCAACAATGAAGCGATTTTAACTAATGCATTTGATGGTGTTACAATATTTACATGTTTAGACAGGGCAGCAACTTAACAAGTTCACACTTACATTAGCTTTGCCCTTAATATATTCAATAGAAAGAGAATAGCATTGTAATGCCAAAGCCCATAGCATTAATCTACCGCAATGACTTCTGATCAACTTGTAGAATAAACTCCTTGTCATGCAGGTAAACTATGAATTTATCTATAGCCCATACAATAGCCAAACATTCCCTTTCGATGGTGGCATAGTTTACCTCACGGCCAAGTAGTTTCCTACTCGCATATGCAATGAGCGTCTAGCAACCACTTGTCTTTTTTTAAGAGTACTGCTCCTACCCCGTATCTGTACGAAGATAAACGACTTTATTCATATCTGGCAAACAAAGGACGGTTAGGCATGAGAACATATTTTAAGGACTCAAAACTCTCAATCTGATGTGGATTCCAATTAATTTAGTTACTGCTGCTCTTTCTTAATAGTTCATTAAGGGGAGCTGCAGTATTCTATATAAATTTCATGTATATCCAGTAGTACCGATAAAGTGTTTTGTAGTTGCTATTGTAGGTAACGGCGGAGTTGATAGCTTGTGGCGGACGCCATAATCACTTCACTCAGCTAACAGTCAATCCATGCTCTCTTTATCTTAACAAGGCTCTTTCCACATCTCCTAAATGTTTATACCAATTACTATTATGTATCATAATGTTGTCAAAACAGCAGTTTACGTTAGATAGGCCACTTAACTGCGCATTAACCTTATGAGGACAAGGAGTTATTCCTTATCCTTGATTTTACTTTCCCTAAATTTTCGGCGGTATGAATCAGCATTTACAGTGTAAGCCTTTAGCAACGCTTCTTTTAGCTTAATGTAGTCCGTAATACTCTCTTCTGAGAGTATTTCAACGCGCGGCCTCGCAAGCACGACCCTATATATGCGTGGTAATCTTTTCGTCTTCACTTACAAATGTCTGCCAGTCTCTCGATTGTTTTGCAAAAAGCTATCTAATTCGTCTTCTCCGTCTGTAAATAAAGGCAATTTAAATCCCTCTAGACATGGCAGGCTTATTTTATTACTCGAATCCCCTTGTGTTCTATTTGAACCCGAACGCCAGTAAAAGTTCATGCGCTCACTGCTTTTCCGCTTCGGTGCTTTCTAACTCTAGCCTTCGGAGTTCCCTTTATGCGACCCTCTCCTCTCTATCAACACTTTCCTTTAACATTTCTTGTTCCTTTACAATGAGTTTTTCCGCAGCTTCGCCACTTAAACCAAGTGTTCGAGGTCTTTCTATGATTTCATGCAGTTGCGCCATTGTAGAAATTCTAAATACAAAGCGGAAAAAGTATAATTCTTTGGCATCTGAAGAAAATAAACGCATTCAAGCTTCCAAGATCAGGAAAGCAATTGTTACTTCCACAATCACGGCGTACCACCGTCGCAATGTTATGAATTGCTAACCGATCGCCCTAATTACGAGGGACTGTAGGTAGAGTTCCTTAACGCAATGTAAGAATTTGAATGAAGCGAGATGCTACTTCCGAGACTAATGTCGCAGTATACAAAGTGAAAAATACGACCCGTTATAGTTAAACTTTAACTGAGTACAACTTTGCCACGACACCTTTTACGCGGTACAAGATATATGTGGAAGTTTAAAAATCTTCAATAGA
>NC_051413.1:22394161-22394336 GCF_015228065.2 Penaeus monodon
AAGAATCTACAACTTTAGGACAAGATTTCAGAAGCAGAAAAAGGATTTTACCCAAGATTAATATTGCCACAAGACTGACGAATCCTACTCGCTGCGCCAGCTGTAGTAGGTCCTTTCCTTAAAAAAAAAAATAATAATAAATTTAAGATGTTTGTTCAAAAGGAACTTATCGTAT
>NC_051413.1:22394462-22394652 GCF_015228065.2 Penaeus monodon
AAAATATCCTTAGGTGGTTTCAGAAAATTTCACTTTTTACTGGATCGCCAAGAACAAAGCCAAGCTTCAGAAGTCAGCTCTAATATCTTATATGAAAATCAAAAGGCTGAAAGAACAAAAGCAGAAATAAGAAAATTCAAACATTTATTTCAAAGTTATTTAAAAATGGGAAAAACAACAGAATTATTTG
>NC_051413.1:22395035-22395590 GCF_015228065.2 Penaeus monodon
ACACTGTTTACTTATGTGTCTATGTTGTAAAACATCTGATAACATGACATAATATACCACCTACTCCTGAGCAAGCTTTACTTGAATCTGTAATACCGATGGTTATCCTTCCAGTTTTATTTCCTATATATTATAATCTTCGCCTCGATAAGATGATCGGTATTCAGTCAAACGTTTTGAAGCCATATACACTAACGATTTAATCCCATTATATTGAACTTTCCAATATCATACATTTTCAAATACTTTCGCGTAGGATTACCAAGGGTTTACATATGAATCACTGTAGAAGTAAAGGAAGTGGCCTTACTGCAAGTAATCTGTCTGAAGTGAGATTGAATCTTCACTTTACTGCATGATTAGTTGAAGAAAAAGGCAAGATCAAGGAAACTGGGAAAGAGATAGTTTAACACTCGTGTGCCAACGGCATTTTCCGTACTTACAAATACAACAACCAGAAGTAAAAATGTAACACACGGCATGAAAGGTCATATTCTCTTCTCTACAGATTAAAATTAAATGGCGAGAATGGGTATGAAAAATGTACATTTTACG
>NC_051413.1:22395643-22395980 GCF_015228065.2 Penaeus monodon
ACCAAACACAGTTTCACCACCTGCACTCTCTACTATTGAATCTTCTACCTGAAGCATCAGTCACACTGCACAGGGTCACCCAACGACCCTTCTGATATCCAGAGAAAAAAAAAACGACTTTCAAAACAACAGTTAGAAAGCAACGGAATTTCACATCTTAAGCGACTAGAAACTGGCTTGAACAAGACACTTGCTTTATTGGAATACTTGACGAGTTTTCTTCCATTATGATAGAAGCCGAGGTATGACTTGTGCTTTAATGTCGTGTTCTTCTTCTCCGTCTGACTTTCTGTGGAATTATTTTTCTGTGAATACTGTGAAAAATATTATTTATTTA
>NC_051413.1:22396262-22396448 GCF_015228065.2 Penaeus monodon
TACTATAGATCACTATATTCGCTAACCCCAGATCTCCATCAAGTTCGCAAATAATTCTCCGATATCGCATTAAGTACTGTAACACGAACGAAACTTCCATAACAGACAACGGCGAACAGTCATATTCTCAGTGAATTTGGGGATTGGCTCCTTTCTGGCCAGACGTCCTTCCGACAACTTGGCAAG
>NC_051413.1:22396508-22396587 GCF_015228065.2 Penaeus monodon
GCGATTAAAGGAAGGTGTAGAGGGGAATGGTTGTTCGTTCTTGTTTGTCTGCATTTTAACTGTAATAATTTGTGTAGTT
>NC_051413.1:22400148-22400420 GCF_015228065.2 Penaeus monodon
CTTTTACCGCATATGACATACACATTACCTCACATCAAACCCGGGCATTATCTGTCGTCCTGGAATCTTATCTCAGGCGAGAGGAAGAGTCATTGAAGTTTCAAGATTTACGTCTCCCTAAAAGAAAATGTCTTTTGGAGAGCCGCTTGCCTTGTTATCAAGGCAAGCAAATTGGAGAATAAACCTTGACTAAACCATTCGTTACAGTGCAAGGCTATTTTAACAGTAATAGGAGGTATGTGGTTTTCTATATTTACAACTTGTAACGCACA
>NC_051413.1:22400614-22400705 GCF_015228065.2 Penaeus monodon
CAACACCACTTACCGTATATAACCACACAAATGTAAACATTCACATACACCAGTCACTCTCTTAGGCCTACAAAACACAAAAAATCAGTTT
>NC_051413.1:22405030-22405294 GCF_015228065.2 Penaeus monodon
CTGGTCTATTGAAGCCCATAGGGATTGAGGACAAATTGTTCAGTTCAGTGAGAATAAAGAACTATAACAGTATGAAAAGTTGCGTGTCAGTAGAAAGAGTCTGGTCGGATTTTTCGGAATTAAATATTTCGATCTACTCCCTCTCTTTGCCGTAATCTCCGTCTTCTTTTAACACCTCCTTCCTCCATTATTATTTTATTAATATTTCCCTTCATTTAAAATCTCGCCTTCCAACAACTCTTTGTCTTCATATTCCCGTTTTTT
>NC_051413.1:22405465-22405745 GCF_015228065.2 Penaeus monodon
GTCTCTTCCCCTTCTCTTCCCCATAAATTCCATTTCCCCTAATCCTCTCACCCTTTCCCTTCCTTCTGACTTCCCCAACCCTCCCTTCTCATGTGGAAATTGGCAGACGGGGGAGTATGTGTATGCCTCCGTATGGGCGAATACGCTCACTGTGCTGTGCAGTTACCGTGGGTGCCAGACTAGTTTAGGAAAATTATGGAACCATGTGTTTTGGTAATGTTCGTGAGTAAAAGTTTCAGAGACATGTAGCTCATAAAATCCAAATGAGCGCTAAAAATGT
>NC_051413.1:22409158-22409431 GCF_015228065.2 Penaeus monodon
CAGTAAGTTATGCTAGCGATTTAATGTGACATTCCTATGTCTAATGGAGAAAGTAATTAAGGTTTAAATTCGAGAATATGAGATGCAAATGACTCTTTCATAACGGATTTAGAAAGATTTGGAAGGAGAAAAAGAGGTAAAAAAATACTGCCAGGTAATTTAAGATAATGATTGTACTTCATATTCTGGGGGAAATCCATATATGAATGAAATTATAAATATTTTATAAATAATTGTACAAGTGGAGATACTTTTCTAGCATCCCGAAGCCAA
>NC_051413.1:22409714-22410123 GCF_015228065.2 Penaeus monodon
ATACTCCAGGCTGTTTCCGCAAGAATAGCTTTCAGTCATGTTAACACTTATTTTTACTGGGATAACGTAAACGTATTTAAAAGACATCTACCCGATTTCTCTCATTCGTATTGTTCATCCAGCAATGTTCTTAATGTTCAAAATATCTTCAAATGAAATTCTTTTATAAGTTAGAGGGATTTACAAGATTGTCCTCCAATAACCTCCACAATTATTAGTTCTTAGTTGGAAAGGTTTTTGTACATTATATTTCTTTAAATGATGTAAGATTGTGAAAGGCATGGTATTAAGGATGTACAAATTAATATCAAAGTCTTATCTGTTACAGGACCTACTTTCGTCTCTTGGTATAATTATCATAAAAGCCAGTGACGTAACTACGGGGTTATACGAGACAAGATTTCTATAT
>NC_051413.1:22411016-22411355 GCF_015228065.2 Penaeus monodon
CGCATTAATTACAAACAAATCATCATTATTCCGTAATAAGAAAAAAAAATAAAACATTATATATAATCGTCAATATTGGTTGACTTCATTGGTCACTTTTTAATTGGGATTTGAACAGATTATTACAGTTCAAATAAAACTGCACAATATAAGGAAATCTCTGAGCATATAAAAAAATAGTATTAATTAGTATTAGCATACTAATTACTGTAAAATCGTTGTAAACAGCATACTTTTTTTTCTTTATGGAACGAATTGATTACGTCGGAAATGGATAATCGAAAAAGGGCAAAAAAGGATGAAAACTGCTATATCCGTTACCAGTAGATATTACAAGGG
>NC_051413.1:22411988-22412126 GCF_015228065.2 Penaeus monodon
TATATCAGCACAAATGAAAAGGAGTTATAGAAAATTAGAATCTTCACCAGCACCACTGAAACACGTACCTAATGCTTTTAAAGAAGGGACACGTGACCATAAGTAGAATGTAGCATGACAATTACCCGAAAATTGATG
>NC_051413.1:22412173-22412330 GCF_015228065.2 Penaeus monodon
CCTTCCCTTCCATGTGAATGTTCCTGATGATTATGAATACCAACACGAATATTAATGAAACAGAATTCTGATAAATATGAAACACAGCATATATTGCGTGGAATACTACGATCCTCATCAGCGTAATGCTGTATGAATATTTCTTTTCTACTCCTAG
>NC_051413.1:22412396-22412651 GCF_015228065.2 Penaeus monodon
CATGCCTGCGTTTCTAAAGGTTGCCACTTCGTCTATAAATTCTAGAAGCTAGTTGGATTCAAGTGTCATATACAACCTATGCGCTTTAACCCCGGGTGGCTGATAATGTAGGAACTTTTAAATAAATCGCCTTTGAATAAATTGCACTATCCCACACTTATCTCTTGCTGTGCCTTGATTTCTTGAGTTCGGTTGCTTTTATGATGATTCTTGTGGTTATATGTATAGGTAGTTGTTTATTTGTTGTAATTGCGT
>NC_051413.1:22414300-22414529 GCF_015228065.2 Penaeus monodon
ATATTATCCTTTTTATAAACATAGAAGGTAACCAAAGTATGATGTAAGGGAATTTCTTTGATAATAATATACTAATCTACTTTCAAACCAATGTAATCTTTATTAGTATAAACCATGCGTCTAGAAGTAGAATGTCGATCACACTGATATGATCCATGCACGTGTAAGAAATAACTTCTCTTTCACCAGAGTAACATTTGTTTTCTCTTGATTTACAACCTCTATCTTT
>NC_051413.1:22414571-22415012 GCF_015228065.2 Penaeus monodon
GTGATTTACACCCTCTAACTTTTTTTTTCTCTTGATTTACATCCTCTAACTCATCGGTTCCCAAAGTAGCGGTGGAAAGATCTTGTGTGTATGGGGGGGGGCGGCAAAGGAGGGTGATAGGAATCTTTAAAACCATTTTTCAAAATGCTTGGAATTTACTCATGTTAGCAATTATCATAACTGATTTGGTATTAGTGTGTATTATATATCTATTTTTTGCAGTTATATGCTGAAGATTTTCAATAATTTTTGAGTAAGGACGCTGCAAATGACGCCTTTATTTACTGATAAATATTGCAATGTTCGTGTGTTTTTACAAGGATGAAACAATGAAGAAATCTCTTTACCTTTCAATAGCCTGATATATAAGAAATATGTAAGTAAATAAATAAAAATATTCACACACACACTCATACAATATAATAAAATAACTATACATAC
>NC_051413.1:22415356-22415436 GCF_015228065.2 Penaeus monodon
CTACATAGCGTAGTTAAACATGTTAAAACATTTCCCAAAAGCTATAAGCTAATCATTCTTATCTTTCTTATCAGCCATAT
>NC_051413.1:22415462-22415653 GCF_015228065.2 Penaeus monodon
TCCGATTGGTTTCTGTGTCACATATTCCTCTTCTTCCAGCAATGTTTTGGTTTCACGGCCGCTTCCCTTTGTACAAAATCCTTTTCTAAGCTGGAGAGATTTACGAGAGTCTCCGCTTTAATAATCCCTGTTTCCTTTTTCACTGTTTGTATTGAAGTAACATTTGTTTGGCAAGAATTTGTTTCTGTTCA
>NC_051413.1:22415731-22415856 GCF_015228065.2 Penaeus monodon
ATCTGTCAGCAAACACGACAAAAGAGAAAAACAGGCCTTATAAATGAGAATAAGAGGAGAATGGTACTGGTATATGGCGTAGAAAACGTTGTGAATATTTGATGGCTAATAACTTACCAGCAAAA
>NC_051413.1:22415992-22416128 GCF_015228065.2 Penaeus monodon
CGTCTAGGAAAGGAAAATGAAAAACCCATAAAATAAGGCAAACCTCGTGACCCGTGTGTTCTAAAGCGATTAGTCATTCCATCACCAGAAAAGTACCCACGAAAGCGGTTCCCCGGACGTGCCCCCCCCTCCCACT
>NC_051413.1:22416199-22416321 GCF_015228065.2 Penaeus monodon
CTTCGAGATTCTAAACACGCGGCGCCCATATCCATCACACTTCATCACTTCAAGCCAACAGCGCCACTAGTTAGGGCTGTCGGCGCCTCGGATTCAGCAGTTGCCAGTTTATTTCCTGCACA
>NC_051413.1:22420877-22420965 GCF_015228065.2 Penaeus monodon
CGCTCATACACTAATCCAGTTATGAACCAGAAAGGGCAGCGTTAAGCCAAGTACACCACACGACCCAAGATAACCACAATTTGGTTAC
>NC_051413.1:22421783-22422227 GCF_015228065.2 Penaeus monodon
TTTTTCTTTTCTTTTTTTTTTGATTATGTGAGAGAGACAGAAATATGGGAGTGGGAAAAAAACTTTCAGCGATTTCGAGAGCTTGAACTAAAACCCCTACTGGAGTACTGTATTCTTCCTTTCACTCCGTACTCCGTATAATATAAAAATTTCCCCGTAAGGTGAGTACGAAATATAAATTCTAATGAATGTTAATAAAGGTGGCGGTAGAAAATTGAGGACGGCGAGCACAACATCTATCAACATTTATGCTTATATTAAATTATTGTGTGCTGCGTCTTAGTCGTAATAGTTGGTAGTTTAGTGGCATAATCTCCCTAATTTTTGTACTTTCGGTTGTTGAAAGTACAAAATCCCTCTTTTGTCACGATGAGGAAGATTTTGGGTTATTGGTCGAATAACTTCAGTTGAAGGAAATATTATTTTCAATGATCGTGCAGCATA
>NC_051413.1:22422379-22422650 GCF_015228065.2 Penaeus monodon
ATGAATATTAGTCATTATAATCATTAATTTTCATCACTATAATAACTGATCCATGTAATATTACAATCATGATACTTTTTTCAAATTTTAATAGAATCATTTATTTCTGTCACTTATAACTGTGTTACCCATTCGAGTATGAGATAATTTCACTTAAATGTCTGGTTTTTTCTTTAAACGTTCCATGAGTATGGTTTATAACGAGAATGTCTGTTATTGACTCTTATTGCAGTGTTCTTCCACGAAAGTCCTTATGAATCTATTAGTGTCA
>NC_051413.1:22423472-22424231 GCF_015228065.2 Penaeus monodon
GATATCTGTGTAAATGGAGAGAGAGAGAAACTGAGAAGAAAAAGCAAAGTCTGATAAGATAACGTCACTTCACATTTCGTCTTCATAAATATGATTATCTCCGAGCACAAAGAACAAGAGCGAAAAAAGAAAGAGAGATTACAAGAATAAATGAGAGAAAGAGGGACAGGGAAAAGGGAGAATAATAAGTAAAGAGAATGAGCGAGATAGAGTTTAAAAAGGAGATAAAAAGAAAGTAAAAAGGAGTAAGAAGGAAGGAGTGAGAAAAAGAGGAATGGGATAAAGAAAAAGAGAGAGAACGGAGGAGAAAACACGAACTGAATGAGTCAGAGAAAATAAAGAGAGTAAATAGGAAATATTTAGAGAGGAACAAAATAAGAAACAGAGAGAGAGAGAGAGAGAATATTACCCTTTCCTGATATTGCATATATAAAAGCGCAATACCAATAATTCAGTTTTATCTTCTTTTTTTCCTTCCTCTGCATTTTTCCTTACGTAAATTTGCCGTTGACGGGAAATACCATGCGTTGCAGCTTTTACCGGCATCGCATTTGGAATTGGCGGAAACAGCTCTGTCGTGGTGGCAAAGTGGACTGTTGCGGTGGCGGCATAGTGGGCTGTGATCATACTTTACTTAAAGATGTATTTCTATTAGATTGTTTAGTTGTACTGTATAGAAGGCTGTCTAACATTTCGATGCATCTAAATACGTGCAAAGCACCTATAAACCTTTCAGTTTCAGCAGTTGTGCAGATCCTG
>NC_051413.1:22426252-22426529 GCF_015228065.2 Penaeus monodon
TATAACCCTCATAGTGGGACAATTCCTGTGTCACTTTCGTTGCACAACAATTCCTCGAAGATAATATTCTCCCTTTCGTGAGCTTCTCACCTGAGGCAAAGGGCACGTGGATTGAAAGATAAAAAAAAATAGCTTTGGCGTGTAACAGACCAGACAGTTGGATGTGGTGTTGCTGTTTAGCGAGAAAGGGCGACGTATGTGTCCAGTAAGTGAGAAATTTATGAGGCGCGGATACACGTGCGCCTCTATGTTCGTTACTTCTTCTTTCTCTTTGTAA
>NC_051413.1:22427529-22428086 GCF_015228065.2 Penaeus monodon
ATTTCATCAAACCAATCAATACCCTTCTTATTCAGGTTTGTAAATACTTTTATACACTTTTATATATTCTTTATTCAATATTGGTTTTCGTCTGGCTCACATCTCTCCTAAAAATGTAATAACATTCTTCTCCAAAGTTTCAATTTACATTTATTCTGCAACTTTAAAATCCCCTTTCCTTTATACAACTGTTGCAACTCTTGCACTTTTCTCATCTAAATTTACCCTCAAACACCGGCATATTTCACCAGCAAGAGAAGTAATAAATTCCCGAACCTCTCCGTGTTAACTGTCGTGTTGGTGGTTATGTGAATAAGTTTTCATTTTCTTATCTTTTATCTGTTTTTTGGCACCTTATACTACTCACATATTTGAAGTAATTGAAACGACACTAATATTCTGATAAATATTCTCTATAGACGATTGATGTTAATCCAAGTCCTTATGATCACTTTCGTATTATGAAAATTTTGTTGCAGAAGTCCAACAGGTCAATATGGTACAATCTCCCGAGAACATATGGGACATTAGTAGTCTTTTAACCTATTTTAGAATCA
>NC_051413.1:22428201-22428386 GCF_015228065.2 Penaeus monodon
TTAGGGCGAGGGGAAAGGGGATCGATTAGGGATTTGAAATAAGTTTTCCCATTCCTCTTAGACATACTACGGAAATGACTTAACTTCTTACGGTTCCTGATTTTGCACAGAGACAAACGCCATTAACAGGCTGTCTGCAAATGCAACTTTATCCTCTTTTTCATAGTGTGAATCATTTGCAGCGA
>NC_051413.1:22428536-22428796 GCF_015228065.2 Penaeus monodon
CACCGACAGTCAGCCACAAACAAAGACCTGCAGACAGAGAGAAATTTATTTTCGTTCTGCAGAAATCTGTGAAAACAGAATTTCGCAGAACAAGATGCTTTGATCAGCGCTTTGACTATAAATCTTCGAAGAGAAAGCATTCCTGATGAAGCTTTAAAAACGAACAACTGAAAATGAATCCTTCCCTGTAATATGTTTCATTCATAACTTCCTTAACAATGGTCGCCATGAACTATGTTCGGAACCACTACATGATTTTG
>NC_051413.1:22429538-22429714 GCF_015228065.2 Penaeus monodon
AATAAAAAGTAAACAGAGAGAGATAGTCTATTAAGGCTCAATATATGTGTCATGTAGACATGCTGGTAGTATGTTTAATTCACCCTGCACTCAGGGAGTATACATAATATAATAATAACTTCTGAATTAAAGATGCTTATATTTCATGAATCTGCTTCCTTTTGTTTTAATGACTC
>NC_051413.1:22430651-22430719 GCF_015228065.2 Penaeus monodon
AAGAAAAGATTTCGCTTATCCATTCTATAGTAAAATATACATTGCCATACATACACAACAGCAGATAT
>NC_051413.1:22430752-22430885 GCF_015228065.2 Penaeus monodon
TATTTTTTCCCCAAACTTTTTTTACTTTTAGCTGCTTGTTTCACGTTGCTCTGAAAATATGTGTGTAGTCTCAAAAGCTTTTAATAAAGGCCGGGCAGACGTTCGAAAAATGGCGAGAATCAATTTTATGGCT
>NC_051413.1:22430927-22431203 GCF_015228065.2 Penaeus monodon
TCGTAGTTTTATTACAGGCCAATAATGCCTTGCGCCGGGAAACCAAAAGGGACCACTTTCTGTGTAGATGTGTTTCCGAAAACTTAACTTCACATGCAATTATAAGTTCGGACAAAAGATCCAGATTTCTAAAGAATAAAGTATTCACGACTAAGAGTAGGGGTCATTCTTTGAAATATTCTTCGTTCGAGTTATGGATATTGCGTCATATACAATCCGCAGTGCAACAACAAAAACGAACAGAGTATAAACTTGATTTCTGTGTGTGCGTGTATG
>NC_051413.1:22431347-22431659 GCF_015228065.2 Penaeus monodon
TCTAATATCTAGAAGCAAAGTTAACTACGTATGGAAGTGAGAAACCTGTATTAGAAAAATCTTTTCCGGCCATGACACAGAAGATAACATAAATACGACCTAGCTCATACTAAAGCATATTTAAGTATATGAATCTCCTACATATACACCCTAGTCACTGTATCCTACAGATTCTCTCATGAAAAACTTCCCTGTGTAGCCGTCCAAGTAACATTTGAAAAATTTGTGATCAATACGAACTTGATGTAATTAATTGAAAAAATATTGAGCAATCATAGATACCAAAGTATGAAGTTTAGGAGCACTCTAGGA
>NC_051413.1:22431817-22431960 GCF_015228065.2 Penaeus monodon
ACGCAGAGCGCGCGAGCGCGCTTTTTCTGGAAGATATTAAAAGTGCGAAACTTCTTCAAAGGCTAATTATAAAAGCAGCGTTGATTGTTGTGAGACCCAGGAAAACATGCAGAGGCTAACGATTTTTTTTGTGGGGTTGAATA
>NC_051413.1:22432107-22432293 GCF_015228065.2 Penaeus monodon
AGAGAGAAGAAGGAAGAGTGGTAGTATGTGTGTGTGTGTAAATGTGTAAATGTGTTTATATGTAATAGATATCATACATTACATTTATACTCAGTTTTAATGAAGATATTATGTTATTTTGCATCAGTTTTCCTTCTCTATCTAATAATCCGCTTATATACCAATTTCTCACTCACTCAATATCTT
>NC_051413.1:22434422-22434611 GCF_015228065.2 Penaeus monodon
ATTTCCGCGATATAATCCACAGTCACATGATGCACACTTATCCTATTTTGCTATTTTCGGACAAAGCCAGGAAATTTGCCATGATGGTGTCATTACCAGGAATCGAATTCCAGACCGCCGGTTGCCAAGAAGGAAACTGCAGACAGTGCCACGAGGCCGGATAAGCATATTTGTGCCTTATATCTCTCT
>NC_051413.1:22435551-22435633 GCF_015228065.2 Penaeus monodon
GGTGTCCAAGAGCATGTTTTTAATCATGGCGAGGAAGCACTAACCCTGCACGCTGTGGGGTCCACCAGGTCGAAGGCTTTCT
>NC_051413.1:22435972-22436767 GCF_015228065.2 Penaeus monodon
AACCCCCCCCCAAAAGTCAGAAATTCAACCTCCTCTTTGTTCCGCTTTTGGCAGTCGCTCTCGCGCTTTTAATCATCTTACCGGCGACTCACCCTGGTCCAGGAATTCTTAAGGAAAGAGGAAAAGTAGACATGGAGAGACGGATATGTGGGTCTTGGGAAAGGGGAATAAGAAGGAGAAAAAGAAGACGAGAAGAAAAAAGAAGAAAAAAAGGAGTGCCTACCGAAAGGAGAATATACGAGAGGGAAGGGAAGAAAGGATGAAATAGGGGAAAAAAAGGCATAAGAAAGAAAAAAAGGGATATGAAAGTTTGGATAGTAAAACAAAACGAAACCAGGAACAGAAGAAAGTGAAAACAGGAAAAAAAAGAAAGGAGACGAGGAAAAGTAGAATGGATAAGAATGTTAGGAGAGAAGGAAACGAAAGAATATTTAAAGAAGGAAAGAAAAAACATTAAACAAAGAGAAATTTAGAAAAAGATCTAATTCAAGAGCAGAAAAAGAACAATAAAGAAAATTAGAAGGCCCAATATGATAAGAAAACTATAGAAGGAAAGTACAATAAAAAACAAAATAAAAAAAGAAAGAAAAAATTAAGAAGACCCAATAAAAGAAGAAAGAAAAAAAGTAGAAAAGAAAAGAAAACTAAAAAAGAACAAAATAAAGAACTTACGAAAGGAGAGCAAAGGAGCAAAAATAACTCGCATTCCTCTCCGGGATTCCCAACATGGCGTCCGCGTATCCATCACCCTCCATCACGGCGCCCCGACCGACGCTGCTGACGGTGAAGCTGTCG
>NC_051413.1:22436898-22437458 GCF_015228065.2 Penaeus monodon
GGCGAGAGTGCAGGGGAGTGCAGTCGCGTTTCAATGTTTCAATCTCGGGCAGGGGTGGGTGGTGTGTGTGGGGGAGGGGGTGATGAGAGGGATAATGTACTTTAATTTAGTTTGTTTTTGTTTTTGTTTGTTTGGTTTATGATTGTCTTTGTTGATGTTTTTAGTTCTCGGTTCCTTCTATGTATTTATTTGTTTTGTTTTGGGTTATAGATGCTGTCCTTTGATTTAGCTTTTTCTTTCTTTTTTCTTTCTTTTTGTCTTGTTTTCATGTTTTCCTTGTTGCTGGTCTTTGATTTATTTGCGATTTACTCGTTTTTTTTGTTTGTTTTTTTGCTTTGTTTTGTTTCGAGCTGAGTTTTACCTTTTTCTTCTTTGGTTTTGTTTTTATATTTGTTTTGTTTATGTGCTTGTCTTTTTCTAATTTGTACTGGGAGACACGGACGTACATTCACCTGGCCATAAAATTTTCTATACGTAGATATTCCTACACATGCATATATAGTCATACATCACTCACATCATGTGCACATATCTCAGGACGTCAGCATTATGACACCATC
>NC_051413.1:22437487-22438014 GCF_015228065.2 Penaeus monodon
TATGAGGTAGGCAATGTGTTTGTCCTCGACATCTCTAATCACTTTTGTTTTCTTGTTTTCTCTGCTCTTGTACTCAAGCATTCCTGTTAAGGCATCATATTCCAGGTCTACTTCTCGTCTATGTGACCCAAACAAAATCAGTAGCCTCTCTCTTACGATTTTCATTAACTCTCTCTTCTCCCTAGACATTCGTAACACTTCTTTATTTGTTCTTCCCTCGCTCCATGTTAAGCTGAACATTTTTTTTCACAACCGTTGCATTTAGTTTCTTTTCTCTTTCCTTTGTGATGTTCCATGCTTTACATCTATACAGAAGAACGGACCATATGTAAGTTTTGGTATATCTTTTTCTTGATACTATGGGGATTGACCTTTTGGATAGTAGCCATCTCGTTTTCAGGAAAGATGTTTTTGCCATTCCTGTCCGCTTTGAGACCTCGCTTTTACAAATTCCATCCTCTGTTTTAATACGCCCATGTTATTGGAATTTATTTTGTTCTAAGTTATTGTTATTGAGAAACATTCAG
>NC_051413.1:22438601-22438963 GCF_015228065.2 Penaeus monodon
GTATTGTAATGAAGACAGACTTGCATATCTGGTGGGTGATTTCTTCTGTATCGTATTAATGTTTGCTATTTCTGTTTGCCCTGAAAAGCATTATTGGGACAAGTTGCTGTCCAATCCTACTTTTTCAGTAAAGGAAATGCATTATAGCTTGTTTCATAGCTCAGTGAATTGTACATGATAATAATAATTAATTATGTGTCGATTTTTCCCCTGTGCTTTCGATAAAATGGGCCTATTATATCTTGAATTCTGAAAATTGCTGATTTCTAAACCTCGTTTTGCAAATTAGCTAAATTGGAAAAAAAGGTCAAAATTTGCAATCTTGCAGTTTCACAAAGAATAACTTTTTTTTTAAGAATAAT
>NC_051413.1:22439012-22439296 GCF_015228065.2 Penaeus monodon
TAATTTCATAATAACTAAACTTATTATTCCCTATTCATTTCATCCAAACACACATACACACTCAATATAACTGTTTGCTGTTCATCAAATATAATGAACAAAGAGCAAAAAGAACGAAGATCTGCTCACACTTGGGGGTTATGCGGAGATCAGTTACAGCATTCTGTGACTGTGCCTTTATGACCTAGCAGACAAAAAGGTAGATAGCGCCAAGTCCCTGTGGAATCTGCAGCCAATACAAAGTAGACGTGGGTTTTCGATGCAGTATATCTCTCCTCAGGTCT
>NC_051413.1:22439318-22440218 GCF_015228065.2 Penaeus monodon
ACTTCCCCCCCCGCTTTCATTAGCGGTTTTCCCTTTTTTCCCGACTTTCCATACTTTCATCAGCGGTTTTACTTTTATGCCCGCTTTTCCCAGCGGTTTTGCCTTTTCATCAGCGGTTTTGCCTTTTCTCCTACTTTCATCAGCGGTTTTGCCATTTTCCCCACTTTCATCAGCGGTTTTGCCTTTTTTGCCCACTTTCATCAGCGAGTTTGTTTTTTCTCACTGCTTTCATTAGTGCTTTTCCCTTTTTTCCCGCTTTCCTCAGTAGTTTTGCCATTTTTTCCCACTTTCACCTGTGCTTTTGCAGTTTCTTCTGAGATTTCATCAGTGCTTTTGCCATTTTGCCTTTTTTCCCAACTTTCATCAGCAGTTTTGCCATTTACCCCTGCTTTCATTAACGGTTTTACCTTTTTTTCCCCGCTTTCATCGACGGTTTCGACTTTTTTCCCTATTTTCTTCAGAGATTTTGCCTTTCATCAGTGTTTTTTTTCTGAAATATATCTCTCCTCAGGTCAATTTTTTAAGTGTTTTTCATCAGTGTTTTCATCAGTTTTTTTCTGAAATATATCTCTCCTCAGGTCAATTTTTTAAGTGTTTTTCCCTTTTTTCCCCACTTTCATCAGCGGTTTTCCCTGTTTTAATCAGGGGTTTTGACCTTTTCCTCGCCTTCATCGGCGGTTTTGCTTTTTTTCCCTCTTTCTTCAGCGATTTTGCTTTTCCCCCTCTTTCATGAGCGGTTTTGCCTGTTTTCCCGCTTTCGTCAACGGTTTTGCCTTTTTTCCCAGCTTTCATCAACAGTTTTCCTTTTTTTCATCGCTTTTATCAGTGCTTTTCCCTTTTCCCTCCACTTTTATCCGTGCTTTTACCTTTCCTTCCCCCGCTTTCATCAGTGATTTTGCC
>NC_051413.1:22440244-22440794 GCF_015228065.2 Penaeus monodon
ATCCGGTTTCATCAGTGGCAAAACTACTTATGAAAGTGGAGAAAAAAGGGCAAAACCAATGATGAAATCGGGGGGGGGAGGCAAAAACACTGATGAAAGCGGTTTTGCTTTTTTTTTTTCCTACATTCATTAGCGGTTTTGTCTTTCTTCCCCGGTTTTATAAGTGGTAGTAACTTTTTTCTCCGCTTTCAGCGGTTTTGTCTTTGCTCTGACACTTTCATCAGTGGGTTTGCCTTTTCCCCCACTTTCATCAGTGTTTTCGCGTTTTTTTTTTTTCTATTTCATCAGTGCTTTTGCCGTTTTCTCCATGTTCATCAGTGTTTTTACCTTTTTTTCAATTTTATCAGTGCTTTTGCCATTTTCTCCCCCTTTCATTGGTAGTTTTGTCTTTTTTTCGCATTATTTCATCGGTGGTTTTGCCTTTTTCCGCTTTCATCAGGCTTTATGACCTAGCAGACAAAAACATAGATAGGGCTAAGTCCTTATGCAACTTGCAGTCAATACCATATGAACGTGGTTCTTCGATGCAATATATTTCTCCTCAGGCCAA
>NC_051413.1:22440841-22442264 GCF_015228065.2 Penaeus monodon
CCCCGATTTCATATGCGGTTTTGCCTCCCCCCCGCTTTCATCAGCGGTTTTGCCTTTTCTCTCCGCTTTCATCATTGCTTTTGCCTTTCATTCATACTTTCGTCAGTAATTTTGCCTTTTTACCCCCTTTCATCAGTGGTTTTTCTTTTTTCCAACTTCATCAGTGGTTTTGCTTTTTTTTTCCAGCATTCATCTGTGCTTTTGCATTTTTCGCACTTTCATCGGTGGTTTACCTTCTGTTCCTTTTTTTCTTCTTTTTTTTTAGCGCTTTTCCCTTTTTCCCAACAATCATCAGCGGTTTTGTCTTTTTTTCCTGCTTTTAACAGTGGTTTTACCTTTTTTCCGCTTTCATCAATAGTTTGGTCTTTTTTTCTCCTGCTTTCATCTGAGTTTTTGTCTTTTCCGCCACCCGCTTTCATTAGTGCTTTTGTCTTTTTTTCACTTTCATAATTACTTTTGCCTTTATTCCCTGCTTTCACTGGTGCTTTTGCCTTTCCCGTCCGCTTTTATCGGTGATTTTGCCTTTTTTCCCCGTTTTCATCGGCAGTTTTGCTTTTTCCACTTTCACAAGTGCTTTTGCCGTTTCTCTCTGTTTTCATCAGTGGTTTTACCTTTTTTCCCAATTGCATCAGTGGTTTTGCCTGCCTTTTATCCCAGCTTTCATCGGTGCTTTTGCCTTTTTCCCTCCTTTTATCGGTGCTTTTGCCTCTTTCACTTTCATCAGTGCTTTTGCAATTTTTTCCGCTTTCATCGGTGATTTTGCCTTTTGTCCCACTTTCATCGGTGATTTTCCTTGTTTTCCCTCTTTCATCAGAGGCTTTGCCTTTTTTCCCACTGTCATCATCGGTTTTCCCCTTTTTCCCCGTTTTCATCGGCAGTTTTGTTTTTTTTTCCCATTTTCATCAATACTTTTAACTCTTTTCCCCACTTTTTGCCTTCTTTCATCAAAGGTTTTGCCACTTTTCCCCGCTCTCATCAGCGGTTTTAACTTTTTTTCACGCTTTTATCAGTTGTTTTGCCTTTTCCTAGCTTTCACCATTGGCTTTGGCTTTTTTCTAAGCTTTCATCAATTCTTTTGGCTTCTCCCCCCCCTTTCAACAGTGCTTTTGCTTTTTTCACGCTTTCATCAGCGGTTTTGCATTTTTTCCCGCTACCATCGGTGGTTTTGCCATTTCCCCCCACTTTTATCCTTGCTTTTGCTTTTTTTCCCCACTTTCATCAGTTCTTTTGAATTTTATTCCCACTTTCATCAATGGTTTCGTGGTTTTTCCCCAGTTTCATTAGTGGTGTTGTCTTTTTCCTCCAATTTCGTCTGTGGTTTTGCCTTTTTTCCCGTTTTCATCAGTAGTTTTGCCTTTTTTTGTCGCTTTCAGCGGTGGTTTTGCTTTTTCCACTTTCATCAGTGGTTTGCCTTTTTTCCTCA
>NC_051413.1:22442299-22442378 GCF_015228065.2 Penaeus monodon
CCTCTTTCATCAGTGGTTTTGTCTTTTTTCCGCTTTCATCTGTGGTTTTACCTTTTTTGCCGTTTTCGTCAGTGCTTAG
>NC_051413.1:22442888-22443190 GCF_015228065.2 Penaeus monodon
AATCAACCTCCTCCATTTTATCTCTCGCTTCCCCTCAAAATCAGATTCTCCTAAATGCTAACCAGGCGTCGTTAAAAACAACAAATAAAAAGAGCCAAGTAAGAAAAGGCAGTTAGCTGGTCGGTTTCTGGTGAATGATTGAGTTTTCCTCGCCTACAGCTCCCGGGAGGACGGACGAGCCAAAACGAAGAGAATGAGGTTGCTGCGGTGTGGTTGGCTGGAATTGCCATGCCTTGAAAATGCTCGGTTTCTGGTGTCGAGGAGGTAACATCCCGAAAATGGAGAAGTGAGAGAGTATTTTA
>NC_051413.1:22443486-22443571 GCF_015228065.2 Penaeus monodon
CTGCATTTTATCTACCTGACTTTAGATTTGATTCCTTGTTACTAATTTAATCCCGAATATAACGTTGATACCTTCATCAGTTTGG
>NC_051413.1:22445133-22445201 GCF_015228065.2 Penaeus monodon
TCTGATAATAGAGTTTATTTGGTTTATTCACTTCGGAGGAGAGTAAAATACTGAAATTAAAAAATATA
>NC_051413.1:22445448-22445936 GCF_015228065.2 Penaeus monodon
AGGTTAGAACGACGTGTATTTCACTTTATACAGGAAACTGATGACACGCCAAGAAAAGAAGCTTTATGGTACATCGCATTGGCAAAGGAAAAACATAAATTGTGTCGTTTGAAAAGAAGTTTCAAAGTGGTGTTACTGGAGAGGACTGTGACAGGGTGATCGTTGAGAGATGTGACGGTAAAAAAGGGAGATTCTATTGTAGTCTTCACTTCGGTAGGAATGACAAATACTTTAAAGTATGAGAAATGTGGAAAAGGGTATATATTGTAAAGTAATCGCATACACAGGCATACAGTATTCAAGCGTAATACTGATTGAATTGCCTTTTCATTAAATCTATTAGGAATAATGGGCGATCGCAATGAAATACCGACGGATATATTCAATATGAAAAGAGGGCATATGCTAAATGACAAATAACCATAATAAAATAAATATATGTAAATGGATATATTACCCCCCCCCTTCGAGAAAAAGTAATACAATAT
>NC_051413.1:22447439-22447618 GCF_015228065.2 Penaeus monodon
TAGAAAAACATAAATCTACAAAATAATTAATCAAGAGACATTAAATGTTTTGTTTCACTTTGTGACCCATAACCGCTATAGTATTGTCTTTCCTTTCACATATCACACAAAATGTCCGAGTGTTGTGGCTTTATCCTCACTTTTTTCTCACTTTTTTCATCTGTTCCTTTCTCCTCACA
>NC_051413.1:22447693-22447858 GCF_015228065.2 Penaeus monodon
TCGTGCGGTCTCGTACGGGCGCACTTGTGACGTGGCACGGCACTTCTCCACTCCACACCGGAAACCCTGTCAAGTGTTATAAACCCCTACTTTATCTCGTTCTTTACTTTATTTTATGTTCTTTGTCAAGATCACTTTTTCAACGTTTATAACAACTTGCTTTCC
>NC_051413.1:22448421-22451063 GCF_015228065.2 Penaeus monodon
ATCGCCCCCTCTTAATTTTTCGGCTCAGCTCCACTCTGAGCCAGTCATTCAAAACTTTCTCTGTGTAATATACGTACAGAAAGTCAAATCTTTCACACACACTTTTGCAAAGGAACACATTTGGAAGTTTGACCCACGTCTTAACCTCTTGCCCAGCCTGATTTAACAGTATGGAAACTGGCACAAGAATATCATTTCTTCTTCCATCATCTCTTCCTTACCCAGCCTGATTTAACAGTATGGAAACTGGCGTAATAACAACCTTTCCTTTACTCTGCCTCAATCTCCTTACCCAGCCTGACTAAACAATACAGTAACTGGCGCAAGATTTACCTATTCTCGTCTTTCTTTCTGGTCCATCTTCCCCGATGCCTTTCTATCCGTTTCATCATTCTCTCGCTCCTTCTTTCCTGATTTATTTGCTTATCAGCCAGACTTACCACTTCCTACTCCTATAAACTCTGGCGTCAGCCCCTCTGGACCTACCACTTCCAAAAGCTTATATTCGGCGTCAGTCTTACATTCTTACTTCCCCATGACTCCTTATCCCTTCACTTTCATTCTTTCGCCCTTCTTTCATTCTTTCGCCCTTCTTTCATTCTTTCGCCCTTCTTTCATTTGAATTTCTAAATCCGCCTAAGTATCCCTTCACCTTAACTTAAACACCATCCCAGGCTAATACTAATAGAAATGAAGCTAGAGGTATAGGAGGAGAAAAATGAAAGAATTAGCTCAAGTCAGGTAGAGGTCGCCAGTCCTCATTCAGGATAGATCCCTGCTTTCACCTGTTTTTAACACTAAAATGATGGAAGGAGTAGATATAGTAGAAGAGAAATGAAAGACTTAGCTCAAGTCAGGTAGAGGACGCCAAACCTCGTTCAGGATAGAACCCTGCTTTCACCCAATTTTATTCCCTTTGTCTACTTCTATTACACGACTACGCAATCGCCGTGGAGAATGGTCTACTATCGGTTCATTTGCTGCTGGTACTCCAAAAGGTTGTAATTTTGGTGCAGCCCTCAGGTTGCATCTGTTCTCAATTCGCTCCTCTTTGTCATCCTCATCGCAAGATCTAATCTTATACAATCCCGTTTTGGGTTCCAAAATCTCCAATATTACCCATCGTTTAGCATGAAACTGGTCCTGCATTTTTCTTCTGCCTATTTTTACATTATTTCTTAGTAAAACTTCCTGGCCGACTCCCCAATTAATATCCTTTGCCTTTATGTCCCTTTGCTTCCTCGTCATCTCTTTCTGCTTGTTTTCCGTTCCTTTTGCCACATCCCATACAGTCTCTTGTATCTCCCTTAATTCACTTATCCAATCATCAATAGTTTCGTCTGATGAAGAATTTACTATACGATCCTGAGGTAACTTAGGCTCCCTGCCAAAGACTAACTGAAAAGGTGAATATCCTGTGGTTGCATGTGGGGTAGCATTATAATATGCAACTAAGGCAGCTATGTGCTCAGGCCATTTCTTCTTTGCTCTTTCATCTAATGTCACTAAGAGCCCGTGTAGAGTTCGATTAAACCTCTCGCAACACCCATTTCCTTGTGGGTGATATGCTGTCGTTCTAATTTTCTCTACCCCATAACTATTGCATAACTGTTTAATTACGGAACTTAGAAAATTCCTCCCTTGATCCGACAGTAATCTATCCGGAGCTCCAAATCTATCAAAAATCTGTTCTTTTAAAATCTTTGCTACTGTTGTTGCTTTTTGGTCTCTTGTTGGAAAAGCAAAAGAATACCGACTGAAGATGTCTGTAACGACTAAAACATTTTCTATTCCCATTCTCTTTTCTAAGACGGTGAAATCAATGGCTAACATTTCCCAGGGTTTGCTCGTGTCTAATCTCCCCATTAAAGCATGCAGCTTCGGTGTCTCGTCTTTAGCTACGCTGCATCTGCCACATCCAGCCACGTATTCTCCTACCGTAGTTGACATTCCTGGCCAGTACCCTCGACTTTTAACTAAACTAAGGGTTCTATTCCTCCCTTGATGGCCGAAATTATCATGACAGGCGTGCAATAACTGCCTTTGTAACTTTGGAGTCAATACTGGGATAATTTTCCACAAATTTATTCCCACGCTCTTTTTATGCCAAACAATTCCATCTTGTACAACTAAATTCTCTCTTACTCTATACAATTTTCGAAAATCTGCATTTTTCAACCAGTCCTCCATCTCCCCTTTAGACATTTGACTCTCCAGTATCTGACAAATCCCCTTGAAACACTTCATCTCATCCTGGGCATCCTTTATCCCCCCCTGCGACCAAAGCTCTCCCACATTCGAGTCTGTGGTGACCGCCATTGCCGTGTATTCTTCATCCGTATCACTCTCCACCTCCTGTGTCAACCTACTTAGCTCATCAGCTACCGTGTTATCCCTGCCAGGCTTGTACTTTATCGTGAAATTAAACTGTTGCAAATTATTTACCCACTGACTTTCGACCGCTCCAAGCTTAGAGGTCTCCAGGTGACTCAACGGACTGTTATCTGTGTAAATAATAAATTCCCTTCCCGCTAAATAGTCTTTGAATTTATCGCAAACTGCCCACTTTAACGCTAATAATTCTAACTTTCTTGAGCTATAATTTGACATGTTTCTTTCAGAATTCCTTAGACCTCTACTGG
>NC_051413.1:22451974-22452589 GCF_015228065.2 Penaeus monodon
TTGCATAACTTTTCGATGTGTTCTTTTACCTCCGGAACTTGATTAGGTGGTATTCGTCTGTAAGGTATTTTAATGGGTTGCTCAGTTGTCAACGGTATGGTATGATGGACACCCGTAGCTTTTCCTATTGGCTCCTTTTCATTAGCAAAAACGTCCCTATATTCTTCTAAAAGTCTCATTACACCCTCCTTTTGGTTTATTGTTAAATGGTCATCAATGATTTTTACTTCAGGCAACTTTTCATTTATCAGATTGACGCTGCAGTGTTGAACTTCCTTCTCTTCTATTTCCTCTGCTCTTGCAACTTTGCCTATCCGCCAATTCCTTCTTAATTTACAAGTTGTTTTAGATAGGTTTGCTACTAGCGTATATCCCTTCCCACTCTTTATAAGGACCATAGCAGGCAGCGTTACTACACCCTCAGGAACCCATCCTTCCTGTTCTTCTGTCAATGGCTCAATCAACACCACCTGGCTTTTTACCTGCCTTAATTGCGGGATCCAGACTGGCACCAGTCTCATACTAGATGGCGGAATTACCGGCATTTGTGCTTTCCCGGTTAATGCAAATCCCCAGTCTTCATTTAAATATAACGTGCGGAGTGCCCTCTCTAAT
>NC_051413.1:22453150-22453314 GCF_015228065.2 Penaeus monodon
GGAAAGCAAGTTGTTATAAACGTTGAAAAAGTGATCTTGACAAAGAACATAAATAAAGTAAGAACGAGATAAAGTAGGGGTTTATAACACTTGACAGGGTTTCCGGTGTGGAGTGGAGAAGTGCCGTGCCACGTCACAAGTGCGCCCTACGAGACCGCACGAGT
>NC_051413.1:22453375-22453579 GCF_015228065.2 Penaeus monodon
ACGAGGCACGAGTGTGAGGAGAAAGGAACAGATGAAAAAAGTGAAAAAAAAGTGAGGATAAAGCCACAACACTCGGACATTTTGTGTGATATGTGAAAGGAAAGACAATACTATAGCGGTTATGGGTAGCGGTTATGGGTCACAAAGTGAAACAAAACATTTAATGTCTCTTGATTAATTATTTTGTTGATTTATGTTTTTCTA
>NC_051413.1:22453740-22454609 GCF_015228065.2 Penaeus monodon
AAATTAAGAAATTAATCAAATTGCAACCTTTACAATTGGTAGCAGAGCGTTTCCTCTCGATTGCTCATATTTAATAATTGGTGTTGAAAGATGGACACGGGGGAACACATTTGCGGTTTGTTAGGCTTAATTGTGGGATTACTGTTACTGCATTTCTTATTTCTGATATATCGAGAAATCCGATCGGGGGAACGGGATGGAGGCTGTGCACATCAAAGTAGAAATTGGGAGTTACCGACGGCGGAATCAAGTAGAGTAGAAAGTAATAATGAGGAAACAATTAGGTGGAATAGGACTTTGGAAATTTTAGAAGACTTAGCTAGTATTCAGCATAGGCAAGTAAATGCTCCTTCTATTATTCGGAAAGATCCAGCACTAGAAGTATACACAGGAAAAGGGGATGTGGAGAGATGGATCAAGAAGCAAACAGGGCACTGGGACATTGGTCGGAAATGAGGAGGATAAAGTTAAATTTGTGTTGAATCACATAGAGGGATCGGCGGCAGAGAGATTGCATAATTATAAACAGGATTGGCATAGTGTAGAAGAAATTATGGAAGAATTGGTGAAAGTATATGGGAGCAGAATATCTGTTTGGGATTTATACGAACGAATTGCAGGCAGAAAGCAGGGGAAGCATGAGAGTGTGTGGGAATTTTTAGACGTGTTATTGGGGATGAGCGAAAGCCTTAAGCAAGGTGGAAATGAAATAGATCGTAGAATGATCGGAGAATGTGTGGCGAGGAATATGAGAGAGCCAGCATTAGGATTGAAGCTTAAGAGGAGGATAGAGCAGAGGCCAGATGATTCGTTGGATGAGTGGATAGAGTGGATAGCAATAAAAGAGCATGAGTGGAAATCTTTCTCGC
>NC_051413.1:22454681-22458303 GCF_015228065.2 Penaeus monodon
TTTGTTATAGATGCGGTAAAAAGGGTCATATTATTGCGTGGTGCCCAGAAGGAAGTTTCAGAGATAGGTATTATGGAAGGAACTTGCATACTCGAGGTGACGAAACTACAAATAACGTTAAGTCTGGGGAGACTCGTAATGTGCTAGCCGATACAGCAGCGGAAAACTAGTGAGGCCCATTGGGAGTATAAACCGCCAACCCAAGAGGCCTAGCAGTAGCAATGTGCAAGAATGTGTCACAAGCGGCGGGCAGAAAGTAGGATATCCAATGGTAAAAAGGATAGAAGTGGGACATATAAAAACAAACAGCCCACGGGTAACTGTAAATATTGAAGGTGTAGATGTTGTTGGTTTGTGTGATACCGGGGCAGAAGTTTCTTTAATTAGTTCTGAAGTTTATGAATACTATTTGCGACCATGTGGTATAAAGCTGCAACCGGTTAAAATTAGCATTAGGTCAGTGGGTGGTGGTGTAGTACCGTGTAGAGGTAGTATAAAAGTTACTATTGAAATCTGTGGGGCAAAGGTTGATGCAGTATTCTTGATTTGTGATAGAGTGGGGGAGAGCTACAGTTGTTTGTTAGGCATTGATGTGTTGTCAAAGGTGGCAGAGGTATGGCCGGTAATGTACAATCTATGTAAAGCAAGTATTAACTGGGAAGAGTGGAAAGACTATATTAGCGATGTGAGAGCATTCATTGGATTCTGTCCATTTTACAGAAAATTTGTGAAACACTTTGCACAAAAGGCAGCACCACTACATGCTCTTATGTCAGGAGATTCACGGAGATCCATTGTCGGGGAATGGGATGAGAAATGTCAGAGCGCGTTTGAGGATTTAAAGGCGATGTTAATTACAGCTCCTGTTTTAAAATGTCCTGATTTCACGAAGGAATTCATCTTAGAAACTGATGCCAGTTTTTAAGGGATTAGGAGCCGTGCTATCACAGAAGCACGAGGGGAAGATTCATCCAGTATGTTATGCCAGTAGAGGTCTAAGGAATTCTGAAAGAAACATGTCAAATTATAGCTCAAGAAAGTTAGAATTATTAGCGTTAAAGTGGGCAGTTTGCGATAAATTCAAAGACTATTTAGCGGGAAGGGAATTTATTATTTACACAGATAACAGTCCGTTGAGTCACCTGGAGACCTCTAAGCTTGGAGCGGTCGAAAGTCAGTGGGTAAATAATTTGCAACAGTTTAATTTCACGATAAAGTACAAGCCTGGCAGGGATAACACGGTAGCTGATGAGCTAAGTAGGTTGACACAGGAGGTGGAGAGTGATACGGATGAAGAATACACGGCAATGGCGGTCACCACAGACTCGAATGTGGGAGAGCTTTGGTCGCAGGGGGGATAAAGGATGCCCAGGATGAGATGAAGTGTTTCAAGGGGATTTGTCAGATACTGGAGAGTCAAATGTCTAAAGGGGAGATGGAGGACTGGTTGAAAAATGAAGATTTTCGAAAATTGTATAGAGTAAGAGAGAATTTAGTTGTACAAGATGGAATTGTTTGGCATAAAAAGAGCGTGGGAATAAATTTGTGGAAAATTATCCCAGTATTGACTCCAAAGTTACAAAGGCAGTTATTGCACGCCTGTCATGATAATTTCGGCCATCAAGGGAGGAATAGAACCCTTAGTTTAGTTAAAAGTCGAGGGTACTGGCCAGGAATGTCAACTACGGTAGGAGAATACGTGGCTGGATGTGGCAGATGCAGCGTAGCTAAAGACGAGACACCGAAGCTGCATGCTTTAATGGGGAGATTAGACACGAGCAAACCCTGGGAAATGTTAGCCATTGATTTCACCGTCTTAGAAAAGAGAATGGGAATAGAAAATGTTTTAGTCGTTACAGACATCTTCAGTCGGTATTCTTTTGCTTTTCCAACAAGAGACCAAAAAGCAACAACAGTAGCAAAGATTTTAAAAGAACAGATTTTTGATAGATTTGGAGCTCCGGATAGATTACTGTCGGATCAAGGGAGGAATTTTCTAAGTTCCGTAATTAAACAGTTATGCAATAGTTATGGGGTAGAGAAAATTAGAACGACAGCATATCACCCACAAGGAAATGGGTGTTGCGAGAGGTTTAATCGAACTCTACACGGGCTCTTAGTGACATTAGATGAAAGAGCAAAGAAGAAATGGCCTGAGCACATAGCTGCCTTAGTTGCATATTATAATGCTACCCCACATGCAACCACAGGATATTCACCTTTTCAGTTAGTCTTTGGCAGGGAGCCTAAGTTACCTCAGGATCGTATAGTAAATTCTTCATCAGACGAAACTATTGATGATTGGATAAGTGAATTAAGGGAGATACAAGAGACGGGTATGGGATGTGGCAAAAGGAAGAAACAAGCAGAAAGAGATGACAAGGAAGCAAAGGGACATAAAGGCCAAGGAATTAATTGGGGAGTCGGCCGGGAAGTTTTACTAAGAAATAATGTAAAAATAGGCAGAAGAAAAATGCAGGACCAGTTTCATGCTAAACGATGGGTAATATTGGAGATTTTGGAACCCAAAACGGGATTGTATAAGATTAGATCTTGCGATGAGGATGACAAAGAGGAGCGAATTGAGAACAGATGCAACCTGAGGGCTGCACCAAAATTACAACCTTTTGGAGTACCAGCAGCAAATGAACCGATAGTAGACCATTCTCCACGGCGATTGCGTAGTCGTGTAATAGAAGTAGACAAAGGGAATAAAATTGGGTGAAAGCAGGGTTCTATCCTGAACGAGGTTTGGCGTCCTCTACCTGACTTGAGCTAAGTCTTTCATTTCTCTTCTACTATATCTACTCCTTCCATCATTTTAGTGTTAAAAATGGGTGAAAGCAGGGATCTATCCTGAACGAGGTTTGGCGTCCTCTACCTGACTTGAGCTAATTCTTTCATTTTTCTCCTCCTATACCTCTAGCTTCATTTCTATTAGTATTAGCCTGGGATGGTGTTTAAGTTAAGGTGAAGGGATACTTAGGCGGATTTAGAAATTCAAATGAAAGAAGGGCGAAAGAATGAAAGAAGGGCGAAAGAATGAAAGAAGGGCGAAAGAATGAAAGTGAAGGGATAAGGAGTCATGGGGAAGTAAGAATGTAAGACTGACGCCGAAATATAAGCTTTTGGAAGTGGTAGGTCCAGAGGGGCTGACGCCAGAGTTTATAGGAGTAGGAAGTGGTAAGTCTGGCTGATAAGCAAATAAATCAGGAAAGAAGAAGCGAGAGAATGATGAAACGGATAGAAAGGCATCGGGGAAGATGGACCAGAAAGAAAGACGAGAATAGGTAAATCTTGCGCCAGTTACTGTATTGTTTAGTCAGGCTGGGTAAGGAGATTGAGGCAGAGTAAAGGAAAGGTTGTTATTACGCCAGTTTCCATACTGTTAAATCAGGCTTGGTAAGAAGAGATGATGGAAGAAGAAATGATATTCTTGTGCCAGTTTCCATACTGTTAAATCAGGCTGGGCAAGAGGTTAAGACGTGGGTCAAACTTTCAAATGTGTTCCTTTGCAAAAGTGTGTGTGAAAGATTTGACTTTCTGTACGTATATTACACAGAGAAAGTTTTGAATGACTGGCTCAGAGTGGAGCTGAGCCGAAAAATTAAGAGGGGGCGAT
>NC_051413.1:22458865-22459032 GCF_015228065.2 Penaeus monodon
AGAAAGCAAGTTGTTATAAACGTTGAAAAAGTGATCTTGACAAAGAACATAAAATAAAGTAAAGAACGAGATAAAGTAGGGGTTTATAACACTTGACAGGGTTTCCGGTGTGGAGTGGAGAAGTGCCGTGCCACGTCACAAGTGCGCCCGTACGAGACCGCACGAGT
>NC_051413.1:22459093-22459297 GCF_015228065.2 Penaeus monodon
ACGAGGCACGAGTGTGAGGAGAAAGGAACAGATGAAAAAAGTGAAAAAAAAGTGAGGATAAAGCCACAACACTCGGACATTTTGTGTGATATGTGAAAGGAAAGACAATACTATAGCGGTTATGGGTAGCGGTTATGGGTCACAAAGTGAAACAAAACATTTAATGTCTCTTGATTAATTATTTTGTTGATTTATGTTTTTCTA
>NC_051413.1:22460861-22461563 GCF_015228065.2 Penaeus monodon
GAATTACCTAGAGAATGAAAAAGTACATAGATAAAACCAGCAGATATTAAATTAATGCACATTTGTTTGTTTATTTTTCATAAAGTCTTGGCTTTTAGAAGAAGAAAACACTGTAGCACTAACTTTTATCTTTGGGTACATATAGCCAGGGGGTACACTGAGCTCTAGTTCAGATGAGTGACCAACTTTAAGGATTCTGCTTCTCTCTTCTCGGAATTTCAATGTGATTTATGAATGACACCATTCACATCACATCGTTTTTTTCCGAGTTTTAATATTTCTACGTGTCCAGGATTCATTACATCTTAGAGTCCGCCGGGGAACGCAGAGGCTATTTCAAAGAGGCATTTCTGTTGAGAATGATGCTGATGGTGATACGTAAAAAATCGTGGTACTAAAACATACTAAAGCTTTCATCCTTAAAATCGTTACTTGTGTTATGTCTGTATTCTGAAAAGTGTTGTGTTAATTCTGCAGTAAATAGTCACGATAGTGAATCTCGGGCGATTAAAGAAAGGAATAAATATGCAAAAATACGGTGCTCTTCGAATCCCAATATGTTTTAGAGTTTTAATGAAAGTAGTAACAGAAAAAAAAAAATTCGATCAGAGTGGAGACTGGTTGTCAGTTGCAAGGTTGTATCTTTGCTTTTAATATGACTCAACTAGTTTATTCTCTTGTCTAAATATGTTTACTAAAACG
>NC_051413.1:22461638-22462427 GCF_015228065.2 Penaeus monodon
TATTATCTGTCGAAAAGGTCCATAATTCTACCGATCGCCAAATTTATTGAAAATGACGGACAGTAACATCTGATACGTCTAACATGAATTTGCTAATCAGAACTTCGGAGAGTTATCATACCAAAACCAAACATTTTGGCTCGAATTACAAAGGTTATATTACACGCTCGTAAATCAGAATCAGACAGCTCATAAGCTACGAGGTCGAGACATAGGAAATAGACTCGTGGTCATAGCGTAAAACAAATCACTGGACTTTATATCATCTTTATTCCATAATCATATAACTTATCAATGCCATAATCGGGTGGTCGCCATACCCAACCAGGCAATGAAATCAAGTAGAAATAAAAACAAGACGATTCCTAATTAATTCCGCAATTCTTTATCGATAAGTATAATGGTTACAAATAAAGAGGGACTCATGCTACTCCTGTCGGCTCACTCACGGCGCCTTTTCGAAGGAAATACTGATCAGGATGTTTAGCGAAATCCTCATAAGGATGATATTTAGGGAAGTCCTCATAAGGATGTTTAGCGAGATCCTCATGATGCTTAGGGAAATCCTCATAAGGATGATGTTTAGATATAAGTGAGGAAGCGCCGGCAAGACCAGGGGAAGAAGCGCGTCCTATTGGGAAAAGAAATAAGGACTTCTCAGAGTTCCAGATTAAGTTCATCCGGCGGAAAAGAAAGTTATATCAGAGGAAATGATATCCTAGATTTCCGTGATGTAAAAATTTGCGTCTTCGGTCCTTTTATTATTATTACTTTTATTGATAAATGCAA
>NC_051413.1:22463707-22464048 GCF_015228065.2 Penaeus monodon
TCAGCGAACAATGTTTCTGTTCTCGCTTCTTGAAAAAAAAAAGACGCTCTGATACACAAAGTTGCTCATTTCATCTTTTTCAGAACTAATGTTTTGCTTACAAAAGTTTAAAGGGAGCTTGTCCCAAAATTCTATTCCAAAGCTCATGAGACCTAATACTTCACTGTTACCGGGTTAAACCAAACTTTATTCCATGACTTTTGTGTTGTAACAGTGTATGTTTTGTGTTCCAGTGCGTGTGGCATGTTATGTGATCTGCAGTACAAACGCATACCAACTGGCGTGTGTACGTGTGTGAATAAGCAAGTTACTGTGTCAATGTGGGTATGAATATGTATGTA
>NC_051413.1:22464213-22464381 GCF_015228065.2 Penaeus monodon
ATGGGCGCGCGTGAGTTGCTTTATTTTGATATGTATTATCAATTATTTTGTTTTACATATGAAATGATCATTAATCACCATTTCCAATGCCTTACATATTTATCAGTTCAAACAAATAGATGCATTAACACCAGAAAACTTGAGAGATAAAATGACATTCAAACTGAT
>NC_051413.1:22464417-22464533 GCF_015228065.2 Penaeus monodon
GTGCTGTAAAGTGCGAATATGGGCGCTTTAAATGATAAATAGTTAGTATAAGTGAGATATATACGAATCTGTGAATTTATGTCTACTAAATTTCAGATGAAAATAGGCAGGAGAGA
>NC_051413.1:22465251-22465709 GCF_015228065.2 Penaeus monodon
AGTTTTCCCCCCAGATTTTCTTCACAATTCCTTCACAGTGAAACAAAAAACGTAAGTCGGTAAGTATAACAGATCATATTAACTTCAAACTATAATCAATAACAGGAAACGTCCTCTCCAATTCTGCTTTCGTTTGCTTTTGACATGAAAATTCATGCATGTGAAAAAAATGGACTTTGACCCAAGGCAGTGGTGGTCAAGCAGGTGATGGTGTTTTACGAGTGAATCGTAACCACGTATTAGATTTACTTTTTGTTTTGTTTGCTTTTCGTTTAACTGGTCTAATCCTACTATGAAATTGCAATATGATGGTTGTTTGGTATCTCACAAAAGAATCTTTGTATTTAAAGTAGATTGTTGAGTCCGTAAGGAGGGCTACCTCTATTTGATTTAAAAGAGTACAGGTCAAGGTTTTAATCATGATTTCTTGCGACTGATGAGAATTGCAGATGGTTCGT
>NC_051413.1:22466686-22467111 GCF_015228065.2 Penaeus monodon
GACATACAGAAGCAAAACCCGCGGACAAATGTTCGGACCAATGGCAATGACAGGAGAGTGAGGAGACAGCCTTTCGGCGGGAGAGAGCCCAACACAGGGGGAAAACTCATGCAGTTGCCGGTGCTTCGAATGGAAATAAAAGTGAATTTGTACAGGGTGGCGCAATGCGAGGGTCTGCAGCCTTTATCAAGACATAAGGAAAAGACGCGACCTCATGTGGCGATACCCTTTTGGAAATAGATATGGAAGTCAGTGATATAAGGGTGTATGACCGTCTTGAGAAGTGCGGGAAAGGATAACAAGAAGCAGAGGATTTGGGGCCAAGGGTTAGGTCCGGTTTTAAAGAGGAGGGAATGAACTGGACGTCGGGAAGTGACGACACTTATACTCAATTATCACAGCCCAAAAAAGGAGGGGGGGGGGGT
>NC_051413.1:22467130-22467251 GCF_015228065.2 Penaeus monodon
ACATGATATATGACCCTTGACACTTTCGAGAAAAGTTTCTTCTCCCCAAGACCTGAGTCTTAAATGGGGAAAGGTACAAAGAGGGTACAATTTAGTGGAAATAAAACGGAGGTTATGATTT
>NC_051413.1:22467413-22468094 GCF_015228065.2 Penaeus monodon
CCAAGCATTCAGAACATTTACATTAAATACAGATTAAGATATTCATAAACAAACCAGAATGAAACAAAAATACTCGGCGGCCATGACGACATTAAATCAACCAAAAGTAATGAGATAAATAAATAAATGGAGAATATTTGTTCATTTCCTGCATTCTTTTTTCCTTTTTTTTAGCTTTTGAACTGTTGCAGCTTTCCTTACTCACACAAACACTGAATAACAATTATTTTTATATTGCAACATCTATAATACAAATACCGAAAAAAATTATTAAAAGAAAAATAAAATCGTGAATTCAAGTCAATTCTCGTTTTATTTACAAACGCACATGAAACGAGGATTAACAACAACCGGTTGAAAATTAGGACTATATTCATAGCGTGTTAACAACCCTTCCATCAAGGATAAGATACAGCAACTTTGTGCTGCAAGGTCAGGCCTATGGCGTCTGTAGGAATTTTAACTCTTAGTTATATAAACAGGTATACTTAAATTCACAAAGGTCAAAATCTACAGAGATGTACATGTTCGAAAACAGACACACACAGAAGCTCCCAGATACATACAGAAACATACCTACATACACGAAGTTAACACACTGGTCGATACGGAACACACACACAAATGTTAAATAATTTCATTGCACGTTTATCATAACTCATAAATCAACTGTGATCGTCT
>NC_051413.1:22468361-22468440 GCF_015228065.2 Penaeus monodon
TCACTTAACATATTATGAATCTGATCATATATAATCTAATTATGTAATATAAAATATCTATGCAGATGAACTCTTAATA
>NC_051413.1:22468770-22468874 GCF_015228065.2 Penaeus monodon
ATCTCCAGAGAAACTTCACTGCTCAATTCCTTTTATTTCCAAACTAAAATAATACGATTAAAGTTCTTCGCTGTGTGTAATGAAAGTTGGGAACATAATGATCC
>NC_051413.1:22468934-22469681 GCF_015228065.2 Penaeus monodon
CAACTTTACATTTCCTATTTGTCATCTTTTTAACTTCCTTTCGCAGACACTTATGGTTATGTTGTTGTGCCAGAACACAGGGATAATATATGGTATTCCCTCAAATTCATAGCAGGGAAACTCACAAAAGCAACTTAATGTGTATACTGTCAGCCTACGATCCTGCGGTTGGAAACTTTTTTGAAACCAAGGAATGAGGGCAGAGATTAAAGAACCATATCATTCTGCACTACATTTGAAAAATTTTGTTTCCATGCGTAAATGAATAAAGGCTTCAAGATAATGATCGATCTATGTGAAAAAAAAAAAATCTGCTCTACATCAGGCTTTGACTATTATTATGCCTCTCAAATCCAGTATTCATCTCTTCGAGGCATCGCTTGATTTAATGAGGAAGAGTGGTAAGCTACACTCCATGTGGACTGATGAATTACAAGTTGTAGACATTGTCTGCACATAAATTCTTTTTGTACAGTTGTAAATCTGTATGTGACCACAGCATGTAACAATGTGGTCGTGAATATAATTTTATTTTTTTCTTCATAATAACATTTTATTTCTTTGCTGTATGGTTTTCATGTAATATAATTGCAATAAAACGTACACTTTTCATATTGAGTTTATTTGATCACGACATATTTATGAAGAAAAAACAAAATCGCTTCAATATCCGGCTAGCGATGCTCGGCATCTATTGCTCTTTTGGTGTACAGATTGTAAAATCGTGAAGGAGTGAAAAGTATATTT
>NC_051413.1:22471127-22471506 GCF_015228065.2 Penaeus monodon
ACTTACCGTGATATTCCGATTTCCTACTCTTTCACCAACGAAAATCGTTTCTTACGCTTTAGCAGTGGCCCATGACCCGTTCGATTTATCATTCAATCTGCTAGTTTATCTTTGCATATATGGGAATGTCTTATTAACCGATAACTATGTGAACATTTGTTGGAGGATAGATATTCATTCATTCACATGAAAATTGCAATACATTTAACGTTTGATGATGGCAAATCAGACATTTAACGTTTGATGCAATGAAAATAGCATTGATATACATATATATTAACTTCTTTGATCATGAAACGGGAAAAATAATGAGTTGCTTTTGTATAAATATGAAAATGGAACAATTTACGGGGAATGTATTACATTCACCCACGTACAA
>NC_051413.1:22472000-22472218 GCF_015228065.2 Penaeus monodon
CATCGTTTCTCTGTACTTCTGAAAAGTCATGGATGAAATATAAATTTCTCTTAGAATTGTTAATTTCTCGTCTGCTTAGTTTTCTTTGTTATTACAAGGGTCACATGACAGCAAAAACTCACCAATTAAACAATTTTCAGTGCATATTTCCAAAAGGCGTCAATATCATTGTCATCTAATATGTAGAAAAGAAGATACAAATATTTGAAGTATGTAGC
>NC_051413.1:22472284-22472659 GCF_015228065.2 Penaeus monodon
GACACCTAATAAAATATAGAATTTCCAAAGTTCAATAATTCACTTTCCTTTTCCGTTCACTTTGTAAAATATAATAAAAAATAAAAAATACAACTGTTGGGATACGATCAAACAAAATACATGAAAAAATCTGTGTAATGATATTATTTTCTCACATTTGTTTTTGAATTATGTAATCATATGTAAAAGTGTTGCTTTTTACTGAAAGATTATACAAAGACATCCTGTGCAAATGCAAACAGTATAACACAAAGGCTTTATCAGAACTCCCAAAGGTTGCGTCTTTAGTAAGGCTGTCAGGAATGAAATGATGGAAATACTTTAGAAATAATTCAGTATGTACACACGCATAAGCTCGCGCAGACAGACAGATAG
>NC_051413.1:22472739-22472931 GCF_015228065.2 Penaeus monodon
GAACCTTTAACCTATACCGATATATCAAATCTCTGCCAATAAGTCTATAAGGAAAACGATTCAAAATTAAAAATCCCTGAGAAGACCTTTTGTTTTTCTTTATATTTCTTCCTGTCAGGAACACAGCATGAATATATTATAACTTCGCCACTCTGACTTTTACCTCTCGAAAATGCGCTGAAAATTTCGCTC
>NC_051413.1:22472973-22473086 GCF_015228065.2 Penaeus monodon
TTATGACCTACATAAGATGTGGAATTATTTTCTTCTAAAAAAAATGTATGTATTAATATTCGCAGTAATCATTAAAAAATAATAAATAAATACTCTAGTGAAATGTATCATTA
>NC_051413.1:22475039-22475473 GCF_015228065.2 Penaeus monodon
TTTCACAACAAGGCTCTTGTGGCCTGCCATTACGACATCGCTAGAGTTGTATGCCATTTTACTACAGGAACTGTAATATCTATCTTTTGATATATGTAAGTATGTATATGTGTTTTTTACTATTCCCACCATTACTTACTTCCCTTTTTTATATACAAAGCTAAAATAATAATCCAATAATATCCTCAGTAATATTGTGGAAATAAAATACAAATTACATCCTTCCATGTCAAGAATTTGAAATACATGCACAGAGACATAATCATATATGCATGACTAAATGAATTATGGTCTCCATCCTGCCAGTTCTAACCAGTGTTAAATCCTTTCAATTAAAGCTGGATCCGGGGGGAGGCACAGAGAAAAATCGTAATATCTCTGATTTTCACTTTTTCTCTGCAAACTCTGGGATGAATATTGTATTTCATGAAGCA
>NC_051413.1:22477619-22479056 GCF_015228065.2 Penaeus monodon
CGCCAGGCGTTAACCATGAGACAGACAATTTCGGCAGGGGATACTGGGCTTGCCTTTTCGCTAGATTTATTATCGGTAATTGGGAATGTTTATTTGTCAAAGAGTATACCCTGTTTCTCTTTCCGATAAAAAAAAGAAAAAAAGGATTCAACAAAGAACATATAACAATTGAACCCGTCACTTAAGGCAATAAAAATCGCCATTTTCTTATTGTTTCAAGATTAGTATGTATAAACATACGACCTACAAATATGGTGTTACCAATAGCATGGATAGTTACTGTAGTAATAACTGAAGTTTCTCATGCGTTTTAAGAGCTAAATTATTACGTGCTAATAATTTACAAAAATAAAAACAAAAGTAAATAAAAGAGAATAAATAAATCAGCGCCTATACCATTAGACAGGGCACTTCACTTTTTTCTTTTACCTCATATATTTGACTTTTCCTTTTCACTAAATGAGTTTGTTTTTCTTATCAGACAACGTAAGTCCAGAAGACATTCCATTTGATGTTGATATTACAGACGTGAAATGAATTCAGATGTTCAGCGGTCGTATTTACACAACACTCTAAATCGACATCTGTTTACAGTTACCTTTTTCCTATCCTCATGGAATACTTTAAACCCATGTTGTGTAAGACAGCTCCACTGCAAATAGTACATTACTCCGATATGAAATGGTGAGGCACCTGTTGTTATATACGCAGAGTGAATGTTTTAGTTCAAAAAATTAACTCAATCATGGACTTCAAACTGAGATAAAAGTATAACTGCAACTTTGATAACATTTTTCTGACAATTTTTCCAATTTCCGTGTCGGCCATTAACTGTGAGTTTCAGAACAAAGCATTTCAGTTATTTCACTAAATATTGTCTCTGTAGAGTCTTAATGATTTGAAATAAAGAAATTTGATATTGCGTTAAATTGTGCTAACATGAATAAAGAGTTTCTAATTACAGGCTGTCCGAAATTAGATCATAAAGACCGTTTCCGTCTTTTTAAGGGGAGAGCCAAATTAATATGCTCAAAGAGGCATAAACATATTCACATATTCCATAACGAATTTATACATTTAGAAAGATGAGGGAATTCCGAACACTACATAGACACGTCCCATTAATCACTGGGTACATAAATAATATATAAAATTATATGAGTGGTTGTATTTTGATATGATAATATTACCTATCCTTATTTCCGCGTTCACTGTAAAAATCTTTGTTATCGCTTGGTCGTGTTAATGCAGCGTTTGATATCGTTTAATCAAGCGTTTATCCTTCTAAATGCTGTTATCTGCTTCCCCGTAACTTCTGTATGCATTGCAGCTTTGACGCATAAAATACTAAAGAGGATTATTAAACCAGTATCTAATGATCAATGATTACTAGTTTTTTTAATGGTCCTTTGCTATGTTACAGTATTCAAGATAATG
>NC_051413.1:22479800-22480141 GCF_015228065.2 Penaeus monodon
TGATTAACGAAGCATTTAAATTACTCGTATGCTCCAGTTGATCTTTTTTTTTTTTACTAGACTTGCATTATCTCAAAAACTGACAACAACAAAAATTTCCAACCTCCCTAATTCAAATTGCTCATAAAAACAAATTACTTAATGCTACATTGAATTGAACATGTAACTTTCACCTTCTATAAACTATTGCGTGAGATATTAAACCATTCCATTGTAAACGACTATACAATAATATGAACTCCATCTTAAAGAAAAGAATACCTCTGCCCTCAGAATTATGTTCTAATACTGAATATATTTTAACTGATTTAGATATACCGCTAAGTATATTACATCTTCTT
>NC_051413.1:22480348-22480594 GCF_015228065.2 Penaeus monodon
CCCAAAGAAAAACACTCTTTCACTCTCAATGTTTTCAGTGTTTTAAAAATCTCAGATTTTTCGTACATCAACAAGATGAAACCCAAACTTAGCATAACGAGCATTTCCAACTTGTTTGGTGTGATTCCTAACTTTATCTGCATGTATTGTATTTTCAATTTTTTTCTTCTTCTTCTCATTTAGTTTTATAGTTATCGATTTTGTGAAATACTTGAATTGTCTCAATTTCTAATTTTCTAGAAATAA
>NC_051413.1:22480656-22480768 GCF_015228065.2 Penaeus monodon
ATGATTACGGTTATATCGACCTGTTATTAAATGAAGACGATAACAGACTCTTATTTAACTCGACAAAGACCCGCTTGAAATGAGTTAACAGATCAATGATACTATACAGAAG
>NC_051413.1:22480896-22482059 GCF_015228065.2 Penaeus monodon
TCTTTCTTTCTTTTTTTTAAACTCGTCTTATTAGTATATATACATACGACAGTTTTACACAAGAACTCAAGGAAATTAACATTTTACATAAGAGCCTTAGGAAAACACTACTGCCACTTAGCGCTTAGCACTGACCTGTTTCTTTCCCATTATTTTGTCATTTCTGACCTACAGTCCTCACAAATAAACAGTTAGGAGGGCAGATTAACGCAGAGAGAGAAGAAAAAAAGTAATGAGAATAGAATATACATGTATCACATTTTCATAATAAATGAACACTTTCATTAGCTACGTTCTAATAATATTGAACGCCATTAAGAGTGAGGAAAGAAATGAAAGTCTGATCTAAGCATGTACACATTCTAGAAAGAATTAGCACATTTTGACAATTCTATTCTATCAAAACTTTTCTCTAATCAGTCTCGAATATAGTGAAGGCAGCACCTTTTCAACGAAACATAATGAGAAGAGTATCGTTCGCTTTGGGTGCATTGTGGGTTAATGTACTGCAGCCTTCTTTCTTCTAGACACTATTACCAGATGCTCTTGTAAAGAAGTAAATGTATCTCAACTCGTAAGCTCTCCAAAACAACATTACTCAATGCATGCCTGATAATTACAGATATTTCATAAGATATTGCTCTATTGATTTCAGATATCTGATAAGATATTGCCCTGTTCACTTCAGATATTTAAAAAAAAATCGTGTTCATATCAAATATTTTATAACATGCGACCCTGTTCATTTTATATTATTCATAAAATATTGATCTATTGGGTTTCCATTTGTGAAATGAGAATTACCTTAGATCATGTTCAATAGACACCACTTAGTCTAAATTTAAACGTTATCTAATATATTAAAAAAAATGTGCCTATTGCGTATTTTATTACGAATAGAGTTGACTGGAATTGAACTTTGAAATGTTAAATGCAAATAATTTACTCATTTGGAATACAAATGCAAGCTGTTAAGTAATCATTTCGGTGAAGTGTTGGAGAGAGAACAAAACACACACACCCGAAACATGTTAACACATAGATTGATTGATTAAAAGTCACACGATAATCACAAAGCGATTAACCTATTGCCTATAGTCATTTAATATAGTGATTAGAATTACTCTGAATACTCTTATGATGGCATTGATCATATTCCGTTC
>NC_051413.1:22482152-22482439 GCF_015228065.2 Penaeus monodon
CTCTAGTTCTTCAACAATTGTTACCGGACACCATTTGTAGTCATATTAGCTTCATATTACTTTACATTCTTTTTACAGACTATGCAAAATACTAACTCTGAAAAGTGATTTTGTACAACCGGCACCTAGAGAGGTAAAAGTCAGAGTGCGTAAGTTATAATATATTCATACTTTGTCTCTTCCAATGTGAAATGTGAAGACAAAGGTTTCTCAGCAGAATTTAATTCATGAAAGTATCTGCATTTATTTTGGGAAAAGTTCATATTTTATCGCATTTACCGAGGTGA
>NC_051413.1:22482947-22483039 GCF_015228065.2 Penaeus monodon
GGTAAAGAACTTTATCAATAATGATCTAGCATATCTCATGATTATTAAAGAATACAGCTCACGATTTTTAAAAATAAACTTAATGGAGTTTC
>NC_051413.1:22483789-22484129 GCF_015228065.2 Penaeus monodon
TTTACTTTACATTTTATTTACCACTTTCTATAAATGTGTATCGCGTATTTAACTATGCTGTTCTTTGTTCATATTAACAATGTAATTAGACCTGACTTTAAACTAGGCGATTGGCCAATTTTTCTTTGATGTCTGGCCCTGAATCAACTGCTACGATATCAAACCTACTTGAGTTTTGAGATGAAATTTGAGCTACAGATGACAACAGAGATGTAGTAGAAGAGGCTGGGGTGTATATGAAATTCAAGATAAAATGTTATGAGTTTGAGGCAGAATATGCAAATTGTCTTGTCGTACACTCAGTTATGCCTATATTTTGCACAAAACAAATAGATTTGGT
>NC_051413.1:22484844-22485345 GCF_015228065.2 Penaeus monodon
ATCATTCTGCCTATTTGACTCACGAATGAGAGAGAAAAGAAATCTTCTGAACCGACGAGAACCATGATTTTAAGCTGTAAATATTTGTGTAACGATAAACTTTCAGTAAACGTTCACCAATCAACCATGTCAAGTTCATCTAAGCAAAATGTCAGCTAAAACTTTACAAGCCATTTCCTATTGGATTACTTAAGCCCAGGATCAAGATCAAGTTTCTCTCAACACGTTGGATTAAAGCGAAATGCCGTCTCTAGCTTTCAATTAGCCAATTCATTTCACGCTTCACTGCCTACCTTCTGCTATCCGATAATTTCTGGATGAAAGGTAATTCAATAATAGCAATGCATTTGCTTGGAAATTAACCTTCATGCGTACTGGTGGCAGAAGAAATACTAGATATGTTGCAAAAGTTAAAAAATATAAGAATGTTATTCATGACAGAGGTGGGATACATATATTCTAGTCGACACTTTCACCGCAAACAGTAGTAAACAATGCTAA
>NC_051413.1:22485674-22485822 GCF_015228065.2 Penaeus monodon
TCGAATTTTCCCATTTCCCATCATTTTCATAATGAAATACATATAAAATTTTCATTAACTTTATCAACGTACAATGCTAGCAGCGTTTGTTCCAATTCGACTCGTGCTTTCCCTTGTTAGAATGGTAATTTCATGTTATATAGCTTTA
>NC_051413.1:22486728-22486884 GCF_015228065.2 Penaeus monodon
CTCGGTGAACCTTCTTGCAAATCCTTGTTGCTACTGTGAATTTTGATTTAGATGCTCAGGAAAAGCCGTTAGCATAGCAGAAGAACAACTTTGGCATTTAGCAGTACAATCATACTTAAAGAAGAACATTTAAATGGGTGTGACATTTCTAGAAAC
>NC_051413.1:22487308-22487789 GCF_015228065.2 Penaeus monodon
GGCAATTTCTCTTCACGAATCATACAGCGGATTCCTTTCCTCTCGCCGCTGAACGTGGCTCAGCCAATAAATGCAGATTACCCGAAGGCCTGATGTTAAAACTGTCGTCCCCTACTATTTGCATGAAGATGTCTTTGAAATCTTCATTGCACGTTCATCAGCGAAACGAAACTCTTTCATGTTCGTAAACACGGAGAATTAGCTAATACTTTGAGAGGAATTTCCTATTGGATTACTTAAAAGCTGGGGGACGGAATGAAGAATTTCCCTCGGAGCAGAAAAGTACATGCAGCCTCTTTCTTTCGATAATCAATGTAATTTCGCGATTCACTTGCTGCGTTCTGCTATCCGATATTCTCCAGATAAAAGGTAATTCAACAATAGCAATCGCATTTTCTTCGAAATTTCCAGTTCGGCAGAAATGCAAACATGCAGATCACAGAGAAGTGCATTTCGAATGCAGGTCCCCAACAACGACGTG
>NC_051413.1:22488344-22488424 GCF_015228065.2 Penaeus monodon
GCTACAAAGAAAATTCGGCTCGTGGCAAAATGAAAGGCTATCGATTAAGGACTAAGAGTGTTTCATATGTTCCAAAAGAT
>NC_051413.1:22488490-22489040 GCF_015228065.2 Penaeus monodon
CATTATGTTTCAATCTACTAGTGAAAATTGCAAATATCACCACAGAAAAGGATACATAACTGCAATAAAAAGTATAAGTAACGTAACGGCAGAAACACAAAGAGCACTTTTTTTTCTTCCTTTTATAGTGAGTTGGCTTAATGTGGACGGTGTTCTGATCACTCTGCTATTTCGTACGTGACCTATACTCCTCGTGGTTGGTTGCAGGCTCCATGAATACGTGGAGTATGCTTTAAAAGGGGCAGCAACTTCCACTAGGGGAGGTCGTAGGGAGAGTATGAAAACCTCCATTGTGGTTTGCAATGTTAGGATGTTCTATTTACCGGTCATTTTCATATTCAACTCTGCAAGTTCCCTAGTATCCATCATGCCCTCCCCTACCATTGGGGAGTTTGTAGAGTATACGGGATTTCCTGGCCCCAAATCCTATATGTATGAGTAATAGTGGGTGAGGGGAATCGTCACGAGCTGCCACACAAATACACTTTAATATAATAGTGATGAATATTCATGATGACATTACTGCAATTATATGGTAATGAACTGTTAA
>NC_051413.1:22489943-22490255 GCF_015228065.2 Penaeus monodon
ACTAGAGACTGGGAATGAAAAGGAACAAGGAAAATACAAAAGAGGATATCAACATACTCTATGTTCAGTTCACTTGAACAACCTGATTTTGTAACAGAACACGTAAAATTAATATCCACTTATTTGTACAAAATATACACGTACATATCAACCTTCCTTTTCGTTAACAATCTCTTTGTCAGCGTACAAGTAACATTCGTAGTTGCCAATTAGATATGTTCCACCCTTTACAGATAATCTCTTGTCGGTTTAAAGGTTTATGAATTCTTTACAGGTTTCGTTAGTTGCAGTAACATTGTTGTTCTAGATTTC
>NC_051413.1:22490531-22490686 GCF_015228065.2 Penaeus monodon
AACAAATGGACCACATTTAGAACCATTACCCCAGGCCGGAATTACTTACTGACCCACATAATGTAGCGGGGAATCGTTGTTTTTTCCTGATTCAGTGAAAAGCTAAAACATCATTGAATACATGACCTAAATTCCTACATATACCTTAGACTGAA
>NC_051413.1:22490857-22491087 GCF_015228065.2 Penaeus monodon
TAAAAAATCGATTTACAATATTATTTCTGATATTCTTTATTGTATGAAGTTATATCTAATGATAATAGATTAGGATTTATACTTTGTGTGTGTTTTTTTTTTTGCCAAAATTGATATACAATTAGTTTTGTCTCACTTTAGTTTTTAAATGATTGAAAAGAGGATATTGCTCCTGAAAACCTAGAGGTCTCTTCGGCAACGCTGATTGGATAATGGTACCACTGCCAGCC
>NC_051413.1:22491149-22491225 GCF_015228065.2 Penaeus monodon
TATATATAAACGAAGCATCTAGAGTACGAATAACAATTTTACAAAAGTGTCTTCAAATCACTCTGACAAATGTTTC
>NC_051413.1:22492169-22492317 GCF_015228065.2 Penaeus monodon
TATGACTGAAAATGTTCACGGTATAATTTTCATGAAATATTATAGGGGAACGTTCTCAATATTCTTTGATTTACTTTTTATAGTACAGTTGTATTAAAACTGAAAGTATCAAATCACTGCAGATGGTAATAATGATCATCACATTTGA
>NC_051413.1:22492971-22493101 GCF_015228065.2 Penaeus monodon
CTCTATATCAAAATTGATATATTCATGTTCTTTCTGATGATATGGCATACTGTAGTTTTTTTTCTCGACTTTCTATAATATGATTTACGTTTGATAGTGAGGCTGTAGTTAGACTGGATTTCCGGTACCA
>NC_051413.1:22493218-22493336 GCF_015228065.2 Penaeus monodon
AAATACACTTACATCCAGATGGTGTTTATCATCAGTATGCTTCTTTCCAAACTTGCGATGTCATTAATATACTCAATATTATTTCCTGTGGAATCATTGCCATTCTTAAGATGGTATC
>NC_051413.1:22496202-22496718 GCF_015228065.2 Penaeus monodon
CTGCTTCCTTTCTCGATGTATAAAATACTCGCTTCAACTTTAAAATATATTCAACAACAGACTACTGAGAAGGGGCTGCCGGACTGGGAATATCTCTCAGAATGTAAAGCAAAATGTAATCTCTTCCTTTCAATTATCAAAGTCATTTCACGATTCACTGGCTGCGTTCTGCTATCCAATGTTTTTTAGATTGGAAGTAATTCGACAACACCAACTGAATTCGCTCGAGAATTTTTAATTTCACAACAGTGCAGAAGTAAGCAATACAGCAAAATGCAGTCAAGATGCTATTTTCCCATAGACGAATTATTGATATATCGCTGAATGGAGAGAAGAGAGAGAAAGGACAAAGAAAATATTGTCTGGGACAAAGAAAAGATCATACACGCCACAAAAAATATATATATTGTGAGCTCAAGGCCAAGAAAAAGAACGCTCTTACATTTACCGTGGGAAAAATAACTCAATAATAGTGAACGCTCTAGATCCATTACTACGTGAAATCTTTGGTGTTAA
>NC_051413.1:22496911-22497123 GCF_015228065.2 Penaeus monodon
TTATATGCGTATATATAGGGATGTAGATTACACACGGCACTACTTGAAAGCCGTACGAAAAAGTCTACGTCACACCGGAAAGCAACATTACCTCATTATCTCAAATTATCTCTTTATCCACTTCCACAAAGAGGCAAACACATGATTCGCTTATACGTTCAGAGAGACTGATAACCTCACTCATGAGAAGTGAGAGGAGGAAGACAGAAGAC
>NC_051413.1:22497291-22497929 GCF_015228065.2 Penaeus monodon
GCGAAAGCGTGAGTAAGAGAAAGATTTAGTGTGGATGACTGCCTTGTAATTTTCTGACTAATGTACTTGGTCATGACAAAATACGGCTTTGCATGAATAGTAGCGCTAGTCCAGCTGACTGGGTCCTAAAACGACTAAAATCATTAAAACGATTTGATAATGCAGTGTGTAGATTGACCAGTGTGGATCTCACACTCAATAACAAGGCCTCATTATAGTTTATAATGTGTCTGAGCAACAACTTTCCATGCGCATTTAGCTGTTTTAATGTTTTGTAATTATCATGTGATTCCTTTCATTGCCATTGCTTTACAGAATGCATGTGAATGATACTTTTTTTATCACTCACTTGGACCCTTTTGATATAAACCAGACACCTGAGCACATGTTATCACGTTGGTGTTTTCATGGTACATATATCTAAAATATATATGCCTATAAAATGAAGAGCAAAGGCGACAACCTACACCCGTCGATTTTTCTTGGAATATATACAGTACATTTGCAGCCGTTGACGTTCCATGGTATTTTGGCCGAAAATACGTATAAAGGAGAGCTAGATATACAGTGTAGGACGAATCAACAACCAACCCCCGTCGCTGTGGGCTGCTCCGGTTGTTTCGACGTACTTGTTACTG
>NC_051413.1:22498189-22498472 GCF_015228065.2 Penaeus monodon
AAAAGGTTAAGGACCACTGCTCTACAATATAAAGTTTGGAGTATACTGAGGCCCTCCGTCATTGCATGCTCGGCAACAAATAGGGATGTCGTCTACAGAAAAAAAAAAAAAATTTCCAGTCTTCCCAACCAGTTAATGACCCGGAATGTTTACATGGCTGGCCGAACTTGGAAATAATTCGCTGTAAAAATACATCACTAGAAAGCCACTATACTGCCTAAGCCTGAGTCCGTTCATGTGTGCCAAAGTTCACTCCACTTCTTTGACAGGAACAAAGTGGTGA
>NC_051413.1:22498581-22499037 GCF_015228065.2 Penaeus monodon
AGGTTTGCTAAGGGCATTCCCTAAAGCAAAAATACAGCGAAAAGTTTTCCGGGATATTCTTGTGCTTCTTGGTATTGCCTTCGCTGATTTATCGACATAGCATGAGTGCTTCTACTTTCCTGTCATTTTCTTTGGGAAATAGTAATACTCGCGCGCAATCGGAGATTCTCATTCTAACCACTTGCCTATGCATTAATGAGCTGTTTGATCTGAAACTCGTCCGTTTTCTGATCGACCACACCTTCATGCCGGCTGCCCACAAACATCTTATTGCTCTTATATAGCAACTTTCTCAGGTGCTGTGTGACACCAACAGGCACAATCCTTAAACCTCCCATCTCCATTATCAAGCTTAGTATCTGCATTATCAGATCTGTGGTCTGGCTCATCTGTGTATTCATCTCTAGAAAGAGGGGTGTTAGGCCGTAGGAATTTCACCATACCCAAATGATATGT
>NC_051413.1:22499078-22499207 GCF_015228065.2 Penaeus monodon
ACAGAATATTAAAATTTGCCATCTGGTAAGTACGTGTGTTGATCTTCGTAATGTATTTCAATTTTACACGTATTCTTTAATTGAAGGAAGGTTTGACATTTAGAAATAGTCTCCTTCAGTTCTCTACAG
>NC_051413.1:22499236-22499582 GCF_015228065.2 Penaeus monodon
CGAAGATGTTATTTTATAAAAATAAGATACTACATTTTGGCGATGCATTACGTTACTGTGAAAGTGAATAATGTGATATTCCTACTTTGTAATTTCAGACCATTAGCCCGATCTTGCTTTTATTTCTAAGCGTTTTTCATTATCATAGTAATGAAAAAGAAACTCTAGTGGAATTGTAACCACAAAGGATATATCAGTTACCGTTAAAAGAAAGTAAAAGCAATCGGAAAAAAATGCTCATTAATGAATCCGCTAATTGAGACCTGTATTTTTTGGCGAATGCTGGCAGCGAGAAATGTGTTACTCCTCCATTATGCTCTTTTTCTGTAACCTGAAAATGTAGCCG
>NC_051413.1:22500441-22500919 GCF_015228065.2 Penaeus monodon
GGTAACCAACACCTGTGACCTTTCCGCTGTCAATTTCATAGCATGTTATCTACCTCTGCCGTTTCACCACAAAGGCGTATTGTCTGCGTCATAATGGAAAGATAATTGCACATTCAGTTTATTTCGAATTGGATAACTATAGTCCATTATATGGTGTAAAATCTTAATTTTCTCTGTGACTGATGTGGTGTAGCTGTGGTCATCACAATGCCATGCATATTATTATTTTATATAGCATCTTAGGGGTTATTTACAATGTGCGTGATAAAAAGACATATATATACCTGCACACTTGTCTTCCGCATCGTGGTATTTTATCAATTCATGGAAAAAAATATATAACTGAAAGGATATTTATATTGTCTTAAACTGTGAACGAAGGCAAATCTCCCAATTGTATCATGCAATCAATGTTAGTAACCACGCAATTGCTCACTCAAGCCTGATATTTCCTTAATAACAATAGAAAACAAGAAAA
>NC_051413.1:22502035-22502392 GCF_015228065.2 Penaeus monodon
TACAGGGCTTCACCTAACGATGCTCGCCAGGCGTTAACCATGAGACAGACAATTTCGGCAGGGGATACTGGGCTTGCCTTTTTGCTAGATTTATTATCGGTAATTGGGAATGTTTATTTGTCAAAGAGTATACCCTGTTTCTCTTTCCGATAAAAAAAAGAAAAAAAGATTCAACAAAGAACATATAACAATTGAACCCGTCACTTAAGGCAATAAAAATCGCCATTTTCTTATTGTTTCAAGATTAGTATGTATAAACATACGACCTACAAATATGGTGTTACCAATAGCATGGATAGTTACTGTAGTAATAACTGAAGTTTCTCATGCGTTTTAAGAGCTAAATTATTACGTGCT
>NC_051413.1:22502441-22503482 GCF_015228065.2 Penaeus monodon
CAGCGCCTATACCATTAGACAGGGCACTTCACTTTTTTCTTTTACCTCATATATTTGACTTTTCCTTTTCACTAAATGAGTTTGTTTTTCTTATCAGACAACTTAAGTCCAGAAGACATTCCATTTGATGTTGATATTACAGACGTGAAATGAATTCAGATGTTCAGCGGTCGTATTTACACAACACTCTAAATCGACATCTGTTTACAGTTACCTTTTTCCTATCCTCATGGAATACTTTAAACCCATGTTGTGTAAGACAGCTCCACTGCAAATAGTTGCCATAACTGCAAGAGTACATTACTCCTATATGAAATGGTGAGGCACCTGTTGTTATATACGCAGAGTGAATGTTTTAGTTCAAAAAATTAACACAATCATGGACTTCAAACTGAGATAAAAGTATAACTGCAACTTTGATAACATTTTTCTGACAATTTTTCCAATTTCCGTGTCGGCCATTAACTGTGTTTCAGAACAAAGCATTTCAGTTATTTCACTAAATATTACCTCTGTAGAGTCTTAATGATTTGAAATAAAGAAATTTGATATTGCGTTAAAATGTGCTAACATGAATAAAGAGTTTCTAATTACAGGCTGTCCGAAATTAGATCATAAAGACCGTTTCCGTCTTTTTAAGGGGAGAGCCAAATTAATATGCTCAAAGAGGCATAACTATTCACATATTCCATAACGAATTTATACATTTAGAAGATGAGGGAATTCCGAACACTACATAGACACGTCCCATTAATCACTGGGTAAATAATATATAAAATTATATGAGTGGTTGTATTTTGATATGATAATATTACCTATCCTAATTTCCGCGTTCACTGTAAAAATCTTTGTTATCGCTTGGTCGTGTTAATGCTTGGTCGTTTATCCTTCTAAATGCTGTTATCTGCTTCCCCGTAACTTCTGTATGCATTACAGCTTTGACGCATAAAATACTAAAGAGGATTATTAAACCAGTATCTAATGATCAATGATTACTAGTTTTTTTAATGGTCTTTGTTATGTTACAGTATTCAAGATAAT
>NC_051413.1:22503735-22503875 GCF_015228065.2 Penaeus monodon
TTTTTTAAACCCCCTTTTCCCCCCAATTTTTTTTTTTTTTCCCCCCCAATAAAAAGGGGAAACCCTTTTTTAAAAAAAATTTAAAATTTTTTTTTTTAAAATTTTAAAAAATTTTTTCCCAACCAATTTTTTTTAAAAAA
>NC_051413.1:22503917-22504050 GCF_015228065.2 Penaeus monodon
CCCCCCCCCCTTTTTTTTCAAAAAATTTTCCCAAAACCCAAAATTTTTAAAAATTAATTTTTTTTTAAAATTTTTTTAAAAAAATTTTTGGGTTTTTCCTTTTTAAAAATTTTTTAAAAACCTTTTGTTTTTT
>NC_051413.1:22504210-22504553 GCF_015228065.2 Penaeus monodon
AAAAAAAAAATTTTTTTTGGGGGGGGTTTTTTTTAAACCCTTTTTCCCCCCCAAATTTTTGGGAAAAAAAAAAAATTTTTTTCCCTTTTAAAAAAAAATTTTTTTTAACCCCCGGGGGGAAAAAAAAGGGGGAAAAATTTTTAAAATAAAAAAATTTTTTAAAATTAACCCCCCCCAAAACAAAAAGGGGGAAATTAAAAAACCCCCCAAAAAAAAAAAAATTTTTTAAAAAAAAACCCCCCAAAAAAAAAAATTTTAAAAAAAAAAAAAAAAAAAAATAATTTTTTAAATATTATATATTTTAAAATAATAAAAAAAAAAAAAAAAAAATTTTTTTTTTTTG
>NC_051413.1:22504580-22504701 GCF_015228065.2 Penaeus monodon
GGGGGTTTTAAACCCGGCCCCTTTTTCCCGGCAAAATTCCCTTCCCCCCCCGGGTTTTTTCCGGGAAAAAATTTTTTAAAAAAAAATTATAAAAAAAATTTTTTCCCCCTTTTTTAAAGGG
>NC_051413.1:22504802-22505106 GCF_015228065.2 Penaeus monodon
TTTTTTTTTAAAATTATATATATTTTTTAAAATTTTAATTTTTAAAAAATTTTTTAAAAAAATTTTTTTTTTTTTTTTAAAAAAAAATTTTTTTTTTAAAAACCCCAAAAAAAAACCCCTTTTTTTGGGGAAAAAAAAAAAACCCAAAAAATTTTTGGGGGAAAAAAAACCCCTTTTTAAACTTTTTAAAAAAACCCCCCAAAAAACCCTTTTTTTTTTTTTTTAAAAAAAATTTTTTCCCAAAAATTTTTTTCCCAAAATTTTAAAATTTTTTTCCCTTTTTTAAAAAAAAATTTTTTTTTTT
>NC_051413.1:22505240-22505315 GCF_015228065.2 Penaeus monodon
CCCCCCAAAAAAAATTTTTTCCCCAAAAAAATTTTTTTTAAAATTTTTTTTAAAAATTTTTAAAATTTTTTTCCT
>NC_051413.1:22505413-22505649 GCF_015228065.2 Penaeus monodon
AAAATTTTAAATTTTTTTTTTAAATTTTCTAGAAATAACTTTTTTTTTCTCTTCTCTCATGTTTTTTTTTTTTTTTTTCTTTTCTCTTTTCCCTTTTTTTTTTCTTCTATTTATTCGGGTTTTATCGACCTGTTATTAAAAGAAGACGAAACAGAACTTTATTTAAATCGACAAAGAAACCCCCTTGAAATTTAGTTTAAAAGATCAATGATACTATACGGAAAAATATAAAAAAT
>NC_051413.1:22505782-22507399 GCF_015228065.2 Penaeus monodon
CTTTTTTCTTTTTTTAAAAAATCGTCTTATTTGTAATATAACATACCCACAGTTTTAAAAAAGAAATCAAAGGGAAATTTAAAATTTTTCATAAGGCCTTAGGAAAAAACCCACTGCCACTTACGTTAGCCTGACCTGTTTCCTTTTTTTCCCTTATTTTTCATTTCTGACCCCAAAAGTTCCCCACAAAAAAACAATTTGGAAAGGGGAGGGTTTCCGGGAGAGAGAAGAAAAAAAAGTAATGAAAATAGAATATACATGTATCACCTTTTTCATAATAAAGAACACTTTTTTTAGCTACGTTCTAATAATTTGGAAAAGCCATTAAGGTGAGGAAAGAAAAGAAAGTCTTATCTAAGGGATTTACACATTCTGAAAGAATTACACATTTTGGGCAAATTTTATTCTAAACAAAACTTTTCTCTAATCAAATCCCCCGAATATAGTGAAGGCAGCACCTTTTCAAAAGAAAAATAATTTGGAAAAGGGAAACCCTTTTGCTTTTTTGGGGGCATTGTGGGTTTTAAAGTACTGCAGCCCTTTTTTCTTCTAGAACTATTACCCGATTCTCTTGTAAGAAATAAAAGGATCTCAACTCGGAAAGGGTCTCCCAAAACCATTCTCCCCAAAGCATGCCTGTAAATTAAAAAGATATTTTATAAGATTTTTTGCTCTTTTGATTTCAATATCTGATAAATATTGCCCCGTTCACTTTAGATATTTAAAAAAAAAACGGGGTTTTATATCAAATAAAAAATTTTTTAACATGCGACCCTGTTCTTTTTTTAAATTTTTTTTAAAAATTGATCTTTGGGGTTTCCCTTTGGAAAAAAAAATTTTCCTTTTGATTTTATGTTAAAAGACAAACCCCTTAGTCTAAATTTAAACGTTATTAATATTTTTAAAAAAAAAGTGCCATTTTCGTATTTTATTACGGGAAAAGAGTTGGCTGGAAATTTAACTTTTTAAATGTTTTAAAAGCAATAAATTTCTCTTTTGGAAAAACAAAACAAACTGTTAAATAACATTTCGGTGAAATGTTGGGGAGAGAACAAAACACAAAACCCCGAAACATGGGTTAAAAACTAATTGTTGATTAAAAGTCCACAAAAATCACAAAGCGATTAACCATTGCCTATAGTCATTTAATATAGTGATTAGAAAAAAACTCTGAATACTCTTTAAAATGGCATTGGGGGGGGGTCATTTCCTTCTTCCCCAAAGAAAAATAAAATCGAAAAATAAACTCTTTACTGTGAAAAACCCTTTTTTACATTTGTCAAGGGAAAAACGGGGTTTATATTATAATACTCTAGTTTTTTCAACAATTGTTACCGGGCAAACCCCCTTTTGTCAATTAGCTTTTTATAAATTTCTTTACTTCTTTTTTTTAAAAGACTATTGGGAAAATACTAAATCCCGAAAAGTGATTTTGACAAACCGGGAAACCCAGAAGGTAAAAATTTAGAGTGCGTAAGTTATATATATTCATACTTTGTTTTCTTCCAAAAGTGAAAAGTGAAGACAAAGGGGTTTCCCCCAGCAGAATTTTAATTTCCCTGAAAGTATCTGCTTTTTTTGGGGAAAAATTCCAATTTTTCGCAAATTTTGAGGTGA
>NC_051413.1:22507470-22507588 GCF_015228065.2 Penaeus monodon
GGGAAAAAAAACCCACAAAACAAAAAATGATTTATTATTTATTTTTATATAATTTATATATTTTTTTTAAAAAACAGAATTTCAAAATAACGTCAGAATAAATACTTGGGCCTATATC
>NC_051413.1:22507923-22508055 GCF_015228065.2 Penaeus monodon
GTACATGTATATAAATATGGTACACAGGTAAATAACTTTATCAATAATGATCTAGCATATCTCATGATTATTAAAGAATACAGCTCACGATTTTTAAAAATAAACTTAATGGAGTTTCTTCTTATTGTAACT
>NC_051413.1:22508602-22508705 GCF_015228065.2 Penaeus monodon
GGAAACCTAAGAAAGGCATTTTAAAAACTTACAGTAACTAAAGTTTCTAAATAATGGTTCAGTTGAAGCTGACATGAACCTACAGTTAAAAGAAGAAGACTTG
>NC_051413.1:22508986-22509337 GCF_015228065.2 Penaeus monodon
TTTACTTTACATTTTATTTACCACTTTCGCGTTTGTATCGCGTATTTAACTATGTTGTTCTTTGTTCATATTAACAATGTAATTAGATCTGACTTTAAACTAGGCGAGTGGCCAATTTTTCTTTGATGTCTGGCCCTGAATCAACTGCTACGATATCAAACCTACTTGAGTTTTGAGATGAAATTTGAGCTACAGATGACAACAGAGATGTAGTAGAAGAGGCTGGGGTGTATATGAAATTCAAGATAAAATGTTATGGGTTTGAGGCAGAATATGCAAATTGTCTTGTCGTACACTCAGTTATGCCTATATTTTGCACCAAAAAAATAGTTTTGGGTTAATGCCTAAAAC
>NC_051413.1:22510108-22510268 GCF_015228065.2 Penaeus monodon
TTATTTGTTTCCTCTCCATCCTCTCTGAAATAAGAATCGATACCAATTAAGCTTATTAGACAGCGGCAGCGCGACCGAGGTACCATTTCCGGCACCCAGGCGGTACTTGCCAGGTAATTGCTAATTGCCAGCTGCTTGCCAGGTCATGGGGCTGTGACCT
>NC_051413.1:22510300-22510435 GCF_015228065.2 Penaeus monodon
GCATCTGGTGACCCGAGATGCGGGCGTAATGGGCGGAAGTGAGAGCATATTACAGATGCGTACATCTAGGCATAGGTATTTAGCGTAGGGTTCAGTTCCCCGTGTGTGTTTGTGTGCGGGTGGGCGGTACTTGTT
>NC_051413.1:22510508-22510625 GCF_015228065.2 Penaeus monodon
GGAGTGCAAAGGGAAGTGAATAATAAACCGATAGAGAGGGAGACACGAGATAGTGTGTGTGTGGGACGAATCGAAGAGAGATAGGGCGAATCGAAGAAGGAAGATACGGGTATCAAC
>NC_051413.1:22510758-22510861 GCF_015228065.2 Penaeus monodon
TAGCGGCTGTTCCGGGCCAGCGCATGATCAATATAGATCGTACTGTAATGACCTACAGATCGTGTGGTGCTTCGTGTGAGCGGAACGATACCAGGTACGCTGA
>NC_051413.1:22511191-22511260 GCF_015228065.2 Penaeus monodon
CAAGGTTGTTTTTCCTCTCTCTTTCTTCACCTTCACATTTTCTTGCACTTTCTGTAACGCCTTATAAGG
>NC_051413.1:22511413-22511728 GCF_015228065.2 Penaeus monodon
TTGTCAGTTTATCAGTGGACACCGATTTATATAGACTTTGGTGTCCATTCTATTAAGGCAAAGACCCCAGTTGGGTGTAAGGGAAGGGGTGGGGGTGGGGGGGATGGAGGGGCGGTCAGTCATAAGTCATGCAATAGTGGCTATTTCATGAGACCAACGAGGCAGATAGGCCTACGGTTGGTTGGGGTTGGTTCTCGCTCATGACATCCTTTCTCTCTTTATCTTTTTTTATCTCTTCTTCCTGTCTTTATCTCTTCTTTCTCTCTCTTTCTGTCTCTTCTTTGTTTGTCTCTTCTTTCTCTTTCTACCCCCCCT
>NC_051413.1:22512110-22512226 GCF_015228065.2 Penaeus monodon
CAGATGATAATGTGAACAGTTGCCAAAAAAATATATAAACAGCATCTGACAAGAAAAAAAAACATAAACAAGAATAGAACACGTCCTCCCAAACACAAGAACAACAATGACAACAA
>NC_051413.1:22512408-22512660 GCF_015228065.2 Penaeus monodon
CATCTTCCCCTCTGTCATCGTTTGGATTATTGAGCGGTCGAGCATAGGTACGATCTGCTTTGGTAATGAGCTTATGCATTTCTCAAGGGAAAAGGGGGGGGGGACTAACATGAAAAAAATATGGCCGTGTTCTCAGGTGTCTAATGCCCTTAAGAGCCCTGCGTCCGCTTCTGTGACACTTTGAAATCACCCGACTTATTGATGACGCGTCAGGTATGCAAATCCGTTTAAGACACCTGTCACTCACTTCAT
>NC_051413.1:22513204-22513587 GCF_015228065.2 Penaeus monodon
GTAACGTCTTTAATTAACAACCCCCCAACAACGGCAAACCAACTGCATATCCAATTTACCAAATAGACCTGTGTTTAACCCCCAATTACCATAACCCGTAGGCCTATCTTGGCCTCTCCTCCCCCCCTCCCTTACCGCCTTCTACCCATCTCCGTATAATTTAGGCCTATGGAGGAAATGCAGTGGTACCTCCTCTGAATACCAATATATTGCGTATCTTCTGCAGGGGATAATCAATGTGATGTTGGTTTAATTAATAGCCAGCGTGTCATCGACCTGTCATAACGCTGACAACTGGGCAGGTGTTGTGCACGAAGGCCTAATTATAAATGTCTTCGGATTTATTTATCGTGTGATTTTTTCAGCTATATTTAGCGTTTATT
>NC_051413.1:22513973-22514113 GCF_015228065.2 Penaeus monodon
ATTTGATGTATTTTGTTTATCTGTTTGTATATCTCGTTTTTCCTTTCTTCATTTTGGATTTATTTGTTGTTTTATGTTTTATTTTTATTCGTTTATGTTATTGACATGTGGCGGATGGACCTCGGTTTTGCTTCTACCAG
>NC_051413.1:22514250-22514424 GCF_015228065.2 Penaeus monodon
ACGACGATGAAAAGTCGTGGAAATAAAACGTGACGCTAATGAAAAGATTTTCATGAATATATTTGCTCTTTTTTCGCCATTGCATAAGCTAGTGTGTTTTTGAACAGACTAATTTTGTTTTGGGAAGGAAATAGGAACGATTGCCTTCTGTCTCTTTTCCCTTTTTTGTGTTCT
>NC_051413.1:22514778-22515106 GCF_015228065.2 Penaeus monodon
TTTCTCCATCTCCCCGACTCTCCTCTCGCCACTATTTACTTTTGTATTTACGTTTTTCAGCACTTAAGGCAACATATTACATTGCATTCCGCCTCTCCTCTTCCTCACTTCATCTTGCATAAAGCCCGAACAATTCCCCAAAATAAACCCGGGAACGCCATGTGGCAACAGGCAGGGAGAAAATTTAAACCGCATCTGGCAACTCGGGCGAAGATGCGCTCCCTTGTAAACAAACAAAAGACTCGTCCCTCGGGGGTGCCATGTGAAGCGACCTCATGAGACGCTAATATATTTTAATTTGTCTCTCGTCTGGCTGTGTCATTAGTGT
>NC_051413.1:22515278-22515426 GCF_015228065.2 Penaeus monodon
ATCATTCCCCCCTCTTTCGCATCCCCAATCTTCTTTTTTTCCCCTATTTCCTCATACATTCCATTCTCCATCCCCCTCCTTCTCTTCTCTATATCCCTTCTCCATCTTTCCACACCTCTTCCCCCTCCTTCCTTCTCTTCCTTTCCTT
>NC_051413.1:22515470-22515610 GCF_015228065.2 Penaeus monodon
CGTCTTGTAGATATACAATAATCTCAGATTTTCGTAGTGAACAGAGAGCCAAGAGTTAATCCAAGAGCTTCAAAGAGCCTTTCAGAGGGGAAAGGGGAGGATAGGGGGAGGGGTAAAGGGGGGAGGGGGCGAACTCCTGA
>NC_051413.1:22515934-22516131 GCF_015228065.2 Penaeus monodon
TTACTCCCCCCCCCCCCTCTGAGAACTGATAATGTCGCTGTGAATGAATAAGTGCGATTGGATATTCTTCGAAGTTTGAAATGGTGTTGGGAACGGGGCCGTGGGATGGGGGGTGGGGGGGGAGTTAAAGACCTCTTGGGGCTTCTTGAATTAGTTGGGCTTAGAATAGGGAGTTGGGGCTTTTTAGTCTTCCCCCT
>NC_051413.1:22516425-22516711 GCF_015228065.2 Penaeus monodon
GAATTATTGTTATGCTCTGCTGCCACGCCGGCTAACACGTTGCAGTTGTCACGTTTTCGTTGTATGTAAAAGCTGCTTTGCTCTCGCCGGGGAAAGTTCCCGTGGCTTTTCGTTATTCCTTAGACAAGATGTGTTTGTAATATGTAACAATGAGCGTTATTTTATCGGTTTTCTTTCTCCTTCTCTTTATTTAACTTTCTTTATCTTTCCTCTTTCCGTTTGTTTGGGAAGAGAACGTTGGTGTTTGAACGTGTCTACATTTTGTTTTTCTAAATCGTGTTGTGCG
>NC_051413.1:22516803-22517007 GCF_015228065.2 Penaeus monodon
TGAACAGAAGTGAGGGTATATGAAACTTGGACTGAAAAGAGATTTCTTTGATGCATTGTTATATCATCTGTTATTATTAGTGCTTTTCAGTTCTTCCGATCAGAGGAACAATGTGTTTTGTTGTGCTTATAATGAGAGAGTTCAAGGCTGTGTTAATTAGGATTGTTTTTTGGGTCGGGTTTTAATCTGAAAGATAGTCGTATC
>NC_051413.1:22517511-22520221 GCF_015228065.2 Penaeus monodon
CCTCCCCTTTCCGTCCATCTCCCCCTTATCCTCTCTCATCCCCCTTTTCCCTCCTCTCCCCTGTGTCCTCGTCCTTGCCCGCAGTAAATCCTCCTCTGCCCCTTTCCACCTCCATCCTCACCCTTGGTCCCTCCTCTCCCCCTCTCCAACCCATTTACCTCCTCTCCGCCCCCTTTACCGCCTCTTTTCGACCCTTGGTGTCCTCCTCGTCCCCCTGTTCCTCCTCTCTCCCCCGTTCCAATCCTCTATCCCCTTATCCTCCTTTCCCCCTTTCTGTGCTCTTCTTCCCCTTTCCGTCCTTGCAATACCCCATTTCACCTGCTCCTCCGTCTTGTCCCCAACTTTCACTCCTCCGCCCCCTTCCCTCCTCTTCCCCTTTCCCTCCATCTCGCTTCCCCCTTTCCTCCTCTCCCCCTTTTCCTTCCTCTTCCCCTTTCCCTCCTCTTCCCCTTTCCTCCTCTTCCCCTTTCCTCCTCTACCCCTTTCCTCCTCTCCCCCTTTCCTCCTCTTCCCCTTTCTTCCCCTTTCCTCCTCTTCCCCCTTTCCTCCTCTTCCCCTTATCCTCCTTCCCCCTTTCCCTCCTCTGCCCCTTCCCTCCTCTCCCCCTTTCCCTCCTCTTCCCCCTTTCCTCCTCTTCCCTTTCTCCTCTCCCCCTTTCCTCCTCTTCCCCTTTCCTCCTCTTCCCCTTTCCTCCTCTTCCCCTTTCCTCCTCTCGCCCCATTTCCCCTCCTCGCCTCCCCCTTTCCTCCTCTCCCCCTTTCCTCCTCTCCCCCTTTTCCTCCTTTCCCTTTCCTCCTCGCCCCCTATATCCTACTCTCCCCTTTCCACCCAAATCTTCCCCCTTTCCTCCTCTTTCCACTGTCCTCCTCTCCCCCTTTCCCTCCTCTACCCTTTCCTACACTCTCCCCCCTTTTCCTCCTTCCCCTTTCTCCTCTTCCCCTTTCCTCCTCTTCCCCTTTCCTCCTCTTCCCCTTTCCTCCTCTCCCCCTTTCCTCCTCTCCTCCCCCTTTCCTCTCTCCCCTTTCCCCTCCTCTCCCCATTTCCTCCTCCTCCCCTTTCCTCCGCTTCCCCTTTCCTCCTCTCCCCCTTTCCTCCTCTTCCCCTTTCCTCCTCTTCCCCTTTCCTCCTCTTCCCCTTTCCTCCTCTCCCCCTTTCCTCCTCCTCCCCTTTCCTCCTCTTCCCCTTTCCTCCTCTCCCCCTTTCCTCCTCCTCCCCTTTCCTCCTTCTTCCCTTTCCTCCTCTCCCCCTTTCCTCCTCTTCCCCTTTCCTCCTCTTTCCACCTTCCTCCTTCTTCCCCCTTTCCTCCTCTCTCCCCTTTCCTCTCTTATCCCCCCTTTCCTCCTCTCCCCCTTTACTCCTCTTTCCCCTTTCCTCCTTCCTCCCCTTTCCTTCCTCTTTCCTTTCCTTCCCTCCTCTTCCCTTTCCTCTCTCCCGCCTTTCCTCCGCTTCCTTTCCATCCCTCTGTCCCCTTTCCTCCTCTCCCCCCCCTTTCCTCCTCCCTCCCCTTTCCTCCTCTTCCCCTTTCCTCCATCTCCCCCTTTTCCTCCTCCTCCCCCTTTCCTTCCTCCTCCCCCTTTCCTCCCTCCTCCCCCTTTCCTCCCTCCTCCCCCCTTTCCTCCTCGTCCTCCCCCTTTCTCCTCTCCCCCTTTCTCCTCTCCCCCTTTCCTCCTCTTCCCATTTCCTACCTCTCCCCCCTTTTCCTCCTCTCCCCCTTTCCTCCTCTTCCGTCCCCTTATCTGCTCCTTCTTCCCCTTTTCCTTCCTCTCCTCTCCCCCTTTCCCCCTCCTCCCCCCCTTTCCTCCTCTTCCCCTTTCCTCCTCTTCCCCTTTCCTCCTCTTCCCCCCTTTTCCTCCTCTTTTTCCCCTGTTCTCCTCTCCCCCCGTTTCCTCTTCTCCACCCCCTTTCCTCCTCTCTCCCCCTTTCCTCCTCTCCTCCCTCCCTTTCCTCCTCTTTCCCCCTTTACCTCCTTCCTCCTCTCTCCCCCCTTTCCTCCTCATTTCCCTTTCCTCCTCCTCCCCCTTTCCTCCTCTCCCCCTTGCCTCTCTTCCCCTTTCCTCCAGTCTCCCCCTTTCCTCCTCTCCCCCCTTTCCTCCTCTTCCCCTTTCCTCCTCTTCCCCTTTCCTCCTCTTCCCCTTTCCTCCTCTCCCCCTTTCCTCCTCTCCCCCTTTCCTCCTCTCCCCCTTTCCTCCTCTCCCCCCCCTTCCTCCTCTTCCCCTTTCCTCTCCTCTACCCCTTTCCTCCTCTCCCCCTTTCCTCCTCTCCCCCTTTCCTCCTCTTCCCTTTCCTCCTTCCCTTCCCCTTTCCTCCTCTTCTCCCCTTTCCTCCTCTCTCCCCCTTTCTCCTCTTCCCCTTCCTCCTCTCCCCCTTTTTTTTTTTTTCCTCCTCTCCACTTTCCTACTCTTCCCCTTTCCCTCCTCTCCCCCTTTCCTCCTCTTCCCCTTTCCTCCTCTTTCCCCTTTTTCCTCCCTCCCCCTTTTTCCTCCTCTGCCCCTTTCCTCCTCTTCCCCTCTATCCTCCGCGTCCCCTTTTCCTCCTCTTACCCCTTTCCTCCTCCCGCCTTTCCTCCTCTTCCCCTTTTCCTCCTCTGCCCCTTTCCTCCAGGCAGATCCTCGTAATATCGAAAGAAGCCGTAACATCTGAGGCTTATATTTCCTCTGTAAGAAAGGAAGATGCAGAGGCTAAGTTTGCGCGGTTAATTTGCCTGTGGAAA
>NC_051413.1:22520915-22521198 GCF_015228065.2 Penaeus monodon
TCGTTCCTTTCCTTTCTCATCTGCATGTCTGGGGATTACTGTGTGTTCAGCGAGATGATTTTGACAGCATCTTTGTGGCCGCATGAGAAAAGTTTCCCAACTTACCTGATGCTTCATGGCGCTGGAAGAGGAACTTGGGGAGAGGGGGAAGGGGAAGGGAAGAGGGGGAAGAGAGTAGGGGAGAGGGGAGAGGGAGTAGGGAAGAGGGGGAAGAGAGTCGGGGAGAAGGGAGAGGGGGAGATGGAGTTGCAGCTAAGGCTTTACTTTCATCTTATTCAGATAT
>NC_051413.1:22521543-22521635 GCF_015228065.2 Penaeus monodon
GGTGCTTCCATATCCGAAAAGGAATGATCTTTAGGTGGAAATGTCCCTTAACCTTTCAAGTATGGATTTTATATTTTGGTTCGGTTTGGTAT
>NC_051413.1:22521833-22522007 GCF_015228065.2 Penaeus monodon
TCAACCAGATAGACAGATTGAGGAAAACATAGCTAGAATCAGAACACCCGACCGATCGTAAATCTGGAGTGGAGGTGTTCAGATGAAGAACTTCCTCAGACCACTTCGCTCCTCGTCGAAATGATGACGTGTTTAATCAGCTGATCAATATGTTGGCCTTATCCTCTCCTGGCA
>NC_051413.1:22522316-22522395 GCF_015228065.2 Penaeus monodon
CGTCCGATAAAGAGTGATAGAGAAGATCCGGGGTCTTGGTGATCTCAGGTTAACGAGGGATTCTTCGGGAACTTTCTGA
>NC_051413.1:22522684-22522995 GCF_015228065.2 Penaeus monodon
AATACGAAAGAATAGGGAAGTAGAAAGCCGAAGGAAGTAAAGAGAGAACGAACTCGAAAACAAGAGATACAAAAACTCCCATAGGGCTAGAAGACTAGGCCTCCTGATTGCAATTGACGGGGATATTGCATAATCGAGTTTCATGGGTGAATTGAGAACACTGACCAGGACGCTCTCTGATTGGCGGGGAACTCTGCTCCGGAATCCAATTGATTTTACGTATGTATGGTCGGCATTTTTTTTTTTTTTATTGGGGGGGGTTGGGGGGGTAAGAGGCTTAATGAAGGCTTTGTTTTTTTGTATTTTTCTTT
>NC_051413.1:22523385-22524222 GCF_015228065.2 Penaeus monodon
TGACTGGTGACGACAAACCGAGGCAGAAAAGCGTCTTTGTGTCGAGCATCGCCTCGCCATTGCCGACGGGACGCTCGGCCGCCCGACTCCGATCGCGTTCGGGTCGGTGGCGCGCGTTTTCGGTCCGAACCGGAAATGTCGCCATGAATTATGAGGAGAGGGGAGTCGGGCGGGCGATCGGGTTTGGATACGAGGGGAAGGGTACGATCTTCGGGGGTTGGCCGGGAGGGGGATAAAGATGGGGGGATGGGAAAGGGGAGAGGGAAGGGAGGATGAAGGTGGGGTAAGGAGAGGGGAAGGGAGGATAAGGGTGGGGAGAGGGAGGGTGAAGGAGGGGATATGGGAGAGAAGGGAGGGGAAGGGAGGATAAGGGAGAAAGGGAAGGAGGAGGTACATAAGGGAGGTTACTGTGTGTAGAGAGGAAGAGTTGGGGAAAGGGCTGAGGGGAAGGGAGGAAGGGGAGGGGATATGAAGGGTCGAATTGGGGGAATGGGGAGGAGGGAAGAGGGAAGGGTAAGGGTGGCTAGGATGGGGAACGGAGGGGAGTTCAGGGAGAGGATAGAGAAAGAGAGGGGAGGCGAGAAGGAAGGGAAGGGGACGTAGAGGGAGGTGGAGAATAGGTAAGAATAAAGAAAACTAAATAATAGAAAAATGATAGAAAAATAAAGGGTGGAGAGAGGGATAAGTAAATAGGGAGGAGGAAAAGGGGAGAGGAATACCTTGGGGGCATGAATGGGTAAGAAAGGACGAGGGGAAGCGATTCTGGAAGGGCATAGGGTACGAAGGAAGTGGGGGAGAGATTGACAGGTATGGGCAAGGGAGAAGAAGAGGAGGAGG
>NC_051413.1:22524320-22524522 GCF_015228065.2 Penaeus monodon
CTCCTCAACGAGCGTAATGTCCCAACGGCCTTGTTGGATGGACGGGGCCCCGAAGTGAGCATTATCACGTTGACATACCGGATATAAAAGGCTTGTTGCTTGATTCTCTCGTGAATGATGGTGGTATTACACGCAATACCCGGTAGATGATACCACTTATACCGCGACAGGGCATACACAACAACCTCCAAATACCTCCTGA
>NC_051413.1:22524825-22525015 GCF_015228065.2 Penaeus monodon
TCAAGATTGGTATAAATATTTGCCGTAATCGAATCGCGTTGCATAAGTTATGTCGGAGATGTGATTTTTATTTTTATTTATTTACGCGCCGGTGAGAACTCGTTTTATTGACGAGGCGGACCTGTGAGTCATCTTTTCGTCCCCCGATATGTGTGTTTGCCTTGGACCATTATGGGGCTTATATGGGTTG
>NC_051413.1:22525114-22525178 GCF_015228065.2 Penaeus monodon
TCAGTACATAAACACATTTGTAATATTGAAATGAAAGAGGTAATGGAGTGTTGCTCTTAAACCC
>NC_051413.1:22525226-22525387 GCF_015228065.2 Penaeus monodon
TCCGGGGTATAGCAGTGTGTTGAGATCACGTTATTGCATCAAACGTACTCTTAATCCGAGTTCAAGAGCATTGCTGTTGAGTGCTGGTGCGCCTTTTATTATGTTTAATAAAACTATATATGGATGCGGGTATGCTGCGCCCGCCTGGAGTGTTAAAGGGA
>NC_051413.1:22525620-22525810 GCF_015228065.2 Penaeus monodon
TTGGGGGAGTCCATTTCACTTTCGTTGTAAAAGAGGGGAGGCATATGGCCGCCCTGCGGAGTTTTTCGGATAGATTTTAATCACATTATGCGTCTCCTAAAATGAAATTTCTTTTAGCTCAAACTTGGAAGAAAAAAAGAGAGAAAAAAAAGATAGCGAGCGAGTACGGATTGTGTTATTATCTTGCTAG
>NC_051413.1:22526507-22526657 GCF_015228065.2 Penaeus monodon
CTCCTCAACGAGATCGCCGAAGGTCAGAGGCGAAGACCATCCTCCTCCTCCGGCCGACAGTTGGTAAGTGATGGCTGAAAAGACGCCATTTTACGCAGTCGAGTTGACGCGTTTGAATGTCATCTCTCCGGGCGGCTGTGACGGATGCTG
>NC_051413.1:22526751-22526921 GCF_015228065.2 Penaeus monodon
CTGGGGTAATAGCTGTTCCATCTTGGTTGAAGGTCTTTTCTTTGCGGTATTATTTCAGACATGGTATCTTGTTTGCCTGGAAGGAGTTGATGTCGTGTCGTATTGCACTACTATAGGTTTCCTTTACTTGTTCGTTGAGGGGAGTGCGTGATGTAATCGATGGGGAAGCT
>NC_051413.1:22527172-22527254 GCF_015228065.2 Penaeus monodon
CCCCTTTATTGGGTCTGGCATTCTCTTTCTTGTGGTGGAGTGTGTCGGTCTGTTCTTTCCGTTTTGTGGCCACGTCTGCGCG
>NC_051413.1:22527289-22527661 GCF_015228065.2 Penaeus monodon
GCGATCTTCGCGTGCTACGCGCTCTCGAGCGCGAGTCGCTTGGCGTCCTATGGCTTTTGATCTATTTGCTTGCCTCGGCTGTACTTGGTCTTATCGGGGGAGGGGGATAAGGTGGCATGGGGAGGTGGGATCTGGTCAATAAGGTTGAAGAGAGGGAGAGGAAGGCGATTGGAAAGATGAAAAAATAAGTGAAAGCGAGGGAGAAGGAGGAGGAATTCGAAATGTGGAGGAAGAAATGTTCGAGAAATGGAAGTTGGAGACGACGGGGGAAAAAAGGAGATAAAGAGGAGAATGAAGTGGACAAATGAGACATTACGAAGAGGAATAAGAGAAAATGGTGAACTAATGGGCATGAGATGAGGGGAAAAAAAC
>NC_051413.1:22527694-22527795 GCF_015228065.2 Penaeus monodon
TGAAACAAGAGTTTACGGCGAAGAAGGGGAAAGGAATGGAGAGTTAATTTGAGGAAATTAGAAGAGCGAAGGTAATCAGGGGTTTGGGAGGTAGTGGGCGA
>NC_051413.1:22528977-22529138 GCF_015228065.2 Penaeus monodon
CAAACTTTCGCTTTAACATCGATTATCACTGATGATTTAAGTGTAAATCCGGCGGCGGTAAATCCCAGAGTAATCCCTCGGGGCCAGTGCATCATTTCGAGGACTAATTCTTCGAAATCCGAAAAGGGCATTAACCGGACTCCGGCTTTTGGGAAGGCAAG
>NC_051413.1:22529435-22529514 GCF_015228065.2 Penaeus monodon
GAAGGGAAAATTTTGCGAGAAGTGACGCTTTATTTGGGAAATACAAGCATTGATATTTGTCTAAATGTCACTCCAAAAA
>NC_051413.1:22530116-22530439 GCF_015228065.2 Penaeus monodon
CACCGTCCTCGACATTCCAAACCATTTCAGGCTACCATGACGGATAATCCCTTTCTGCGTGTATTAGCTTAAGCAACGTCGGGGCCCTTTTTAGATAAACCAACTCCACTTGCGGAGAAAAAAAAAATCTCATGCGAAGAAAACGAAGAAAAAAGGTTATAGCAAAGGCGAGCGGGGGTGGGGAGGGGAGTGGGTGAGGTTGGGGGGGTAGGAGGGGAAAGGGGGGAAGGGGGTAGGGAGGAGGGTAGTCTTAATCCTTCCGGCGGAGTAAACTTCGCCTTTAATTAAACGTAGCTCGAATTGGGAGCATCTTTGGCCTCTCC
>NC_051413.1:22531093-22531318 GCF_015228065.2 Penaeus monodon
GGGGACACAAAACCCAGGAAAACATTTTAATCCCGACGTCGTCTAACGAGAAAGCGAGGGCCCCTTTCTGCGCTTGGGGAAAGTGCTTAGTTTCCCTCTTGTGTATATTATTAGTATTCTTAAATTAAGTAGTAAGTTATTAGTAGTTTTTGATAAATCTTTTGTTAGTTTCCGAGTGAGGCGGGACTTTATCTACTAAATGTTTAGATGTTGTTGTTGTTTTTT
>NC_051413.1:22531711-22531819 GCF_015228065.2 Penaeus monodon
AATCGCTTTTTGTGCTGAATATCACACGCATCGCCTCCGAGATCCAGCCTCAGGGCAACGACACCATTTCTTTCCATTTACCGAGTCGTAGTTGTAGTCGTCCTGCCC
>NC_051413.1:22531863-22531972 GCF_015228065.2 Penaeus monodon
TCCACGTTGTTGTTTCGGAGTCATTGTTGATTTTCTCCTCGCTTTCTTTCTTTCTATTTCTCTTTTATTTCTTTTTGGTCAGCTTTCTATTTTTACTTTATTTTTTTCT
>NC_051413.1:22532240-22532442 GCF_015228065.2 Penaeus monodon
GATCACTGATTAATCTAAGTGTATTGCGTAATGATTGCTTCGTTTCGGATGAGTTGATGAGCCAGATATAGAGATTAGGACGAGTGGAAGGTGAGGAGGGGAAGATACCGATAATAGATAGCTTGGTTTTAATGAGATAAGCGCAGTTGATAAGAGCCACGTCGCTTAAGACACTTGTTTAGCCAGAGACGGAGTATAATCC
>NC_051413.1:22532588-22532694 GCF_015228065.2 Penaeus monodon
TTTTAAATCTCAAAACATCCGTGTTTGAAATCAACAGACACAAGGATAAAAGGATGTGCCTTTGACCACTCTACATCAAACAATCAAAAAATAAAAAAGTGAAAGA
>NC_051413.1:22532837-22533032 GCF_015228065.2 Penaeus monodon
TTCTCATATATACACCTTACTATCACAAAGGCAAAGCGTAAATTTAGGTAAAATGGAGCTTAAGAGAGAAAAAAAAATCTATCAATTGCCAAAGTCTGACGTATAGAAAGTGTTCCCTCGTGACGCAGAAGGTCGATTTTGCTTTGAACTTTTTATGCTGCCGTTTGTGTTATTGTTAGTGGAGATAAACACGTG
>NC_051413.1:22533080-22533240 GCF_015228065.2 Penaeus monodon
TATCGATATAAGGAGAGGGTGTTTTGAGTTTGCAGTTATAAGACAAGTGAAAAAACAAATAGATTGATTGTATTAAGAAAAAAAATCTTACTTTTTTATAATTTTATGGAAAAGGGGTTTGTAATTCTGTACAGACAAAGGGGCATGCAGATCCAATCCA
>NC_051413.1:22533296-22533669 GCF_015228065.2 Penaeus monodon
ATCACGGACCAATTGAAAAGAGAAAAAGAAGAAGAAAAAAAGTGTCGTGTTACAGCTCTCCGGGAATTAAAAGTGGAAGAGGAATAAGAAAAAAAAGAAATAAAGATAAAAGAAAATGATAGAAAAACAGGATAAAAAAAATAGTGAATAAAACTCGACCCGGAAAAGAAAAGAAGAAAAAAAAAGGGAAGAAACTTGGGGAAAAAAATAGGAGAAAAAATTAATGAAAATAGAAGAGATTACAACAGTGTGGTGTCACAGCTGTCCATAGCCGGGGATGATTTACAGTGTCGCCGCAAGATGTATGGTGCTGCCCCCTGTCACCGCCAGGCCGGGCGCGGTGACGGATTCGCTGCGGACGGAAAGCCAAATG
>NC_051413.1:22534156-22534223 GCF_015228065.2 Penaeus monodon
TTAGGTCATCGTTTGTATTTTTTTTTTTTTGGGAGGGGGGGAGGGGGTACGGGGGTTGGATGTTTTA
>NC_051413.1:22534420-22534797 GCF_015228065.2 Penaeus monodon
CAATTGCACCGTCCTGCATCTAGTTATTTCTCATCATCATCATCAACTGTTCTATCTATTATTATCAATATTTTTTATATTCCTTATCACAGTCATCATCTCCATTACGAAACATCTATATCGTCTTCAGATTAATATCAAGGTTTACATCAAAAACAAAAGAACGTGATTCTTTTCCCAGCATAACTGAAGGAAAGAAAAGACTGTTTACGTCAAAGAAATTCAAGATAACAATAAAAAAAAAGAAGAAATGATATGAAGAGAGAGATTAGAAGTAATAAAAGCAGTAAGTATGAGATAAACCACGTTGATTACAGTCGTTAATTACAGTAATTTGTCATTACATGTTTATCTTTCCTTTGTAACGCGTCTTCGTA
>NC_051413.1:22534895-22535007 GCF_015228065.2 Penaeus monodon
TTGACTGCATTCACCCGTGTATTTGTTTTTTTATTAATATTTTTTATCGTGTGTTTATTCGTGTATGTGTTTTTGTTATCGTTATTTTCTTTATCTTATATTTTTTCGCATG
>NC_051413.1:22535074-22535176 GCF_015228065.2 Penaeus monodon
CTTTTCCCGATTTATCTCCATTTATTTCGGTTGTGTATTTTTTTAACCCTTTTTATGCATTTTCGTTATTTATTTCAATCTCCTATTTATTCGTTTATGTGT
>NC_051413.1:22535208-22535470 GCF_015228065.2 Penaeus monodon
TCTTACTCTGCATTTGCACTGCTGTGACATATTTTACTTAGGATTTGCATTGGTAGATTGCTATGATTATATGAATTTTGTGATTTACTTTTTTTTTCACTTTTTTTCTTTTTTTTCTTAATTTCGAAATTCAGCGTAACTTCTAGTATTTTCTCTTCATTTTTTTCACCAAAATTACCAAAGACGTAGCATTAACAGCGCAAAAAATTGGTATTATTTCGAGGGATGGTGGACGAGGCATACGATTTTCATTCATATTCAT
>NC_051413.1:22535497-22535694 GCF_015228065.2 Penaeus monodon
TATTAATAATCCGGATGAGACGGACTTCCGCGTAGTTCGCCGCGCCGCCGCCGCTGGACTCGTGGCGCTGCCGTCGCCCTCTACACACCCCGTGAATCACCGGTAATACCCAGCTATTGCGACAAGGCTTATGGTTGGTGCGATTTATAGAGAGGATTCGGGGCCGTCTAATAATAGAAGGGATTTCTGCACTTTTT
>NC_051413.1:22536010-22536206 GCF_015228065.2 Penaeus monodon
GTAAAATAAAAATAATTACACACGTAGCTCGGTGACTGCTAAGCCTTTCCTGTATGTCAGAGGGAGTCACTTCTACATGATTTATGATATCCTCAATCACTGTGATATTTCTATTGTGGATTAGATGAAGATGCTGCTTCTTTCATCTCGCGGCAGAAAGAAGAGAGAGATGTATATAAAATGGTGTTATTTGTTA
>NC_051413.1:22536250-22536474 GCF_015228065.2 Penaeus monodon
GTTTATAGACAGTGGAGCTTTTTTTCTTGTCTGGTCCATAGCAGAAAAGAAAGGAGAAAAAGAGAAGTAAATAGTCATTAGATATAAATAAAATAAAACAATAAAAAAATAAGCTTTTGAAATGACTCTACTGTTTGTATTTATTTATTTTTCTTGTTTGTCTCCTTCCGTTTAATATTGCGATATTGTCTTGTTTGACGGACATTTTATTAATTTTTTAAAAA
>NC_051413.1:22536542-22536646 GCF_015228065.2 Penaeus monodon
AAGCTTTTTAATCTCTCGTCTTTGGATTAGAAGGAAAGCGTGTTACATGAAGTGAGAAAATATTTGTGTCAGTGACAGAATAAAGCGGGGGGGGGGCTTGTTTA
>NC_051413.1:22536918-22537104 GCF_015228065.2 Penaeus monodon
TGAAGGAGAATAACATATATCATCCAGCGAGCAAGCAATACTCTCGTCTGCAATGTTGGCAGACGCTGTTGTCAGAGGAGGTGGCAGCGTCTTGACCTCCGTATGCACAGACATGCTTTGGACATTCCCAACCTGTTCTGACTGCCGCGCCCAGGGACTGTTTGGATGGGACCTTGCTTGCGGCTC
>NC_051413.1:22537465-22537541 GCF_015228065.2 Penaeus monodon
ACGCTTAGCCCCGGCCGATTGAATTAATTACAAAGCTCATAGCGTAGCCTTGAAGCGTGGGCGAATTCATGGGCGT
>NC_051413.1:22537575-22537760 GCF_015228065.2 Penaeus monodon
TCGATGTAGCATGAATAGAAATGATTTTGTTGACAGCGACATCAAGAAGTGAATGACGCCGGATGAGGTGACTTCACTTCGTGTGCGATGACTGAGGACATACAAAAAGGCAAGGGGAAATTTGTTTCGTGTGTTGGTGTTCGTGGAAATGTAGGGTTAATTGTGAGGAAAAAATATGAAAATGC
>NC_051413.1:22538007-22538510 GCF_015228065.2 Penaeus monodon
TTCTCCCCTAACGACCGATCAACCCAATCAACATTCCTCCTCCTGAGCCTCAAACCAAGCCGGTGTTTCAATGTTGCACGAAGAGGGGGTAGTAGGGGGGTAGGGGGGAAGGGGGGAGGGTGTGGTGGGAGATAGGGGGAAGGGGGGAGGGAGTAGGATGGGTTAGGGGGATGGGGGGAGGGGAGTAGGAGGGGGTTAGGGGATGGGGGAGGGGAGTTTTAGGGGTTAGGGGGATGGGGGGAGGAGGAGTAGGAGGGGTTAGGGGATGGGGGGAGGGGAGTAGGAGGGGTTAGGGGGAGGGGGAGGGGATGGATTAGGGGGAAGGAGGGAGGGGAGTTGTAGGGGTTAGGGGGATGGGGGAATGGGAAGGGGGGGAGAGGGAGTGGAAGTTTTATTTTGAGAGCGACAGGTTATCTTATTGACTGACCGCTAGATGGCGCCGTTTCTCCGTCGGATTGACCGGGGAATGGCGCGAGAGAAGGCGAAAGGGGGGGGGGAGGTCT
>NC_051413.1:22538638-22538713 GCF_015228065.2 Penaeus monodon
CGCCCCCGCCGCCCACTTGGTTGCAGAACATATTGGCTTCTGTCTCTCAGGAAAATTGGTTATCACGACGAAATT
>NC_051413.1:22539230-22539330 GCF_015228065.2 Penaeus monodon
CCTTTTTCCTCTTCCATTCCCTCGCCCTCTCCCTCTATCTGTCTTCCAATATCCCACTTCGGTAGGTTGTTATTGGTTATTTTCTTTTGAGATTTCCTCG
>NC_051413.1:22539768-22539846 GCF_015228065.2 Penaeus monodon
TCAGGACGTGGTCGGGAATATAAAGATGGCGGAAGAGGTGGGGGTGGGGTGGGGGTAGGGGGAGCCTATGGTCATTGT
>NC_051413.1:22540346-22541437 GCF_015228065.2 Penaeus monodon
GCAATTCCTTGAAATATTAGTTTTTTCACTCGTTTTTCCTTCGGGTAGAACATTACGTTAAATGCTTTCAGATAACTTAAGGGCCTTTGATGCTTCTTTGTTGTGAACTGTTTCTTATGCAGGATGTTGATCGTTGCAATTGCCGTGTTGCTAATGGATTGCTGCTGATTTATTGTTTTCCTTGCAGATTAAAGCAGTTTTTGATTGGAAACTAATCACTTAAGGTAGTTGTGAGATATGACTGAATCAGGAAGTATAATGACGTGAATATGCAATAAGTTTTTAGCCAGAGGGTTTATATCCTTGTTTTCTCTCTCCTGCAGGTACGGTGGAAATGGTGCTGGGAAGAGCAGCGTGTTGGAAGGGACACGAGGTGTGGCGTCGATGTTGGAAGGACAGCAGGTTGCGACTGTGATGTTGGAAGGGACAGGAGGTTTAAATGATGTTGGCATGGCAGTGACTGTGGTTATGATGTTGGAAGGGACAAGAGGTGTTGATGTTGGAGGGGATAGTCTGTGTTGATGTTGGAGGGGATAGTCCGTTGATGTTGGAGGGGATAGTCTGTGCTGATGTTGGAAGGGCAGTATGCGTTAATGTTGGAGGGAACAGTCTGTGCTGATTTTGGAAGGACAGTTGGTGTGGGTGTGGAGTTGGAAGGGACAGTAGGTGTGGCTTCGATGTTGGAAGGGATAATGTGTGTTGATGTTGGAAGGGATAGGATGTTGGTAAAGCTTGTATGTTTGAAGTGGCAGTATGTCCAAGTACAACCTGGACATAACTATACGATGGCAGGTATATTAGTTAAACTTGAAGATTTAAAATGGCAACCTGTTGTAAGGGATAGTTAGTAGGTGTAGCAGCTTCGGTGTTGGAAAGGATCGTTTGTTGGAAGGGACAGCACTGGCGTATATTTACAACAATTATACGATGTTGCAAAGGACAGGAGTTAGGTTTTTATTGAAGGGAAAATTAGTGTGGAATTTGTATATTGTTTCTGAGAATACTTTACCCCCTCCTCCCTCTCCCCCCTTCTCCCTCTCCCCCCTTCTCCCTCCCCCTCTTTGCTCTCGTCTTGTCAAAGGTTAGTAGTG
>NC_051413.1:22541471-22541803 GCF_015228065.2 Penaeus monodon
CTCCTTATTCCACTTTCGCTCTGTTCTGCCCTTTTAGTTAAACGAAGGGGAGGAAGGAAGAGAAGGCAAAACGAATTAGAGGGAAAAGGGATAGGAAATGTAGAGAGAGTACAGAGTGAAAGAGGGGACAAAAAAGAAGAAAAATAAATCTATTAAGTATTCAGACATGAAGGAAGGAAGTAGCGTAATGGAATAGAGAGGAATTACTTACAATACAACGACTTATCCATACTAAAATGAACTTCAAAAGGACGAAAATAAAATAAAAGACAAAAACAACTAGGCATATTTTATATTAATTATGATAATAGGTTGCCACTTGATCGTCTTTT
>NC_051413.1:22541847-22542001 GCF_015228065.2 Penaeus monodon
TTAGGTGACGCTTGATCTCTCTTGATATTTGTTAATTCTTGGATTAACTGTGACGTGATGCCGTGTTTTTTTTATTTACTTGTATTTACTTGTCTGTCGTGTGTGTTTGTGTTGGTATTTGTTATGCTCGTTTTTCTTCTGTTTATCGTATTCA
>NC_051413.1:22542358-22542511 GCF_015228065.2 Penaeus monodon
CCGCGATCGGCCTAGATTTCCTCTCTCCGCGAGTGCATTTTCAGACCATTTGGCATATTGCTGAGTCATCCGCCAAGTGCGATAGCTGCTATAAATGAAGCCATAAATTTTCGCGTATCGTAACTTTTTCGGGAGCAGCTTCCTTTTGTCCTT
>NC_051413.1:22542645-22542879 GCF_015228065.2 Penaeus monodon
TGTTTCTTTGTTTCAGCTTTTGTGTTTTGGTTTTATATAATTCGTGTATGCTTTGTTCTGGATTCTCTTTCTTACTTTTCTTTTCTTTTTCTTCTTTTTATTACTTTGACCTTTTGCAGGAATTTAGGCGTATGACATGATTCTTATATTTTGATTGAACGTCTTGTTCGAAATATTTACCTCTCCCATTTCCCAACTGCATAATCTTTATCATTAAATTTCTAGTTTTCGTTT
>NC_051413.1:22543106-22543213 GCF_015228065.2 Penaeus monodon
GTAAATGGCCTTTCGGACTTCTTCTGAGCTGCTCCTAAGACCCGAAATGGGGCGGCGACATCCGGGTAATTCTGTAATTCTCGCAATGGCCTCCCCCTCCCCCCCTC
>NC_051413.1:22543388-22543638 GCF_015228065.2 Penaeus monodon
ACGTGGGTTGAATTTTATGTGTTTACGCAAAAAGGCCGAGGCATATAGTGAGATACGTGTTTTATTTACGTATTTAAAGTACACCATATGTAAATGAATCAGCTTTTCGTGTTTTAAGTACACCATATGTAAATGAATCAGCTGCTTTAATCGGTCGGAATCAAGGAATGGCGGTTCCATCACAAAAACTAGATTCAACAGAAAAAGGAAAATGGAATTTCTAGAAGGATGTTTCCTAGACATCTAGGCA
>NC_051413.1:22544050-22544972 GCF_015228065.2 Penaeus monodon
CCAGTGGGCGTAAGATGAGGAATCACGCCCACGCTCTCCCCCGCCCGCGTGATGAATGATTTCGAGGATCAATTAGTCTCGATGCATTGGCATTCCGCGGGCGTCGGAGTGCCCTTGGGGAACGGTCATTCTTTAGGGGGGGTGAGGGGGTGAGGGGAGGGATTTTGGGCGGAGTGGAAAAGGAAGGGGAGGGGGGGGGGAGAAAGGGAGGCAAAGGGGGAAGAAAGAGGGGGAAGGGGTCAGAGGAGCGGGGGAAGAGAAAGGAGTAAGGATCCAGGAGGAAGGTGGGGGGGTGGGGGAAGGGAGGGATTCTGCGCAAAAAGGGAGAGAGAAAAAAGGGGTGAGGTGCTAGGTGGAGACGGGGGAGGTCGTAGGGTAATTAGGGTTATTTTGGGTTATTTGAGGGTCGTTTGCGGTCGTTCTGATGGTGGAAAGGGGCTGATTTATTTAATGGCGTCCATGTGGTGGTCGTTCCGTCGTGGTGGCTGTCCACAACGGCGGGAGGGGGGGGGAGGCGGTCGTCATGCAGTAGTTGCTGTAAAGGGTCGTTGTCCAGGTTGTGAGTGAGGGAGGAGGGGGTTGCCAGCGGTTGTTTTTCGTGGTAATTAGGGGGGAAAGGGGGAGAAAGGGGGGGGTGGGGCATTTGTTTCTAGTCGTCGTGGTCGTGATGGGGGAAAGGGGGAGAAGGGGGGCATGTGTTTCTAGTCGTCGTGGTCGTGATGGGGGAAAGGGGGAGAAGGGGGGGGGCATGTGTTTCTAGTCGTGGTCGTGATGACATTTCAGAATCCTTTCGTGTCGTAGCGGCGGGTCGGTCCTGCCTCTTCCTCGATTCCTCGCGGGCATCGTCTCGGGAATTATTCAAATTATACATTCATCGCTGCGCTGTGAATGATTTTTTTCCCGTCCCGAATGCTCCAAACCT
>NC_051413.1:22545104-22545298 GCF_015228065.2 Penaeus monodon
GGTTGAAAAAAAAGCAGGAAAACAAGCGAGTAATTAAAATCGAACTCCCGATGCCATGCTGTCCGAACCGCGCCCGAAGGTGTACATGAATCTGAAGGCGAGGTTGAGGCCGAAGGAGGAGGAAATTCCTGAAGATTAAGTCGTCGGCAGGAGCCCGAGGGAGTCTGTGGGTCCTGTGGAGATTTGTGGGCTCC
>NC_051413.1:22545648-22546148 GCF_015228065.2 Penaeus monodon
AGAGGTACACAGACACTCCCACAACAGGCGTCATTTGGTCCGCGCCGAGAGCCAAGCAGGTATTCTCAGAGTTCAAAAGCAGATAAGTATTATCCCGCTGATCTCGGGCCCGGCGTTGCAACACTTTGTTCCATGAGTTATTAATGATTGCATTTTCTTGGGTTGCACAACAGGAAAGGGAGAAAAAAAATCCACTCGATAAGAGACAATCAAATAGATAAATGTTGATAAGAATCGGATTTTTTTTCCCCCGTAAATGGTGGCAATGAAGATTGAGTGCGTTATTGTCCCTAAATAAACACCCGAGGCGATGTTTCACTCTGCAAGATTATTCCATTGCAATGTTGCAAACGATGCGGGCTCCTTCTTGTTAAGCACTGAACCGATGGGAGGTCTGGATTCTCGCCCTTATGGCTGGTTGGACGAAGGCTCACTGACAGGCGGTCGAGGTCGTTTTCCATGATCCTGTGTAAAGACCTCACTTTGTGTGTGTATGTGTA
>NC_051413.1:22546534-22546657 GCF_015228065.2 Penaeus monodon
CACACACGGACACTCACACATTCCGGAAATTGACAGGTTACTACGCCCACGAACGATTACAGCAAGGTGCACGGTACAAGAACATTACATGAATTTCATATATGTTATAAACTTCCTTCCTTT
>NC_051413.1:22546763-22546921 GCF_015228065.2 Penaeus monodon
AAGGTATGTATTTGCGTGCCAGTAGAAATTAACCAGTACCTCAGACCGGAAGTTAAATTATAATTTTGTATGTATGGACATTATTTTCCTCCATTTTTAAAAAATCTGTGGGAATTTCACACACTCACTTGACGCCACTTAGGCTAGTTCGGTCACTA
>NC_051413.1:22547098-22547210 GCF_015228065.2 Penaeus monodon
ACATTCCCCGGTTACTCTTTTCGTAAGAAATGACATTTATTTATTTTACGAAACGTACCGAAAACGTTTTTCTTGTTCGTTCTGTTATGGTTAAATTACCTTGGATTTCCAC
>NC_051413.1:22547245-22547315 GCF_015228065.2 Penaeus monodon
CTATGGTTCTCACCGCGGCGAGGAACGACCAATCACGACCGAGGAATTTCGTGACGTTATTGCCCATTAC
>NC_051413.1:22547384-22547634 GCF_015228065.2 Penaeus monodon
CCCCTAGACGAGTCAACCACCCTATTCAACGCTTCTTTCGCGTCTCCTTTCCCTTTCTTCCATTCCTTCTTTGTCTCTCTTTTTTTCTATCTCTTCCACTCTCCCCCCCCTTCGCCCTCGTACCTATCACCCTTTCTTTCGTGTTTTGTTCTCTTCCAGTTTCCATGCTTCCTTCCGTTTACTTCTCGTCTTCGTCTATTTACCATCCTTCTTTTGACTCCATCCACCCTTTTCCATTTCCCGTTCGTAA
>NC_051413.1:22547841-22547925 GCF_015228065.2 Penaeus monodon
GCAAGGGTTGTCAAGTGTGGATCCTACGGACGTCAGTAACCGGGAGTTCCTTCACCCTGCATCGCCGCTGTCCTTGGCGGTGTT
>NC_051413.1:22548460-22548580 GCF_015228065.2 Penaeus monodon
CCGCTTTTATCACACTGACCTTCATTTCCAATCTTTATTGTTATTATATGGTTTTCCCATCGGGCAATTTCGTCGTTTCTTTTGTCTTGGTTGTTATTGAGTTCTCTCTGTTGACACATT
>NC_051413.1:22548637-22549249 GCF_015228065.2 Penaeus monodon
TTTTTTGTACGTTTTTTGGTTCAGTTTATTTCGTTCGATTTGGTTCAGTTATCAAGGTTGCATTTTCAGGCTTTGTGGTCATTGTCTTGGCTTTTGTCTGTTTTGGTGTACTTGGGTCTTGCTTTATTATTTTTTCTTATCTTTTCTGTTTTTTCCCTCCTCCTCTTCCGTCTTCCTCCTTCTCCCCCTTCAGCGTCCTCATCCCTACCCCCCTCTTCTTTCCTTCCATTTCCAATTCACTTATCCTCTCTCCTATCCCTTCATCCGCCTCCTTCGCTGCCCTATTCCCCCTCCTTCCTTCCTCTCCTTTCTTCGTTACTCATTTCCCCTTCCTCTTCTTCCTTCCTTCTCCTTCCTTTCCCGCTTTCCTCCTCTTCCTCCTTCGTTCTCATCCTTCCTCTCCCCCTTCCTCCTCCTTCCCCTCCCCCTTCCTTCCCCCTCCCCCTTCCTCCTCCTTCTTCCCCCCTTCCTCCCCCTTCCCCTCCCCCTTCCTTCCCCCCCCCCCGCCCCCCCCGCAGATATAAGCACAGAATGCAGAGGCCTTCTTTACTTCAACACCAGTTTCCGGAACATGTCCTAAAAGTTTAGCTCTGTATCATCTCGCAAAAAGAA
>NC_051413.1:22549574-22549663 GCF_015228065.2 Penaeus monodon
CTGAAATTCCATTTGGTTGAATCACAAATTGAATTCATACGGCTTGAACTGGCCTTCGGGTGCCAGACTACAATACTCTCTCCCCTCTT
>NC_051413.1:22549901-22549987 GCF_015228065.2 Penaeus monodon
TATGTGAGGGGACAGAGGCAATGGGTTTTGTATCGGCTTCTCACTTGCCGACGACGGTGTTTGTGGAGGAAAAAGCGGTTTTATAT
>NC_051413.1:22550410-22550609 GCF_015228065.2 Penaeus monodon
CACCGTATTGTGATAGATATTCATGGCCGATGACGTCCTGGACAGCCGCTTATTCATTCATGACCTCATTCCCATTCCAGTTCCTGATTACTTGGAATGCACTCTCAAAGGGGAGGGAGTGGGGGTGGGGTGGGGGATTCCCGGGGGGGGGGAGGGTTAATGTCTGTATTTTAAGCATAGAAGGAGGTTGTTAAGAGTT
>NC_051413.1:22550648-22550775 GCF_015228065.2 Penaeus monodon
AATTATTTTTCTTTCTCATTTCTTTCTCTATTTTTTTTGCTTCTTTGTTTGTTTTTTCTATATTTTTTTCCTTGTTTTTTTATTGTTTTCTGTTATTTGTTTTTGTCTCTTGCGCTGTAGCAATACG
>NC_051413.1:22551280-22551406 GCF_015228065.2 Penaeus monodon
GTTTGTTCGTTGTTGCATTGTTTTGTTGCTGTGGCCCGGTGTGGATGCGGGCTTTTGTTGTGTGCATCGCTGTCCAGGATCTGCGGGCTGTGTTGGGCCATGTCCTGTCGTTGGCCATTCCCTGCT
>NC_051413.1:22551860-22551963 GCF_015228065.2 Penaeus monodon
TGGGACGGCAGCAACACAGAAGGATATGACAATATGAGCAAACAGGACATCACTTTGGAAGCCGCTTCGTCGGTGTTCTCTTGTTTATTATTTGGCTTAAAAT
>NC_051413.1:22552326-22552554 GCF_015228065.2 Penaeus monodon
GTGTAAATAAGTTACAAAATGCGAGTGCGAAATAAAAATGTATGCTCTGAAAGTAGACCAGGAAGACATCTGAAAATTAGGTTCTGTTTTTGGAATTTGTTGTCAAATGATGCGCTGAGGAGCGATGCATTGAGAGCACGACAGCAGCGCCGCCCGGGACACCAGCGGCGGACGGTCGAACTAGACCTCTTTGTCTGGTCTGTCTTTGGGGAGTTAATCGTGTGAATT
>NC_051413.1:22552820-22553098 GCF_015228065.2 Penaeus monodon
GAATCCATGAAGGATATAGTGGAGAATCCGCCCATGTTATGACTGATTAGAGGTTTTAATGGGGTGGGGGGAGAAGATGGGGAGGGGGAGGAGTGAGGGCGAAGAGGGGCATAGATGGGGGCATGGCCATTGCCTGTGATGGGGAGCCCGAGTTTGCGTTGCCGTTATTGGCTCTTTGACTTTATGATGTTGCTTTTCGGTTTATTAGCTATAAACTTTTTCTGTGCGTGGGATAATCCTTTCTTCGTATTGCTATTTTGCTTCTTCTACGCTACCAA
>NC_051413.1:22553230-22553376 GCF_015228065.2 Penaeus monodon
AAATACCACCACCGCCGTTTTCATTAACAGCCTCAACAGCGTTACCATTATTCTCTTCGTTGCCAACGTCACCGCCGTCATCTTCATTAGCTACGAGGTCCTCGCGTAGACATAGACATCAAGGTTGAAGTAATTGCAATGCCCTG
>NC_051413.1:22553569-22553681 GCF_015228065.2 Penaeus monodon
GACGCGCATTCGGGGAGGACGAGGGGGCAGTGCCAGCAGCCAGAGAGACACATTATGTGACCATTGAATGTATTAAGGTCATAGCATTAATAGTCGTGAGAAGAGTGGCCTC
>NC_051413.1:22553739-22553874 GCF_015228065.2 Penaeus monodon
CGTGCGTGCGTTTGGTCAGTGAGTCATGGTTTCTCATTGTCGTTTTCGTTCTGGTTTGCTGGTCTGCTTTTCTTTGCTTGCCTGCTTGTTTTCCCTGAGTCACGCTTGCACGCACGCAGTTACTTAGACGCGCGC
>NC_051413.1:22554207-22554336 GCF_015228065.2 Penaeus monodon
CTGCCGCATACGTATACAAGAACAAGTAAATTTACTACCTGGAAGGGGGATGTACATGTGCACTCACACTGATGCTGTACAAATACACACAGGAGGGAGGAATTTCCAGGGATATACGGGATTCGGTGA
>NC_051413.1:22554745-22555164 GCF_015228065.2 Penaeus monodon
AACCATGAGTAAGCGAGCACACATGCGGATCACGTGTATGCAGGTGTATGCGTGCATGCCCCTCTCGCCGGGCCAACATAGAGCGTCCATCATCATTACAGTGCCAATTGTGCTGTTGTATGAGGCCGACCACGCCCTCCACTGCGCCTGGGGCTCTTTCGTTAGCATGGGCGTGTGTGGTTAGCATGGGCGTGTGTGGTTAGCATGGGCGTGTGTGCTTAGCATGGGCGTGTGTGCTTAGCATGGGCGTGTGTGCTTAGCATGGGCGTGTGTGCTTAGCATGGGCGTGTGTGCTTAGCATGGGCGTGTGTTGCTGTGGCCCGGTGTGTGGAATGACGGGGATTTTGTTGTGTGCATCGCGGTCCAGCATCTGCGGGTGTGTTGGGCCATGTCCTGTAGTGGCCATTCCCTGCTGGACA
>NC_051413.1:22555246-22555364 GCF_015228065.2 Penaeus monodon
GTCAGGGGGAAAGAGAAAAATGGAAAAGGAAGATGAGAGAGCAAGAAGGGGAAAGGAGAGGAAACAAGGCAATATGAAGGGGAAGAGGAGAGGAATGTGCCAAGGTGAGAGCGGGGAA
>NC_051413.1:22555618-22555722 GCF_015228065.2 Penaeus monodon
TGGGACGGCAGCCAACACAGAAGGATATGACATATGAGCAAACAGGACATCAATTTGAAGAAAGCCGCTCGTCGGTGTCTCTGGTTATTATTTGGCTTAAAATA
>NC_051413.1:22556117-22556379 GCF_015228065.2 Penaeus monodon
CGAAATAAAAATGTTATGCTCTGAAAGTAGACCAGGAAGACATCTGAAAATTAGGTTCTGTTTTTGAATTGTTGTCAAAGAGGCGTGAGGAGCGATGCATTGAGAGCACGACAGCAGCGCCGCCCGGGGACACCAGCGGCGGACGGTCGAACTAGACCTCTTTGTCTGGTCTGTCTTTGGGGAGTTAATCGTGTTGATTGGTAGTGGGGGGAGGGGGAGGGGAGGGGGCCTTTAGTTGCTGGGCGGAGGAGGAGGAGGAGGA
>NC_051413.1:22556419-22557410 GCF_015228065.2 Penaeus monodon
TGCTTAGTTGCGGGGAGAGGGGTAGGAGTGGCGGGGGGTGGATAGGAAGAGAGGGGGGAGGGGGGAGATCCTCAAGTTGCGGGGGACGGTTTTGAGGGTGGAGGGGGTTCCAGTTGACTGGGGGGAGGGGGGGTAAAGGCGAGCTAGGATGGGGGGAGGAAGGAGGAGGGTGGAGGGGGGGAAACTCCAGGAAGGATATAGTGGAGAATCCGCCATGTTATGACTGCTATTTAAGGTATTGCAGTGTGTCGTATGGCCTAATAGGGCCAGATTAGTCTGTTCATGGTACCACACCAGTATTTTGCGCGAGACGGTAGTTTGTCCCCCAAATACTGGGAAATGTTTGTGTCCGGCATAGTCTCGAATGAGGATGTCAAGTGGTTTGCGGTATGGTACGGGATGACTGCCCAAGTTTTATCCGCCGTAAGCCTAATAGAATTGACGGGGAGATCGGGTACGAATTTGTCTTGTCAATGATCGTCATGTGCCAGTCATATTGCAGCAAGGGATGCCCATGGCGCACTTAGAATCAATAGATGGTGTTTACGAGTCTCGTAAGGATACCTTGCCGAAAAGTGGCAATGGAGATGAGGGAAATGTTTTGCTTAATGGTGGTGGTAGATTTTATTGTTCTTATGATAACGTTTATTGTTCTTATGATGATTTAATTTCTCGTTTTAAAGGTTTTGCGTGGTGATGGTTCCGGTAGGCGATGTTAATGATATGAACGAAACTGCGGTCGGACCAGCAACGTCCGACGATTTCATAGATTGATTTTGTGATAGTTTCGGTGTTGGTGACTGGGTATGACACCATGACGACTTCGATTGTTTCCATCTGTGAGTGCAGAAGTGTTGCCCATTTTTACACCTTTAAGGAATGGAGTGTTTGATTACAAGGCCAGTCCTTGATCATCTCGGATCCATCAGACGAGATGAACTCTTGGCAGTACGGCAAAACCATTCGTATTGTTTTTTTTCCCCCCCCCCCC
>NC_051413.1:22557500-22558160 GCF_015228065.2 Penaeus monodon
GCTCCCTCCCCCGAGAGGCCCTTGCGAAGATTCGGGAAGAGTGTGATAGGATGTTGTTAGACGGGGTTATAGAGCCTATCTACATCCCTATGGTTATCTCTGTGGTTTTGGTCAGAAAAGAGGATGGGGGAATTCGGTTTTGTGGTAGATACCGTCAACTGAATAGGTCACGGTAGCAGATGAATACCCCATGCGAGGTTAGACGAAACATTGACGAACTTTCAGGCACTAAATGTTTACCGCATTAGATGCAAGTCAGCCTATTGGACGATCGAGGTGGAACCCAAGGACAGACAAAGACTGCTTTTAGCGAAGGAGTTTTCGCTTATTTCATTTTTCGCTAGGATGCCATTTGGTCTTGCAACTGCACCGTCAAATTTCAAAGGGCTATAAATGCTGTTCCTTAGCCCAACTTTGGGGAAACAAGTCCTTGTACTTGACGATGTGGTGGTGTATTCTAAAGTTCTTGAGGAACATCTTGCCTAATCTCGAGGAGGTAGTGGATTTGCTTGCTTCAGGCCGGATTAGGCTTAATGTAGCAAATGCCAGTTTGCTGTAAATTCTTTAAATTCTAGGCTTCTGGTTACTCCACAGGGCATCTCTCCCAGATCCAGAGAAGGTCGCGGCATTTCAAAGATGCAACCCCCAGGTACAGTCGCC
>NC_051413.1:22558470-22560594 GCF_015228065.2 Penaeus monodon
GCGTAACTTCCCCACTATAGATTTGGAAGCTCTTGCAGTGATAGAGTCAGTCCGGAATTACGATGCATATTTGTATGGCCTGCCCTTTTACTATTTATACTGACCATCGTCCACTCATTCATATTTTCAAACGGCCCACGAAATCCATCAGAATGACCAGATGGCGTCACGAGTTGTCCTTTTAGAACTACCATATAAAGTATAAACCAGGCGCTTCCCATCATCTGCCTGACCTACTTAGTCGGAAAGTAGCTGCCATTGATTCAGATTTCGATCCACAGCAAGTAGCAGAGGCTCAACGGGACGATCCGTTGTGGAGAGAAAAGTCATTGAATGTCCTTGAGGGAGAGACGAGCACCCCTTGGGAGACTTCTCTGTTCCTCTAGATGAATTCGAGTTAAGAGATGGGTTTTGTAGCACAATTCGCGTCCTTCCTGAGAGAGTTGTTCAGCAGCTCGTGATCTGCGATCGCTAAGGATAAAGGTTCTAGAGTTCGTTCATGGAGATAGAACTGCTGCTCTATCCGGGTGTTTTTCGACCACCTACCGTAGATTCAGGGATCGTACTACTTCCCTCAGACTGCTGTCAGAGGTTCGAAAGTTCGTTTCTGTCTTGCAGGGAGTGTCAAAGAAGGAAAGGCTGTGGCTTCTAAGCAAGCCCCTCTCGCATCATGCCAGAAGTATCTCAGCCTTTCGAGAGAGTGTCGGGATGATTTGATAGATAGATTTATACTTCAGGCCAGGGGTCACAGATATTGTACTTGTAGTTATTGATCACTTTTCGCGATTTCTGCAAATGATACCTTTGGTGAATCGGGACGCTAATTCAGTAGCTTGATGCCATTTATTGAAATTATTTTACTGGAATTTGGTACCCCTAGAGCACTGCTTACTGATAATGGTAGTGAATTTTACGAACAAATCTTTTAAAACAGAGTGTCCTTGTGTGAAATATTAAAAGTAAAGACTATGCACACTACAAGCTACCATCCACAGGCAAACGGGTATGGTTGGAAAGAGTCACACGTGTAGTGAAAGATTCCTGGCAACCCTGATAGGACAGCATCCCACAAGACTGGGATAAGATGTTGCCGTATGTAACGTTCTCTCGCAATGAACACTGCTATACAAAGGGGTGTGAATCAAAACCCACTTTATATTTATTAATAGGATCGTGATAGTTACTTTCCAGCTTGATGACCAATTATCAGGAAAGGGATGAAGAGGGGGAATCTGCGCGACGACCGAGAAACTGCTGTGGAAACTGCCAGAAATTCTAGGGAAAGAAGGGCCTGGACTACGACCGAAAAGTGAGGCGAAGTTTAGTCCAGAAATAGGAGAAACTCTTGCTGGTCAAGAATCATACGACCGAGGACGTTCCCGCACCGTGTAGCAGCGTTGGCGCCCCGGTGGAGTAGGGCTGTCGCGTCGGAAGAAAGTGGGATCGTGTGAAACTACGTCGTGCCAAGACCACTACACACCAAAACAGGACTGAAGTGCATATCAATCAACAGAGATATGTTCCCCGAGAGGAGTTTGTATTCCCGGAGCCCCAGGGATGATGTCCAGGATCCAGATGACCCGCCAGACGATCAAGGATACTGACCATGACGTGGGGGACGAAATCAGAAGACCAAGCTGTACCTGGGCCCTTCCGGATTGCACCACAACACGAAGCTGATGCTGATGAATAGGGTATAAGCACTCCAGGCACGTCGTGAGTTTTTATACTTTGGGGGAGTCGGTCATCAGGTTGTGGCACCATACGGGCTTATCACTCTTGCTTTAATAAAACTACATAAGTGATTCGTGTAAAACCAATGAAGATGTTCTCTCCTTTTTGCAGTCGGAAGTCCTGGGTGTGCCTGAATTCGCCAAACGCCTTGTCTAAAAGCCCATTATTCCAGCATTCAGAACTCAGCAGGAGGTGCAGCCGTTTCTTGCAGCTGTGTAGCATGCAACCCTTGGGTTGCCGCGCGGTAGGGGGAGAGTTGTCGTGAATTCACGGTTTCCGCCGTGACCACGAAGACGGAAACTGTTCACCGTAAACTCCCTCTCGATTCTCTGCTCTCCCGCAGGAATGGAAAAAATATAATGAAAACAGCCACCACGACGGTGCTTGGAG
>NC_051413.1:22560670-22560962 GCF_015228065.2 Penaeus monodon
AAGAAAACGCGGCTGCACCTACCTTATTTTTACGTCTATTCTATATCTTGGTTTTATGGTTATTAAAAGTTTATTTTTAGTGTATGTATTTTATATTCCCACATAAGCAAGAACTGGTAATGTTTACGAAATTAGCTAAATACGCGAGGAGGAATTATTTTATTTTACTTTAGTATTCCGCATTTTATTCCTTTTTTTGTCTTTTACATATTTATTTACTACTTTTAAGTTCTTTTAATATAGGTTTTAAATAATCTAGTTGAAGATTCCAAGCCTTAGTATGCTTTTCGCG
>NC_051413.1:22561177-22561547 GCF_015228065.2 Penaeus monodon
CCTTTCTAACTCGTGTTTTAAGTTATTGCGTTTGTGTGTTTTATTTTGTTTTATATGTAATTTCTTTAAGCGATTTTAGTGTTTCTTTTACGTTTGGTTCAATTTTAGTGTTCCTTTTACGTTTGGTTCAATTTGAGGACCGTTCCTTTTACGTTTGTGTTCCAATTTTAGTGTTCCTTTTACGTTGTGTTCATTTTAGTGTTTCCTTTGCTCGGGTTCTTACCTCATTTTAACAACAAGAGAAGATTATTAACAACTTTTTACAATATAATCTCGTGATGTACGTTGAAAGAACGAGACTGAAGGGTGTAAGGCGGGATGGACGGCGGTGACTGTAATAGAGTATAGTGCAAATACCGCCGCACCACAC
>NC_051413.1:22565547-22565954 GCF_015228065.2 Penaeus monodon
TTTAAACTGGATATTTTATACTTCTGTGAAAATGTAAATGCAGGGATTACACAGAAAATGCTACATGAGCCGTGAGATGCCCAGGAGTCATTTTCTAGTACTGGTGCATTATTCTCCCATTCAAGAAAGCAAAAGGGGACAGAAAAGGCTATAGTGAGAATTTTAGGCCTTAGATAATTTGTAAGTCTTATAGTTAATTAAAAATCATAGAAAGCTGTTATTTTTTGTGTTTAGAATGTTGTACCACTTCAATACATAAATAATTGAGCTGGTTAAACCTGGCAGCAAATAAAATTTCATCTGCCAAAAGATTAACATTATATAAGAATAGGCATGAGAAAATGCAAGCAAAATCAAGTTAACACCCCCCCCCCCCACAAGTGTGTGTAGTGGTTGTGTTCTTCATT
>NC_051413.1:22568737-22569261 GCF_015228065.2 Penaeus monodon
TCATGTAATTATAATTCATACAAGGTATCATCTATATTTGGGTAGTGCACCTTGCTTATTTTCTTTTCTACCGAAATCTGTTATTTTTTATCTTTTATTTTTGTGTCATCCTTTTACTAGTTCCTGTGCTCGGTTTTCCCTTACCAGAGCTATACGAGAATTAAGACCAAAAGTTAAGTAATTTTGATGAATTCACGGCGTTTTTTCTTCGATCCACAGGATGAAATGTTAACCTGTCTTAGCGGCTACTTACTTGTACAGGTGTTTGAAAACTTGTACGAATAAATGTTTTCAACTGCTACTCTAATGGTGAATAGTTTGATATTTTTTCCCATACCAACAGTATTCTTGTACTTTTTCTGTATGCAAAATGTGTACATCGATATTGTAAATCACATCTGTATGAAGCTCTGTGTGGAGGACAGAAAAGCTAATGTTCATGTATTAGAAACAAAGAAGCATTGCTGCCTATGCTTATTGAAAAATACACACAGAAGTAAGCAAGTAAACTATTCCTTTTTAGT
>NC_051413.1:22571224-22571614 GCF_015228065.2 Penaeus monodon
ACACACACACACACGTGTGGGGGGGGGGGGTTAACTTGATTTTGCATTGCATTTCTCATGCCTATTCTTATATGAATGTTAATCTTTTGCAGATGAAATTTTATTTGCTGCCAGGTTTAACCAGCTCATTATTTATGCTATTGAAGTGTAAAAATTCTAAAACACCAAAAATAACTAGCTTTCTATGATTTTTAATTAAACTATTAAGACTTACAAATTATCTAAGGCCTTAAATTTCACTATATCCTTATTCTGTCTTTTGCGTTCTTGAAATGGGAGAATAATCACCAGTACTAGAAAATGACTCCTGGGCATCTCACGGCTCATTTAGCATTTTCTGTGTATCCCTTGCATTTACATTTTCACAGAAGATAAAATATCCAGTTTAAA
>NC_051413.1:22575546-22575866 GCF_015228065.2 Penaeus monodon
GTGTGGTGCGGCGGTATGTGTCACTATACTCTATTACAGTCACCTGCCGTCCATCCCGCCTTACAGCCCTTCAGGTCTCGTTCTTTCAACGTACATCACGAGGTTATATTGTAAAAAGTTGTTAATAATCTCTTGTGTTAAAATGAGGTAAAACACGAACAAAAGGAACACTAAAATTGAACACAAACGTAAAAGGAACACTAAAATTGAACACAAACGTAAAAGGAACACTAAAATTGAACACAAACGTAAAAGGAACACTAAAATCGCTTAAAGAAATTAAAATATAAAACACAAATAAAACACACACGCAAGAACTT
>NC_051413.1:22576221-22577025 GCF_015228065.2 Penaeus monodon
ATGAATACTAAAGTAAAAATAAAATAGATTCCTCCTCTCGTATTTAGCTAATTTCGTAAAACATTATCCAGTTCTTGCTTATGTGGGAATATAAATAAATACACTAAAAATAAACTTTTAATAACCATAAAACAAAGATATAGAATAGACGGTAAAAATAAGGTAGGTGCAGCCGCGTTTTCTTTCCAAGCGCGTTTTCTTTCCACGCTGTGGAGCCTCCGAGCGAATACGGAGCATCCTCACCCCCGGGAGATAAATCGGCTCCAAGCACCGTCTTAGTGGCTGTTTTCATATATTTTTTCCATGCCTGCGGGAGAGGTAGAGTGAGAGGGAGTTTACGGTAAAGTTTCGTCTTCGTGGTCACGGCGGAAACCGTGATTCACGACAACTCCTCCCCCTACAAGCGCGGCAACCCAGGGTTGGCATGCTACACAGCTGCAAAACGGCTGCACCTCCTGCTGAGTTCTGATGCTGGAATAATGGGCGTTTAGACAAGGCGTTTGGCGATCAGGCACAACCAGGACTTCGACTGCAAAAAGGAGAGAAGCATCTTCATTAGGTTTTACACAGAATCAACTTATGTAGTTTAGTAAAGCAAGAGTGAATAGCCCGTATGGTGCACACAACCTGATGACCGACTCCCCAAAAGTATAAAAACTCACGACCGTGCCTGGAGTGCTTAATACCCTATTCATCAGCATCAGCTTCGTGTTGTGGTGCAAATCCGGAAGGGCCAGGTACAGCTTGGTCTTCTGATTCGTCGTCCCATCGTCTGGGTCTATTATCGTCGGCATCTCTGGCCGG
>NC_051413.1:22577125-22577774 GCF_015228065.2 Penaeus monodon
GTAACATCTCTAGGGGGCCCAAAAATAAAGTAAAATATTTTCAATAAATGCATCAGCAAACTGAATTAGCGTCCCGATTCACCAAGGTACATTTGAGAAATCGCGAAAAGTGATCAATAACTACAAGTACATATCTGTGACCCTGGCTGAGTATACATCTCTATCAAATCAGCGACACTCTCTCGAAAGGCTGAGATACTTCTGGCATAGATGCGAGAGGGGCTTGCTTAGAAGCCACACCTTTCCTTCTTTGACACTCCCTGCAAGACAGAACGAACTTTCGAACCTCTGACAGCATCTGAGGGAAGTAGTACCGATCCCTCAATCTACAGTAGGTGCGAAAAACACCCGGATGAGCAGCAGTTCTATCTCCATGAACGAACTCTAGAACCTTTATCCTTAGCGATCGCAGAATCACGAGCTGCTGAACAACTCTCTCAGGAAGGACGCGATTGTGATACAACAACCCATCTCTTAACTCGAATTCATCTAGAGGGAACGGAAGTCTCCTCAGGGGTGCTCGTCTCTCCCTAAGACATTCAATGACTTCTCTCCACAACGGATCGTCCCTTTGAGCCTCTGCTACTTGCTGTGGATCGAAATCTGAATCAATGGCAGCTACTTTCCGACTAAGTAGGTCAGGCAGATG
>NC_051413.1:22578304-22578595 GCF_015228065.2 Penaeus monodon
GGCGTACTGTCCGTGGGGGTTGCATCTTCGAGATGGCCTCGACCTTCTCTGGATCTGGAGAGATCCCTGTGGAGTAACCAGGAAGCCTAGAAATTTAAAGGAATTTACAGCAAACTGGCATTTTGCTACATTAAGCCTAAATCCGGCCTGAGCCAGCAAATCCAATACCTCCTCGAGATGAGCAAGATGTTCCTCAAGAGATTTAGAATACACCACCACATCGTCAAGATAAGCAAGGCGTGTTTCCCCAAGTTGGCTGAGGACAGCATTATAGCCCTTTGAAATGTTGAC
>NC_051413.1:22579073-22580777 GCF_015228065.2 Penaeus monodon
CAGTACTGCCAAGAGTTCATCTCGTCTGATGGATCCGAGATGATCAAGACTGGCCTTGGTAATCAAACACTCATTCCCTGAAGGTGTAAAAATGGGCAACACTTCTGCACTCACAGATGGAAACAAATCGAAGTCGTCATGGTCATACCCAAAGTCACCAACACCGAAACGATCATCAAAATCATCTATGAAATCGTCGAACTGTTGCTGGTCCGACTCGCAGGTTTCGTTCATAGCATTAACAGCGCCTCCAGAACCATCACCACCAAAACCTTGAAAACGAGAATTAAAATCATAAGAACAATTAAAACCGTTATCATAAGAACAATTAAAATCACCACCACCATTAAAGCAAACATTTCCCTCATCGTCATTGCCACTTTTCGGCAAGGTATCCTTACGAGACTCGTAAACACCATCTATTGATTCTAAGTGCGCAATGGGCATCCCTTGCTGCAATATGACTGGCACATGACGATCATTGACAAGCCAAATTCGTACCCGATCTCCCGTCAATTCTATTAGGCTACGCGGAATTAAAACTTGGGCAGTCAAGCCCGTAACCATAGCAACCACTTGACATTCCTCATTCGAGACTATGCCGGACACAAACATCCCAGTATTTGGGGGACAAACTACCGTCTCGGCGCAAAGTACTGGTGTGGTACCATGAACAGGACTAATCTGCGCCATATTAGGCATACGACACACTGCAAGTACCTTAATAGCCAAAGATGGACAATCAGTAAAATTCAATTTAAACCTTAAACCATTGAGAGTGACATAATTACGCACGGGAGAGTGATACGCTATCAGCCTGAAGTTAAAACGGCGTAACCAGTCCATTCCAAGTAAAACATCTCCCGGAAGGCTTACATCATTAGATACAATGTCAACAGTGTGATGACAGGAAACTTCCTCGCTAAGTTGGAAGAACAAGCTCACATTCTGCAACGTACGAAATGAGTGGCCCGATGCTCCTCGCAACGTACGACAGGAAGGACGGAATTAACGGAGATTTAGTTTTTCCTTCATACTCTCCTTAAGGAGGGTTATCTCTGATCCTGTGTCAATAAAGCACGTGCACGCAACCCCGTTAATGCTTAACGTTATCAAAGGTCTGCCGGTTTTAATTTTATCTGTGACAAGTACAGTTTGCGGTTGCTACGTCTCTATACAAACATCAATTGTCGCGTGTTCCCGGGGTATTCGCCGCGCGAGAAGCTGAGAACGGTCGCGTCCCGCGGGCTGTCGAAAAGGGACAGTTTCTCATTAAGTGGCCTGTCCGGTTACAGGTGTAACACCGGAGTAAGTTGTTTCTCCCCGGAGTCGTATTTTGCCTCCCCCTACAGTCTTTCGTGTCATGGGTGTGCGAATTATGATATGCACAGAAACGCGGTGGTTGGACGCGCGGTGACATGGCGGTTGCTCTATTCCCCATTACCTTATTACCGTTGGTCCGAATATTCCAAATCCTTTGCGCCGCATCTACGAGTAATTGCAGAGGGTCATCCTCTTTCAGGGCTAACGCTTCTCGTAGCCACTGAAGAAGTCCCTGCAAGAAGATACGTCTTATCAATGCATCCGGCACTCCGATTGAACGGGGGTAATCACGCGCGCCCTGGTACACTACGGACTCTATGATAACGAAAAAGTCAATCGGCGCCTGACCAGGAGCAAGGTTATAATTATTCAGGTGGTTGA
>NC_051413.1:22581049-22581549 GCF_015228065.2 Penaeus monodon
GTACGTATTCTATTTGCGGCCGTGCTTCGGATGTTAATGAATGATCATTCGTACTATTCTGGACCAGGGCTGAGTACTGTGCCTGTATACTGGCCATTTGCTCACTAAGCTGTTGGAATTTTTGTGTCAATTCCTCGTACATCGGAAGATCTAACTGTTCACGCGACGGCATCCGCGGCAATTCACGCGTTGATCCCGGTAACCAATTATCATCTCGCCGGGGTGAACTCGTTCTTGATGTCCCGGCCGTTTCTACGTCATTGTTTCGTTTAGACCGTCTATTCATACTGACTTAACGCGGGTTAAACAAAACAAGCAAGCAAAACAAGGGTGACGCTAACCTCCCACTGTCACAAGCAAAGATGCCTGACGGCAGACGGCTACTCGTTACAAGGAACACTTAACGACTCGCCGCTCGGCACCACGTATTGGATCGTATCCCACGCTCGCCACCAAATAATTAGCCGTATGCAAGTTGTAGCAAATGGCGTTGTTGATTC
>NC_051413.1:22581788-22582156 GCF_015228065.2 Penaeus monodon
ATGTGGTGCGGCGGTTTGTGTCACTATACTCTATTACAGTCACCTGCCGTACATCCCGCCTTACAGCCCTTCAGGTCTCGTTCTTTCAACGTACATCACGAGGTTATATTGTAAAAAGTTGTTAATATTCTCTTGTGTTAAAATGAGGTAAAACACGAACAAAAGGAACACAAATTGAACACAAACGTAAAAGGAACACTAAAATTGAACACAAACGTAAAAGGAACACTAAAATTGAACACAAACGTAAAAGGAACACTAAAATTGAACACAAACGTAAAAGGAACTAAATTGAACACAACGTAAAGAAACCTAATCGCTTAAAGAAATTAAAATATAAAACACAAATAACACACACGCAAGAACTT
>NC_051413.1:22582297-22582382 GCF_015228065.2 Penaeus monodon
TCTGAACAGCATTTCCAAAGCTCGGTCTGCCCACTCCGACCAAGCTGCCCAATCTCTTTAACCTGTCTCTCGTGTCTTCACGACA
>NC_051413.1:22582568-22582740 GCF_015228065.2 Penaeus monodon
TCTTTTGCTTTATATAAATCTAGGCAAATCTTTATTGCATGCAAAATGACATTTCTATCACATATTTTGACTGGTAAAATTGGTAAAAGAATCTTGAAATTCTTGAAGTTTCGATGATCTAACTGTACGAACTGGGTCTCAGTGTTGCACAAATGAAGGTTCCGAATGAAGA
>NC_051413.1:22582804-22582976 GCF_015228065.2 Penaeus monodon
GTAAACTACGAACCAAACAACAAAACCATCCAACTACTCACAGTGTAAACAATTAGAGTTATTGTAATTTCCTACTTCTCAGGTATGCCTTTCACCCTTATATACATCTACTGTATTTTTCAGTATCTTTCCCTTTTGTGGTACACATTTATTGTTGTACATCTTATGAACT
>NC_051413.1:22583010-22583117 GCF_015228065.2 Penaeus monodon
CTTATACTCATTATTTCTAGTACTAATGATGGAGATTCTTTCTTCGAAACATCTATAACAAATATGTTCACCTCAATGCTGGTTCGCATTTACATTCTAAGTCTATG
>NC_051413.1:22583574-22583696 GCF_015228065.2 Penaeus monodon
CGAGCATGATTGTTTGATAGAAATTCAGGGGACGAAAATGTGTACGCAGTATATAAAAGCGGAGAGCTAAAACTTGGATCAAGAAGTGTGCACAACGATGGGATGAAGGTCTTTCAGCTGGG
>NC_051413.1:22585080-22585459 GCF_015228065.2 Penaeus monodon
ATTATAACTTCAGTTATTCATGTGTTTATTTATCAATTACATGTTTACGTGTTAAAGTTACTTATAATAGCCCTATATAATGAATATGTTTTCAAATGTAACTACCCCAACAAAAGATGTACATTCACACTTTTTTTCTTTTTTTTTATAATATTGCTGCCTTTATCGTTTCAGTCTGAAAATGGCAAGTGAATTACAGATACGTTCCTGTAGTTGACTGAAAGGATTGTACGGTTCTTTTTGTCGAAATTACATCATTCCATCAGTGCATATTTTCAATGTCATTATATTGTATCAGTAATCACCACAAAGAAGTTTTCTTTTATTTTCATAAATGTTTTCTTGTCAATCTATCTATCAATAAATTTACAGTATATGA
>NC_051413.1:22585668-22586067 GCF_015228065.2 Penaeus monodon
GAAAATAACGAAAAGAAGGAACACCACTTAAACATATAGTTACCGGGCAACTTATTTCCACCATTACTGGAAAAGGGGTATTATAAACATGCTAGATCTACGGTATGTATATTTCCATGTATTCGCAGCGGTTAATTCAGGCTACGAATTTTTGAAAGTATCAATCGTACATAATCTCATTCCCCCACACGCAATTGATTTACCAAAGCACTAGAGATCCACGGACCATTAAATCCTTTGAAACTCGAAACCAAACTCGACAACCTTTCTAACCATATCAAATATTTAATTTTCCATTAGTATCAGTGAACGTGGATCGTCTGACTTGTCTCGGAAATTAGCAGAAACACGCTAATTACAACAATATTAAATTGTAACAGTACTGTGCTGAAGCACCAC
>NC_051413.1:22586097-22586206 GCF_015228065.2 Penaeus monodon
GTAATCTTTCGAAGCCACCATAATGTAAAGATCATCTTTGTTTATGCCAAGTAATATACGAGCATCACAAGAGGTGATATTGGAAAATAACTACACATGGCCTGGTAAA
>NC_051413.1:22586429-22586838 GCF_015228065.2 Penaeus monodon
GAAAATGTAAATTTCTGTAGTAAGGAGATGAGTAAAATAGTACGCGCTGACCCACTTAATATGTGGTGCGGAAATTATCGGCGATTGGGAGCAATTAATAAGATATTGACATGTATCCTAAATCTGTTCACCGACTCACAGTAAATTGACTTCTCATCAGATATAATATGACAATATTGTTTCTCAATATCAAGCATCGTAGATTAGTAGGCAAATGTAATATAATCATTATTTCGTCAAAATTGTGGCATTTTCAAAATATAAAACGTAAGTTAATTCTATATATATTTCTTATGTAAATATAATATCTAACCAGTTCATTACACTCGCCATTTCTATAAATGCAGCATATGCATTATTGATAATTTTATTAGGGAAATTATTATTGAATTTTTATAACACTATATGC
>NC_051413.1:22587205-22587504 GCF_015228065.2 Penaeus monodon
AAACATAGTTTTCTTTTTATGAAATTGAATGCTCTCCTTGAGTAACAAAAAATAACGCGTAATCTTACACAGCGAATAACAATGTGCATTACCGCGGTCTGTCATTTCATCCCCCGTAAATTGCGAAGGGCCAGCAAGGGCATCTCTCTCGGTAACAGAGCTTAAGATTTTGAAGTTCAATATTGTATGGAAACAGGAGCTGGACATATGCTTGCAAATTAATACCCTTATTCCTTATTCTGATATTGTATATTAAAGGGATATATAAGGTATGGTTAGAGCGGGACTACATCATGTCA
>NC_051413.1:22587553-22588028 GCF_015228065.2 Penaeus monodon
TATGCAGTTTATATAATGTTACTTACTTGCAATAGTTCCCAGCCTGGAACCAATGCAATATCTTCTTGCAGCAGTAGTTTCAATATTCGGTCGTTCCAGACTCTCCCATCTGAAACGAATCCATTCCAATATCGGCAAAAACTAATCATTCCAGCCGCAAGTAAATCAGAAGCGTGTGTGCTCTTATAACTGATCAAAAAATGAGATTCACTTTTTGGATAGAGTTCGAATCTGTGATTTCCTTCAGTAGCACCGGTTCACGATTCTTCTAGTCATGGGGCGCCTGAGCTATCTATGAAATGGATTTTCATGTATAGCAGTACTGCATTCAGTGAAAAATATGGTACTGAACTTGATGAGATGTAATAATGGTATGATGTAATAGTACAATCAAATAAGTTTCATAAGCGGTATTAGATGTTAACATTGTAACCATACTAGTGTACGGTATGTGCGACTTGGCAATAGATTTATT
>NC_051413.1:22588048-22588155 GCF_015228065.2 Penaeus monodon
CGGGGGGAGGGGGGGGAAAAATTGTTTTTGCATATTTTCACTGCCATATTTCACACCACATTTGATATTATTTACATGCTAATATGTACTGTCTACTTACATCACGC
>NC_051413.1:22588211-22588708 GCF_015228065.2 Penaeus monodon
AACAGTTTACTTCGGGAGTGCTCTCTACCAGCCATCTTTGGATCCATCTATAAAATTTCTCCTATCCCCCCCTATCTTCTAAAACAAATATTATCGGCCCTTTCACCCCCGTCACTCACACCCTGCTTATCTCATCAACCTTATCCTCTCTGCCATCTTGGTGACACCCTCAGCTCCTCTCGAGGCATGTGCCAATTCAACCCATTCCCGAATGCCTCCGCCGCTCATATCAATATCAGCGTGTTATCTCCACCTCACAGACTGTCTGCCTTGCCGTCAGATGCCTCGTCTCTCGCTCCCGAGATAGCGTCCCGACTTCCGCTTCAGATTCTCTCTTGCCATTTCACTTTTTTTTATTATTTCCTTTCAAAACCACCAGCGTTTTTTTCCCTCCCGTTTGGAAAACCCTTTTCCATTTCTAGTAACAGCTGCCTCCTCACTTTCCTGTCATTGACATTGTTTCCAAACATTTACCATCCGCCCTCGTTTCTAGTCGG
>NC_051413.1:22588732-22588870 GCF_015228065.2 Penaeus monodon
GACTGAAATGTTTAATAATTTTTAGTTGCTGTCACTCCCTTTTTATCTGTACCTCTTTTTTGGTCTTCGTGTTTTTGATTTTATGGTAGCTACACGTACGAAAATCCCATAAGTTTTACACGTAAATAATGACACGTT
>NC_051413.1:22589194-22589437 GCF_015228065.2 Penaeus monodon
GACTTTAACACGAAGCAGCAATTTCGCAGCCGTTTTCCGTCTGAACACCAATACCGCTGTGATCAATAACTACCAAATTCTCGCCATCACAATCAGATTCGCAGAAAACAGAACGAAAGCCTTCAAAACTTTGAAACTGTGCTGATTTGCATAGCATCGATTTAGATTATTATTATTTTTTTTTTTTAGTTTAGACTTCGGAAGGATGAATAAAATATCATGGTGAAGCATATAATGCCTTGG
>NC_051413.1:22589484-22589821 GCF_015228065.2 Penaeus monodon
GCAGTTTGGAAGCGAATCCAGTTTCATATTATTATAATGGAAATGCTTTTTCGGTTTCTTCCTTTCAAATTTTTACCATAACAATTTCACTCGCTCATTAATAATGGATAATCTCATAAAAAGTTTGAGAACAGTCATTACCATTTTAATAGAAAATCTCACTATTGCCGTTAAGGACCAAGATTTTTTTTTCTTTTTTACTTTATTATATTGATAAATGGATTAAAAGGGGAGTATATAGACAGTTCGGTAGATAAAGATAGATATGTAAATTCATTTAGGCTATTGGGGTATATTAATTACATTTATTTTCTCTTTAATGATGCCACTATCATTT
>NC_051413.1:22590124-22590386 GCF_015228065.2 Penaeus monodon
GTTGAGGCACCTTTATAATGAAGCAAACGCCTAGCTACGGACCCTGAGGGCATCAGAATATTCAGTCAGCCCTCAATTATTTCTCAGTGCTGTCACCAGTTGGGAAATGGACGAAAGTGTTTGTTGTCTCTCACTTCAGGAATGAATAATAACAATAACATATAATAACCGTATCCCTTATAATGTCCTCAGGCGAGTATAACATTTGTGTATACATATTGAATACTTTGTAATATGCGTTGAAGCCCCGCTCTCCCCCCCC
>NC_051413.1:22590650-22591263 GCF_015228065.2 Penaeus monodon
GGCATCTTCATATACAAATAGAGATTGACAGAGAAGGGACAGGTCCAGAGAGAGAAAGAAAGAGATAAAAGGGAGATAGGGAGTAGAATGCGGGAAACAGTACATAGAGGGGGAGAAAGAATGATAATAGAGAGAGAGAGAAGAAGAATCTATTCGCCTTTTCGAAATTATCCAAAGCCTGCATTCAGTACTGGATGAAAGCACCGATTTATAACGCAAAGGAGTTTTTACATTTTAAATGCTTTTCAATGCCTTTTTCGATTTTGTGTGTCCTGATTTTTTTTTTTTACTTTTACTTTTAAACCATGAGAGTACTACAGTCATTTGTTCGTGATATATAGTAATACCAACCGTCAGTATAACATCCTGATAATAAAATGAAACCACAGTGTAACACACGCATACATTACATTCTACCCCAACCTCTCTTCCCCCCAAGAAAATAAAGATAAAACATTCTTAAAATACGATTACGGGTATACTTCCGTTACTGTACATGGAATATTGCTGCTGAGTTTTGAATGTGAAATATTCCGCAAAATGCACAGGTATTTTTTTTCCCCACCGCGTTATTTCATTTTACGACGTCCGTTTTTATGCCCTATCTGATGAT
>NC_051413.1:22591363-22591523 GCF_015228065.2 Penaeus monodon
CTTATATAATCTAAGCAATCTTATGCATGCAAAATTACATTTCAATCACATATTTTGACTGGTAAAATTGGTAAGAGAATCTTGAAATTCTTGAAGTTTCGATGATCTAACTGTACGAACTGGGTCTCAGTGTTGCACAAATGAAGGTTCCGAATGAAGA
>NC_051413.1:22591587-22591759 GCF_015228065.2 Penaeus monodon
GTAAACTACGAACCAAACAACAAAACCATCCAACTACTCACAGTGTAAACAATTAGAGTTATTGTAATTTCCTACTTCTCAGGTGTGCCTTTCACCCTTATATACATCTACTGTATTTTTCAGTATCTTTCCCTTTTGTGGTACACATTTATTGTTGTACATCTTATGAACT
>NC_051413.1:22591793-22591944 GCF_015228065.2 Penaeus monodon
CTTATACTCATTATTTCTAGTACTAATGATGGAGATTCTTTCTTCGAAACATCTATAACAAATATGTTCACCTCAATGCTGGTTCGCATTTACATTCTAAGTCTATGCTTCCCGGGTGGAAAATTAACAACAGAAATTGCATATACATACA
>NC_051413.1:22592340-22592467 GCF_015228065.2 Penaeus monodon
CGAGCATGATTGTTTGATAGAAATTCAGGGGACGAAAATGTGTACGCAGTATATAAAAGCGGAGAGCTAAAACTTGGATCAAGAAGTGTGCACACCGATGGGATGAAGGTCTTTCAGCTGGGATGGA
>NC_051413.1:22593787-22594165 GCF_015228065.2 Penaeus monodon
ATTATAACTTCAGTTATTCATGTGTTTATTTATCAATTAAATGTTTACGTGTTAAAGTTACTTATAATAGCCCTTTATGATTAATAAGTTTTTAAATGTAACTACCCCAACAAAAGATGTACATTCACACTTTTTTTCTTTTTTATATAATATTGCTGCCTTTATCGTTTCAGACTGAAAATGGCAAGTGAATTACAGATACGTTCTCTGTATGTTGACTGAAAGGATTGTACGGTTTCCTTTGCGAAATTACATCATTCCATCAGTGCACTAATTGTCAATGCCATTATATTGTATCAGTAATCACCACAAAGAAGTTTTCTTTTATTTTCATACATGTTTCTTGTCAATCTATCTATCAATAAATTTACAGTATAT
>NC_051413.1:22594325-22594722 GCF_015228065.2 Penaeus monodon
AAGGAAAATAACGAAAAGAAGGAACACCACTTAAACATGTAGTTACCGGGGAACTTATTTCCACCATTACTGGAAAAAGTGTATTATAAACAAGGTAGATCTACGGTATGAATATTTCCATGTATTCGTAGCGGTTAATTCAGGCTACGAATTTTTGAAAGTATCAATCGTACATAATCTCATTCCCCCACACGCAATTGATTTACCAAAGCACTAGAGATCCACGGACCATTAAATCCTTTGAAACTCGAAACCAAACTCGACAACCTTTCTAACCATATCAAATATTTAATTTTCCATTAGTATCAGTGAACGTGGATCGTCTAACTTGTCTCGAAAATTAGCAGAAACACGCTAATTACAACAATATTAAATTGTAACAGTACTGTGCTGAAGC
>NC_051413.1:22594763-22594876 GCF_015228065.2 Penaeus monodon
GTAATCTTTTCGAAGCCACCATAATGTAAAGATCATCTTTGTTTATGTCAAGTAATATACGAGCATCACAAGAGGTGATATTGGAAAATAACTACACATGGCCTGGTAAATGT
>NC_051413.1:22595107-22595518 GCF_015228065.2 Penaeus monodon
GTAAATGTAAATTTCTGTAGTATGGAGATGAGTAAAATAGTACTCGCTGACCCACTTAATATGTGGTGCGGAAATTATCGACGATGGGGAGCAATTAATAGCGATATTGACATGTATCCAAAATCTGTTCACCGACCTCACAGTAAATTGACTTCTCATCAGATATAATATGACAATATTGTTTCTCAATATCAAGCATCGTAGATTAGTAGGCAAATGTAATATAATCATTATTTCGTCAAAATTGTGGCATTTTCAAAATATAAAACGTAATTTAATTCTATATATATTTCTTATGTAAATATAATATCTAACCAGTTCATTACACTCGCCATTTCTATAAATGCAGCATATGCATTATTGATAATTTTATTAGGGAAATTATTATTTAATTTGTATAACTCTATATGC
>NC_051413.1:22595894-22596183 GCF_015228065.2 Penaeus monodon
TTTTTTAATGAAAATTGAATGCTCTCCTTGTGTAACAAAAAATAACGCGTAATCTTACTCACCGAATAACAATGTGCATTACCGCGGTCTATCATTTCATCCCCCGTAGACTGCGAAGGGCCAGCAAGGGCATCTCTCTCGGTAACAGAGCTTAAGATTTTGAAGTTCAATATTGTATGGAAACAGGAGCTGGACATATGCTTGCAAATTAATACCCTTATTCCTTATTCTGATATTGTATATTAAAGGGATATATAAGGTATGGTTAGAGCGGAACTACATCATGTCA
>NC_051413.1:22596232-22596710 GCF_015228065.2 Penaeus monodon
TATGCAGTTTCTATAATGTTACTTACTTGCAATAGTTCCCAGCCTGGAACCAATGCAATATCTTCTTGCAGCAGTAGTTTCAATATTCGGTCGTTCCAGACTCTCCCATCTGAAACGAATCCATTCCAATATCGGCAAAAACTAATCATTCCAGCCGCAAGTAAATCAGAAGCGTGTGTGCTCTTATAACTGATCAAAAAATGAGATTCACTTTTTGGATAGAGTTCGAATCTGTGATTTCCTTCAGTAGCACCGGTTCACGATTCTTCTAGTCATGGGGCGCCTGAGCTATCTATGAAATGGATTTTCATGTATAGCAGTACTGCATTCAGTGAAAAATATGGTACTGAACTTGATGAGATGTAATAATGGTATGATGTAATAGTACAATCAAATAAGTTTCATAAGCGGTATTAGATGTTAACATTGTAACCATACTAGTGTACGGTATGTGTGACTTGGCAAATAGATTTAATTA
>NC_051413.1:22596750-22596842 GCF_015228065.2 Penaeus monodon
AAAATTGTTTTTGCATATTTTCACTGCCATATTTCACACCACATTTGATATTATTTACATGCTAATATGTGCTGTCTACTTACATCACGCAT
>NC_051413.1:22596900-22597395 GCF_015228065.2 Penaeus monodon
CAGTTTATTTCGGGAGTGCTCTCTGCCAGCCATCTTTGGATCCATCTATAAAATTTCTCCTATCCCCCCCTATCTTCTAAAACAAATATTATCGGCCCTTTCACCCCCGTCACTCACACCCTGCTTATCTCATAAACCTTATCCACTCTGCCATCTTGGTGACACCCTCAGCTCCTCTCGAGGCATGTGCCAATTCAACCCATTCCCGAATGCCTCCGCCGCTCATATCAATATCAGCGTGTTATCTCCACCTCACAGACTGTCTGCCTTGCCGTCAGATGCCTCGTCTCTCGCTCCCGAGATAGCGTCCCGACTTCCGCTTCAGATTCTCTCTTGCCATTTCACTTTTTTTTATTATTTCCTTTCAAAACCACCAGCGTTTTTTTCCCTCCCGTTTGGAAAACCCTTTTCCATTTCTAGTAACAGCTGCCTCCTCACTTTCCTGTCATTGACATTGTTTCCAAACATTTACCATCAGCCCTCGTTTCTAGTCGG
>NC_051413.1:22597419-22597564 GCF_015228065.2 Penaeus monodon
GACTGAAATGTTTAATAATTTTTAGTTGCTGTCACTCCCTTTTTATCTGTACCTCTTTTTTGGTTTTCGTGTTTTTGATTTTATGGTAGCTACACGTACGAAAATCCCATAAGTTTTACACGTAAATAATGACACGTTTAACAAT
>NC_051413.1:22597794-22598462 GCF_015228065.2 Penaeus monodon
TGTATCAAATGAGCTTACGACTTTAACACGAAGCAGCAATTTCGCAGCCGTTTTCCGTCTGAACACCAATACCGCTGTGATCAATAACTACCAAATTCTCGCCATCACAATCAGATTCGCAGAAAACAGAACGAAAGCCTTCAAAACTTTGAAACTGTACTGATTTGCATAACATCGATTTAGATTATTATTATTTTTTTTTTTAGTTTAGACTTCGGAAGGATGAAATAAAATATCATGGTGAAGCATATAATGCCTTGGTTATGTTTTTTTTAAATATCTAATTAATTCATTTATTTATTCGTTTATTGCAGTTTGGAAGCGAATCCAGTTTTCATATTATTATAATGGAAAATGCTTTTTCGGTTTCTTCCTTTCAAATTTTTACCATAACAATTTCACTCGCTCATTAATAATGGATAATCTTATAAAAAGTTTGAGAACAGTCATTACCATTTTAATAGAAAAATCTCACTATTGCCGTTAAGGACCAAGATTTTTTTTTTCTTTTTTACTTTATTATATTGATAAATGGATTAAAAGGGGAGTATATAGACAGTTCGGTAGATAAAGATAGATATGTAAATTCATTTAGGCTATTGGGGTATATTAATTACATTTATTTTCTCTTTAATGATGCCACTATCATTTCCTCTCGGAGACTGGCA
>NC_051413.1:22598674-22598972 GCF_015228065.2 Penaeus monodon
ATGCGCGTACCCGTGTACGTGTGTAGTCGATAAATAGTTGAGGCACCTTTATAATGAAGCAAACGCCTAGCCAGGGACCCTGAGGGCATCAGAATATTCAGTCAGCCCTCAATTATTTCTCAGTGCTGTCACCAGTTGGGAAATGGACGAAAGTGTTTGTTGTCTCTCCCTTCAGGAATGAATAATAACAATAACATATAATAACCGTATCCCTTATAATGTCCTCAGGCGAGTATAACATTTGTGTATACATATTGAATACTTTGTAATATGCGTTGAAGCCCCGCTCTCCCCCCCC
>NC_051413.1:22599337-22600093 GCF_015228065.2 Penaeus monodon
ATCTATTCGCCTTTTCGAAATGTATCCAAAGCCTGCATTCAGTACCTGGATGAAAGCACCTGATTTATAACGATATGATAATAAACGCAAAGGAGTTTTTTACATTTTAAATGCTTTTTCAATGCCTTTTTTCGATTTTGTGTGTCCTGATTTTTTTTTTTACTTTTACTTTTAAACCATGAGAGTACTACAGTCATTTGTTCGTGATATATAGTAATACTAACCGTCAGTATAACATCCTGTAGTAATAAAATGAAACCACAGTGTAACACGACGCATACATTAACAATTCTACCCCAACCTCTCTTCCCCCCAAAAAATAATAGATAAAACATTCTTAAAAATACGATTACGGGTATAACTTCCGTTACTGTACATGGAATATTGCTGCTGAAGTTTGAATGTGAAATAATTCCGAAAATGCAACAGGTATTTTTTTTCTCCCATCGCGTTACTTCATTTTACGACGTCCGTTTTTATGCCCTACGAGGTCTGATTGTCCCATTTTGTTACCTGACGATGTGGCTGTATCCTGACGCCCTCCGTTGTTATTTTCACTGTTCTATTCCATTTCGTATTGTTATTTTTTATTTATTCATTATTGCCTACATGAACTGTGGTAAATGTCCAAACTTTCGGAATACGCTATTTCGAAATGGATTTTTCTTTTTTTTATTCAATACTTCAACTCCATGGTCCGCAATTTTACTTCGTTGTATATTCTGATTATGAGTTTTCGCCTATACTTTCTTTCTT
>NC_051413.1:22601444-22601820 GCF_015228065.2 Penaeus monodon
GAAGGGAGTGGGCGGGGCGGGAGAGTCAGAAATGGAACTTTTAGAAGATATAATACAAACGGAAACTAGCGTCGAGAGCTTAATTGCGTTATATTGTCCTTTGACCAGAAGTGGTGAAGAAAAAACATTTATACATAAAAAAGAAGGGGAAAAAAGACTATCCGTACAAGAGGTGGACAAGAGAAAACTATCTACTTCTTCCTGAACACAATTCCTCTTTAATAGATTTTTTATTTATTTATATGTAAGAATTATGTAACGCGTGACCAAAGGCTATATGTTGATTAAAGGCTTATGACACCTGTTCATACGGCTGAGGAATCTGGGTTGGAGATATCGCAGTTAAGTCTTGTGTGTCTTTGGGTGTGTTTTTTTG
>NC_051413.1:22603920-22604161 GCF_015228065.2 Penaeus monodon
CTATAAAGCCCCCAGATTCAATGCTCCTCTTGCATAAAAATGTTTCACTGAATAAAGCTCCTGAGTTACCGAGTGATATCAGAATTTCATGGATACTGAATTAGCTCATAAGTAGTCGAGGATTTTAGATTAATGTCATTAGTGCAATTAACATAATCATCATCAATTATATTAACGCCACCAATCACTGGTTCACTTAATGATTTATTCGTAAAACATTTATTTCTAGTAATTTCATTGT
>NC_051413.1:22604198-22604395 GCF_015228065.2 Penaeus monodon
CTTATGATTCATCCGTGAAAGAGAAACAAAAATTACTGCGTTGAATTATTAGCTTTTATGTAAAGAGAAAATCGATAATTTGTTCAGATGAAATCAAAAGACAATATATATGATGAAGGGGTTATTTCAAGTGGGAAAAATGAATAGTATAGCTTACTAAATATTTAGGAAACATAAAAGAAAAGAGACGAGTTGAA
>NC_051413.1:22604656-22604757 GCF_015228065.2 Penaeus monodon
TTGAAAATCATCTGTACCATAAAAAGGGTTTATTTCATAATCAAAATACGATATCTCAGCAAAATAAACATTGTAGCGCACTTTAAAAATATAACTATCAT
>NC_051413.1:22604872-22605482 GCF_015228065.2 Penaeus monodon
GTCGACATTTTATAAGCTTAGATGTGCCATAGAATTTAGACATGTATGGAGTCGAGGTAAATAATCTTATCCTTCTACACAAAAGATATGTGACAGAAAACCTACGCAGTGGAATGGTTTTAAAATGTTCGTTTTCTTCGAACTGCCAAAGAAAACGAAGCTTTTGTGCGCAATGAATCATTTGTCTAATATCACACACTATTAAAATTTTACTGAAAATTATACATACAAGATAAAATCAAAATAGGATTTGAAATGAAATAAAGTTCTAAAATGCAGTCCTTTTTTCTGAGAATTAAAAAAACGGAAAATAAAAATGAATAGTTACAAGGGAATAAGCACAGGGAGCGTGCATGCTAACAACATCAAAGCGTTTAATGAAGTTACAGGAAGTTGGGAAGTTCACATCCCCTGGAAGCGTTGTGTCGAACTATGTAAGATGCAAAGCCCGAAATAGCATAGCATAGGCGAAACAACGCCATTAACAAAATATCAGAATTTTTTATCATCCGAAAACACAGGAGAATATCTGAATGCAACTTATGGTCATCTTATCACGAGGGTCGGACACGTGGTCACTCAACGAGAGAGCACGGACTAGGCTTCACTG
>NC_051413.1:22605520-22605677 GCF_015228065.2 Penaeus monodon
TTCTAGAAAACCTTCATATTGTTAAGGATGTTTAATCTAGAACAATAAAGAAGAAGAAGAAAAAAAAACTGCCACTCTGGTCATAACTTTCAAGACAACAAGCCTTGGCTGATTGATTTATATATCAATAGACAAGAATAAAGAACCTGGGAGGTAT
>NC_051413.1:22605783-22606508 GCF_015228065.2 Penaeus monodon
TTTTTTTTTGTCTGTCTGCCCAATGAATTTCTAATTTGATAAGAAATATATAGATTTTCTCCTGTACAGAGATTTTTTTTACATTTCTTACTTTTAATGTAACCTTTGTCGTGTTCATTTCATTATTAATTATCTCATGAATAGATTATTTTTTTGTAAATATCTTTAAAGTTCATAACGTTACAAAAATGAAGTTTGTTGAGTATTTATAAAGGTTATTAGTTAGTTACACGGCAAATAAATATATTATTTCTGTGAAGTAAATAGCAGGAAAGATCATCTTTATTTTTTAGAAACAATATGCATTTTCATTATCATTATATGAAAAATGTTACTGCAACCACTTAAACATTCATTAATCTTTAAAAATTATCCATTGCAGATGTTGCAATATACGGAATTCTCCTGAAGCATTAAAGATAAGTCTTGATAGAGATGAAACTGAGTATTAGTACATACTAATATTTTTTAGGGAAAAAAATAATGTTTTTGTCAAGTTAAAAGGAAGACAAGCGTTTTCAAAATTCGCCAATTCGTGATGATGAAAAGAAAATCAGGATTTCGGATGTAGGAAAATTGCTTAAAGGGAAACAAAATTTGTTCAAGCGTGTAAAAGTATTTGGAGAATATTGTTCATGGAAGTATAATGTTTCTGAAATGATTTTTTGATGTTTCAGTCTTCGTTGGTATATCAATTTACATATTTGCATTATTTTCACATTTTC
>NC_051413.1:22606904-22607086 GCF_015228065.2 Penaeus monodon
AATAAATGTTTCTAGTGTGAGTTACCCTCGTGGGGAGAGCCAGCTCAAAGGGGAAAACTCATTTGCACAGTAAAGGCCGAATGGGGCTGATAATGCGAAAGTTAATGTGGAGAGATTTAGGTGTACGGATGCAATAAAGGGGTTTCAGAAAGCTATGGAAGCAACGACCAGGGGGAAGCAAA
>NC_051413.1:22608370-22608587 GCF_015228065.2 Penaeus monodon
CAAAAGACATGATGAACCTGTCCGTGTATGAGATAATTTAATATATGTGAAAATGATACATGAGTTTTTCAACCAATTTGACACGGAAAATACAAAGCGGATGATCTGCTGAAAACATTAAAAAAACGGAAATGATGCATCTAACCTAAGCATAAACACACACATGTATAAAAAGAGCAAAAACACGCTAAACCACACACTCGCACGCATACACATC
>NC_051413.1:22608706-22609275 GCF_015228065.2 Penaeus monodon
TATCTACACGCTCGCGCACACACACAATCAAACAGAACTATTCTCAACGCATAAACACCTCTTTACTTTCTCAAACACAAAAACACAAACAACTACATACAAACGCCCGCACATAAACACACAAACACATTCAAATAAACATAAAAACACCTTCAAATAGAAATTAACACATAAACATAAAGACACCTTTGTATAAAAACTAACACACAAACAACTCTACATAAACAAAAAACACCTTTGTATAAAAACTAACACACAAACAACTCTACATAAACAAAAAAAAAAAGAAAACTAACGCGTATAAAAAAACTAACACACAAACAACTCCACATAAACATACGTACAAACAAACATCCACATATAAACGCAATAACAGCCTTCACATAAACAAAACAAAACAAAACAAAATCACAGAGGGGAAAGAGAACTGACAAATAAAAAAGAAAACAAACAAAAACAAAAAAATAATCGGCTCTAGAAACCGACAGCAAAATATAAATAGCAATAAATGGAAAATTCAAGTGTTTTTTAAATCACGAACAAGCGGCGATAATCATCGAAAAACAGTG
>NC_051413.1:22609618-22609845 GCF_015228065.2 Penaeus monodon
AAGGATGCGTATGGTTGTGTGTATATCTTTTACAATCCACAGAGAATCAAAGAAAATTTTCTATATACCTTCATTTCTGTTGCAGAATTGGCTACTGCAATTTCGTATTCCCTTTGCAATAATTTGGCCTGATATAATTGTCTTACACGAACAGCTTTCAGACTTTTTGTTTACATCTGACGTCAAAATCCGATTCAGTCTTAAGTCTAATTAGAGGCCATTGGCTT
>NC_051413.1:22610286-22610513 GCF_015228065.2 Penaeus monodon
GTCTTATATAAGGATTACTATATATCCCCATGTTAATCTTTCAGTACTATCCCTTTCTCCCTAACCCTGTCTGTTTCTCTGACTGTATGTCATACCTAAAATAAATGAATCCCTTGCCTCAGATCTTATTACAAAAGAATGTGTGTGTGTGTGTATCACATTCAGATACAGTTGACCTCACATAAAGCCACCCCCCATGCATTCCCCAAAAACTCTTTCCCCTTGTT
>NC_051413.1:22610540-22610744 GCF_015228065.2 Penaeus monodon
TCCAGAGCCGTTAGTATTCAAAGAGCGTCCAGGTGATCTATTGGATATATATAACCCACCATCTCTTGATCTCTTCAAATACAATTACCAACGTCGTTTCATGGCTCGCCGAATGTGGTCTGGTCATATTCCACACAACGCTCGACTCCCACAATAGCAATTACATCTGCCGGGGATTACCCGTTTGGCTGGAAAGCGATCATG
>NC_051413.1:22611191-22611316 GCF_015228065.2 Penaeus monodon
CAGCATTTTCATGAATCTATGTCCATTTCACAATCACTTTATGCAAAATCAGCCCATGTAACTATATTTCTAATTAAGTGACCCTCTCATTTTATTGCTCTCTTACTAAACTGAGACTTTCTATG
>NC_051413.1:22611355-22611850 GCF_015228065.2 Penaeus monodon
GTGTTTTGAATCTGAATCTGAATTTGAAATTCTGATTTACTATTACTTTCTGCCCAACGAACAAATAGAGATAAACAGATTTAGAAAATGTAGAATAATTATGAAATTTGGCAACGTACTTATTATATATCTTGACAGAACCACGGAAACTATTTTCTGTATTTTAAAGACCCAACGTATTGATATATCCATATCCGTGTGTGTGTGTGTGTCTATGACTATTCATTTATTCATGTGTTTATTTACCAGTTAAAAGTATACGTGTTGACGTTAATTTTACTAACCCTATATAATTAATAAGTTCTTTTCAAGTTAATGTAACACATATTCATTATTTGCCTATGCCCAAGTACAAACAAGCTTCCCAACTGTTAGAGTTACAATAATGATATAGTCTTGCAGAGTAAGTATTGTATATTTGTATACATACGTAAATACTGTACACACACATAGGCAAGCATATAAAGACATATAAACCGTCTTATCTCCCTTTAT
>NC_051413.1:22611886-22612036 GCF_015228065.2 Penaeus monodon
CATCATAAAATATATAAAATAGGCTTTGTTTACACTTGACATACAACTCGTCCCAATCTTTAATCTTAGGAAAACCAGGATATTTCGAAGCAGGGACTAATGGTCTTCACTAGATTATATCTTATCGTCTAGATTCTGGAACACTCTTAA
>NC_051413.1:22612063-22613112 GCF_015228065.2 Penaeus monodon
GTGGTGTATATTAATAAGGTACTGTATATAATTCCAGACATATGTAAACATAATTGATAAGTGTCAGCTGATAATCATGGAAAAAGTAAAGAAAGAAAGAGAAGACGAACAGTACTCCACAATCAGCTTTGCCCGATTTTCCTTTGCCTGGGACCAGAGTTGCCATTTTGCCGAATTTTCCGCTAAATCTAGCGAATTAGAATACCAATCTAGCGGAGGAAATTCTGAAAATCGCAAGAGTAACTAGCAAATTTTCTTGTCAACTCTAACGGGATTTTTTCTTTTTTCTTTTAGAGCTCTGCCTGCAATCCGAGTTTTTAGGTCGTCTTGGCGGGTTTTGAAAAGAACGTAATTGACAACACTGCCTGGGGCTGGACGCACTATTCCTCCCAGAGAATATCTTCAACGATACGTGCTAAAGGACGACCCACGCTGACGTTCTCATTTCCCTTTCCCCTTGATCAGAACCTGGCGGAATATATATTGATTGTCGGAGTCGGTTTGCGAGGAAGAGAGAGAACTTGTGTGGGTGTGAACGCGTGTGTTTAGTGGAATATTCGTTTCTCGTTAAAGCCCTTGATGCACGGAAGCGTTTCTTTAGAAGTGGAGTCATCTGGTGTTTGTGAATGACTCCCTTCTTTGTAAACGGTCAATGATTCGTTCTAAAAGTGACTTCTAGGTCTGATTATTTTTAAACTTCCCTGTTATCATGATGATGCCACTATCGTAAAGGTGGTATAGGAGAATTGCATATGTTCTAATTACATATTTTCCTTATTGTATGCATACAATAAGGAAAAAAAATACGAACATGGCTACTTTACTTTCGAAAAAAACAAAATAAAACGGGGGTAACAGAGCATGAATCGACAGAGTGGGGAATGAGAACGAGGAATAGAGGATGGAGGAAAAGTGATTATTTATCAATATTAAGATCAATTATGTACGCAATATTTGAAAAGAAGGTAGTGACAGATCATGATTAAGTATAAATATAAGAGATTGAGAAAAATAAGCAAGAAAACGGATATTACTTTACATACATACAT
>NC_051413.1:22613363-22613502 GCF_015228065.2 Penaeus monodon
AACAGTATGCATTACACAATATACATATTAAACAAGACAACGTAGATTATTGTCTTGGATATAAATCTAGGGACATATTAACACATAGATATGTTCTTTTTGTTTGATTTTCTGTTATCAGATGATGATGGCTATATTC
>NC_051413.1:22613567-22614043 GCF_015228065.2 Penaeus monodon
AATAGATAATGAGAATGAATTGACACAGCTACGTTGTATTAGAATGCATATTCCCGTTTTGAAGTTCATTTTGTCGTGTTTTCCGTGCTCGCTTTTCCACCTAACTAGATACCCTCCAGCAAATGAAAATGCCGTTGCTAAGTTTTGTGTGGGAAAATGACCAGACTGCAGTCAATGAATCCTGGAATTGCTTCAGGTAATTTTGATAATGGGAACGAAGGATATTAAGAAACGTTGGATGTAAATTCCCCGAGTGTATTTGCCAGTTACTGCTCCCTGTAGATATAGATCATATCACTGCTCTACCGTACAGCTGACAGTGTCACCATAAGAATTTTATATAACGCTATGAAAAAATGATTTCCTGTTAATGTAAAGGTTTTAGAGATCGCTGTGAGGTATTATGTTTATTTTGATATATATGATATGGATATATTTAATTGAAAGCTAAGCGTGTGTCGATACGTCAGAATTCA
>NC_051413.1:22614353-22614540 GCF_015228065.2 Penaeus monodon
CCGTTCACTTAACAGCTTTCTCTTCTCTCCTCTTTAGCGTCTCGTTATCCGTAAACCTCCATTAATTTACATTAACTCTGATCAAAAGCTGCATTCGACATGTCCCTTAGACTAGAACTTGAACGTGAAATTTTTAATCGACTAATAGCAGGAAGGTCGCCAGTAATTAATCTGGCAAAATCATTCG
>NC_051413.1:22615246-22615603 GCF_015228065.2 Penaeus monodon
TGCTGAATTCATAATTTACCAAATTAATGTAAATATAAAGTAATTGTATGAGAAACACATGATATAACGGCATATGCAATGTTTGTTATATAATATACGAAGTAAAAACAATATTTGATACACTGCCTTTATATTTTATATTTTTAGAAATCAGTGATTATTATTTTCCGATTATTTAATAACACTTCAAGAATAATTAATTTCTACTGAAAGAATGAAGCATTTAATGAGATCAGACTAATAATTAAACAATGTATTCTTGTATATTACTTTCAATTTCCAGTTAATGAACTTCTCGTTGCAATATAAAATAGGCTGATCAACCTTTCATCTCCAACTACATAGAGTTATTCCTTG
>NC_051413.1:22616383-22616554 GCF_015228065.2 Penaeus monodon
TGTTCCCCCATTCCCACCAAGCATACAACAGCTTCAAGAGCCCTTAAAAACATTAATCAAGACAGGTTCAGTGCGTCTGAAATGCGTTTAGAAGTTACAAAGGCCCTTAGATAGATGGATCTTTACATGGTCAAATTCCTGGATTTGAACATTTGAAGAAAGCCGGTCCTA
>NC_051413.1:22616790-22617129 GCF_015228065.2 Penaeus monodon
GTGCACTGTTTGTAATATATTTTCAGAGTTTACATTATGTAAAATATAGGTTCCATAAATCTGTAATCATTCTGCTTTGTTTTTCTAATAATACGGCGTTGACTAAATGACAGTTCCAGTATTAATAATTATGTTTCGTCTCAATGATACAAAGTAACAATGTAAAAAGCAATACATATGGAATTGTGAATATATCATAGTTATAATATTTACGGCAAGGATGATAATCATTACGTATGTATTAAAGCATTGTTTTACATAGTGTAAACATATTTTGTGCGTGATCAGTTGGAAACATAAATTATTCATAAATTATTTTTTCATTTTGTCCTTTTCATT
>NC_051413.1:22618677-22618986 GCF_015228065.2 Penaeus monodon
GCACAAAACAGAATCCTCCCAAAGCTTTATGAGACTGTCACTGCTTTGGAGAAACGAGCGGGGGATCTTGGCACAAATGAAGGCAAGGGATGAGCTGCGTGCGGGCTTGAAATCAATATCTTGAGTTAAAGGGATAAGGGCTCCTAAGTGGGAGGCGTGAGGCATCAGGGTAGAGCCGAGGGACTCTGTGCAACTCAAGGAAACGGAGGGATGCGCATGCAGGCTAATAAGGAAAGGGTGTTGGCTTTGCTGCTGCTCTCGTGTTGGCGCACGGAGAGATTTGTGGGTTTTGTGCTGGATGAGCTGAAT
>NC_051413.1:22621074-22621563 GCF_015228065.2 Penaeus monodon
GTTATAGTCGATTTACTTAAACTAACCCTACAAGATAAAACACCCATATGACTCTGACCACAAGTCTCTCACAAGACTCGGAAATAGAAAATAAAAACACCGTTTGTATAACAGTCAGCAAATATATCTACTATTAACCAATTATATCTGCATCGTCAAGCATAGGCTAATCCTATTACTACTAATAAGGATATCCTCTCTACAAATAAGATAAGTCTTGAAAAGCAAATATTAGAGTATTAAATACAACCCTAGCTATGGTGAGTGAATTCCTTCACATATCATGGTAGTTATGGTGACTCACCGAAATTATGAGAGTAAATCTATTTTTTCAATGAGTTCAGTAAATCACGTTTTGTGAGTTTCATCTATTCTATGAACTGAGAGGCATCCACGCTTCAACTTAACATATGATCGAGTGCAGAAAGAATGTGTGATGACGTACAGAAATTATGATATAACTTGAACTCGTGCTGCGACGTTTCTTTC
>NC_051413.1:22622760-22622857 GCF_015228065.2 Penaeus monodon
GGAGAAGGAAACGCCAAGCTATAAACCACAATGTTATATAGAGGTTTAAAAACGTATTAAAATAGAAAAGGAAATTTTGCTTCTCTCCCCGATCCCA
>NC_051413.1:22622954-22623140 GCF_015228065.2 Penaeus monodon
GATGCTAGACACAAGAGTTACATGTGTATAAAAAACAACACACATTAAATAACATGTTGCAGTGTTAACAATTCAAAACATAAATGACTGCTTGTTCATATATCCTGTACATGTAATATAATAGCTACACTAAATAAATATTACAACATACTGTAGGTAAATACATCACATGATATCACAGATTAC
>NC_051413.1:22623522-22623722 GCF_015228065.2 Penaeus monodon
CCTCGCCTCTTGCAAGTTTCGTATCGGTTTCCATTATCATTAAGTGTGTAAAACATGAAGGCTTCTTTAAGACACCTGTAACAAAAATATCCAATACCCCTGCGAGGAATTAAACAGCAATTTTACAATCTTTATTATTACTGTTCGCATTTTTTTTCTCGTTTTCGTCATCGCTATTTTCCTGTCTTCATTATCACTCT
>NC_051413.1:22623759-22624174 GCF_015228065.2 Penaeus monodon
GACTTCGATTGTGTTCAGATCTGGAGGTAGGAATTCCTATATCTGCCTTCATCAATATGTTGATATCTTTAGAGAGTATAAAAAATTAATAGACATATATTAATACACATATTTCTGAAATATTTCTGGTTATATGTGTACATATAACCACCCAGACTGATTGTACGCTAAACCTGAATCTGATGTTGCAGCTCAACGGCAAGGGAAGCAATTCTGATTGTCTCCGTATTGCAACTATGCAATATTGAGAAGATGGAAACATAAATAAATAATTTGTTATAGGGGAGGAGGTCTAGCGTTAAAATTTCGCATGGCGTCTGCATATGAAGAACAGTTTCTTGTTGTTCTCTGTTCTTCATGTGTGTTATTTTTTTTTTTTTACATCGCTCTTTCTTTCTGAAATGTATTTATAATC
>NC_051413.1:22624335-22624480 GCF_015228065.2 Penaeus monodon
GTATTATAAATCCGCGCGTTTCATTGTTGTTAACACATATACAGACAACACATCCAATATGCATTCCTACACATCCTAACACCTCCCTCAGTCTGTCATCTTTAATCCACGTCACTGTCGAGGATAAGAGTGAGGAAAGTTGCGT
>NC_051413.1:22624506-22624742 GCF_015228065.2 Penaeus monodon
ACCACATTAACATAATGAGGCGAGGCTAATTGGTCGCACTCTCGCACGCACGCATGCTCTCGCCCGCTCCTTCGATGTGGTAATTTGCGATTGCGGAGGAAAATAAAAGACGCGAGGCGGTGGTGACATGACACGAAATTGGCGGCGGAAAATGCTCTGGGGGAAAATGGGGAAAAAGGGATTCCTGTTAATGGTGTGCGGATGGGAGCAAAGCATGGAATTTCATAATGATGAAA
>NC_051413.1:22625401-22625746 GCF_015228065.2 Penaeus monodon
TTGCTTAATCAAGTGCAAATCAAATGAAAACTTAAGACAGAAGAAAAAGGTGAAAAAGAAAAACTCCCAAAAAGATACGACAAACGCCTCCCGAACGAAGTTCTTGAAAGCACCTTTGTTACAGCGCCTTCTTCAGCGCCTGCGACAGAAATGAATGTTAAGATTGGCGCCCAAGGGATGTAATCTCTGATGAAAAAGAACTCGGGACGAGGCGCTTATCTTTTATCTTATTCTGATGGAATTCACGTCCTTCATGCGCTGACAAATGCAACCAGCTTGATTGCAGAAGTACTGCAAATACGCTGCAAATGTATCTAGCGTGGATGAGGCCTGTTTGTGAGTGAA
>NC_051413.1:22625879-22626233 GCF_015228065.2 Penaeus monodon
CGGCCGCTGTGGTGAACCGAAGACAGTCAACAGCAATGCAAAGCGAGGACAAACGTACGTGTTCAGTCGTTACACAGCTTCCTCGCTGTTTGGAACGGAGTTAGAGAATGGGCGTTTTCCAAAGGATGGATAATTACTCTTCAGTAGTTTTCCTTCCTGTAGCTTCTTGCGAATATCTGAAGCCGTTGTTTGAGGACATAAAGGCTGAAGAGTCTGAAAGGAGCTGCATGAAATAAACACCAACGGACTGGGAATACCCATTTATATTTGTGAGGATAGTATGGCAATGGTATATAACTGATAGTAAGAACAACAACAACAACGATATCATCATTGGCATTGGCACTTGCAGAG
>NC_051413.1:22626321-22626409 GCF_015228065.2 Penaeus monodon
TTTCTCGAAATTCACCTTATCCAGTGTTTATTCCAGTTTTATTTCTCTACTCTTCTCTGACAGCGGAAGAGGCAAAAGTCTAGATAGT
>NC_051413.1:22627428-22627627 GCF_015228065.2 Penaeus monodon
AACAACACAGGGTACATTTTGTTTCAAACAAAAGCAAACTCTAGAGAGAAATAGCAAACTCTTCCTCCTCTATTTTTCTCCAGGCTGGAAAGTTATTCGGAAGATAAAACTTACATGAATGGTTAATGGATGAAAGGAGGCAATTTCGAATATTACGTGAAATAAATATTACTTTACATGGTTGATTAGAAGCGTGTAT
>NC_051413.1:22627862-22628095 GCF_015228065.2 Penaeus monodon
TGCAGCTAACTTTGACAGATTACATGAAGTTCAGTGTGTCAGTTAAGAGCTGCTACAATAACAGTGTTAAGAAAATGGACCATTATAACAGTTCTGGCAGATGGCGATGGAGATAAGGAGGATCGTAATAATGATAATGATAAAAGAAAATGAATATATATATATTTTTGATTCTGCCGATTGCATGATATACTAAAATAAAAGAGGCAGAACGCTATATAAAATTTACGCAT
>NC_051413.1:22628315-22628646 GCF_015228065.2 Penaeus monodon
TATTATAGTATTGATAGTAGTTGTATTATAGTGTGATATTGTTATATCTTGGCAGTACGAAATTGTGAAAACTTGGCTTCTTTGTTATGTAGTTGTAGACAGTAGCTGTCAAAATTGCATTTTAACTTTTCGAAATAAACCTACAACTTAAGTCAAATGCAATCTGTTGTTAGTACTTGTTACGTAACTAAGTACTTGCCTCTCGGATTGTATAAAAGTTCAGAAATGCAAGATATGTATAATTTCCACACGTTTACGAGAAATCGCTATATATACTGTTTGTATTTTTGTATAGTTGTCTGGATTAAGGTAGTGTCGTGTGTGATTTTGT
>NC_051413.1:22628805-22629115 GCF_015228065.2 Penaeus monodon
ATGATTAGTCGTTTGTTTTAGTGTTTGGTTTCCCGTGTGTTATGTTGATTTATAAGTTTAATGTTTCAGTATATAGAAATTTTCAGTTTTAACTTATCACCCAGTAACATATATAATAATATTCTATAAACGTTGATTGTTAACACATGTTACATATAAAATGTGGAAATAATATCATTTTATCATCAACAAGTTATGCTTCACTCACACGTTGTATGTTTGAATATCACAGGAACATATAAAGGTAATGTAATAAGGTGATAAGTAAATGATAAGTTGTGGCTTTTATTTCACCCGCAGAAACAGAGAA
>NC_051413.1:22629195-22629442 GCF_015228065.2 Penaeus monodon
GGCCCATGGATACAGCAATTGAATTTGTCGAAGTAACTTCCATTGTTTGCTAATTTATTCGCTAATATGAACAATGATCTCACTGTTATTAAAGTGATAAAAGGAAATTGTAAATTAGAATATGATGATTTATTTTGTAAGTAATATAAAAATACCTGAGTGGAGTGGGGAGCTTCTCACTTTTACTTTTAATCACATATATCAATGATACATTGGTTATAATTTATAGGAAGAGTAGAGATAATTG
>NC_051413.1:22631647-22631796 GCF_015228065.2 Penaeus monodon
CCAATATCATTTCTAATAGTGTTAGAAATATACAAGTGAATTATAATAAAGTTACGCCATAACCTTGATAACATACAGAAACTTCAGAATGTAACTTCAGCAATACCACTATTTTTAGCATTTAACGTCCTGTTACCATGAAAACAACC
>NC_051413.1:22632012-22632180 GCF_015228065.2 Penaeus monodon
TAGATAAACACTTTCACAGATTTTCCAAGTTTCTGGATTTCTCATCGTGCAGACACTATAGGAAAGGCCTGGCCTTTTTTCGTTCGGCAAACTCTGCTACGCCTTTGATTGTGGTTATGGTAAAACTGTTGTGGGTAAATAAATGTACGATAACGCATATGTACATAG
>NC_051413.1:22632269-22632471 GCF_015228065.2 Penaeus monodon
TTGAAACGAATTGTAAACATTGTATTCCCTATCTTTTCTCTGAGAATGAGAACAGTGCAAAATACGCAAAATGTCAGTGGTAACGTATCCAGCGGAGCGATTGTTTTAGAATGGCCAATCAGTGGAAGAAAAGGGTCTTGCTGATATACTGGAGAAAGATCTCTATTTCATGCTGTATCAGGTTCCCCTTTATATTTTCGTT
>NC_051413.1:22632764-22632979 GCF_015228065.2 Penaeus monodon
GATTGCCATTTCCTATGGAGTTGCTGTTGATTTGGAGAGGCGGAGAGAGAACAGGGCTGCGAGGGAATTTCTCAGCCATTTTACAAGAAATGTGCAAGAACAGAGAGGAAGCAAAGAAAAGGAGAGGGGGGTGAGGGAGGGAGGAAAGAAAGGGAGAGGAAGTTGCTTGCATCAGGGTAAGGGGGTGGGAAGGAGGTAGTAGAGGGGATGAGGAA
>NC_051413.1:22633068-22633231 GCF_015228065.2 Penaeus monodon
AAGGAGATAGTAGAGGGAGGAGGGGGAAGGGAAGGAACCAGTAGGAGGAGGAGAGGGGAAGGAAGGGAGAGGGGAAGGAAGGGAGAGGGGAAGGAAGTAGCTGGGGGATGAGGAGAATGGAAAAAAAATGTATGTGGGGAGGGAAGGAAAGCATTAGGGGAGG
>NC_051413.1:22633261-22633410 GCF_015228065.2 Penaeus monodon
TCAGCTGAGGGCGGGAGGAAGGGGAAAGAAGCAAGGGGAGGAAGAGTGATACAGAGAAGGAAGAATCTAACAGGAATTGGTGAAGTGATGAAGAAGGAACTGGGATACCCTGAAGGAGAAAAAGAGGGAAGCTAGCCCCCCCCCCCACA
>NC_051413.1:22633531-22634015 GCF_015228065.2 Penaeus monodon
AATAATAAAAAACATAAAAAGGACTCAGAAAAGGTAGCCAGGAAAGAGGTTAAAAAAGAGTGAGGTCCATCAGGGTAAAAGGATGACCCGTAAAACCCTAGAGAGAGAGGAAAGCACAGATTTTGTGCTCGAAAAGATCTTAGGGTTATTGGGGGAAAAGAGTGAAAGAAGGGTGAGAAAACGGGCTTTAAAAATACAAAAGTAAAGACATTTTACAGAGAAGAGAAGGGAAACGGAAAGTCACGGAAGAAAGAGAGGAAGAAACTAATAAGCCGAAAGGAGTAGGGGATCAATAGCAGAAACGATCAGTTTGTTAAAACTTCTCCAAATATATTTTTCCCATTTCAAGAAGGGAACGAAACTCTTGCTATCATAAACCCTAACGGAACGACCTTCCTTTAAACCTTCTCTTCGATTCATTTATGATTCACTTTTTTCCTCGCTTTGTTTCCGTCTCTGTCGGTCTGCCCCCCCCACATTTTCA
>NC_051413.1:22634162-22634522 GCF_015228065.2 Penaeus monodon
GTCTTTCATTCGATCAATCTAGCTATTTTCCATTATATCACTTTAATTTAATTAGCCGCCCATCTATCTCTGTATTATTTTCTCTCTCTATTCCTTTATATATCTTTACCCTTCTCCTCTCCGTATTCTTTTTCCTTTTATTTGTGTTTCTTCTTCACTAACCATGGCCGTAAGGAGCGAATCCTCGTATCACGTATACAGTGGCTGCCAACCCTGTCTCACATATCGCCAAGGAATAAATACTCACAAAGGATCAAATTCTTTCTCTTCCAGTCAGAGGCACGGGATCCAAACCCCCACGATTAGGTTGGATTTCCCGAAGTCGTGTATTCGATAAAGTCCTATTGTATATCCGTTCAA
>NC_051413.1:22634741-22635002 GCF_015228065.2 Penaeus monodon
GACAGGGAGAAACGACTTAGATCCCTCATAGTTTTCCGCCAACCTTCAGTTTACACAAGTGATCGAAAGTGTAGATACAGCGGGTACAAGACAGGAAGTAAGTGAAGTGTGCGTAGCTTCATTCGTCTTGCGTGTAATGTCGCGTTTCCTCTTAAAATTCCTGAACTGAAATAGCCTGTCAGTGTACGAAGCCTTATCAAGCGATGAACTAACTCGCATGCCTTGATATATTCAGGCCTGGCTTTACCCCTTTTTCTCTTT
>NC_051413.1:22635418-22635567 GCF_015228065.2 Penaeus monodon
TTTACAATTCATGGCACAAAAGACAAATTTTATATGGAATATAATACTTGAATTGAGTGTAACTGATGGAACTAATATGATTTTGAACAACAGGGGACAAGACTCCATGGGTGAGCCAATGAACCAGAAATAAGATACTGTTAAATGAA
>NC_051413.1:22636682-22637112 GCF_015228065.2 Penaeus monodon
CACACACACAGCTTGTTAGTTTCCTTCCTCTTTGCTAGTAGCAGCCTTCTGCCTGTGCTGTGACGTAATGCCCAGTTAAAATTCAGTGAAGTGTAGAATTCTGTTATCCATCCTTTAAAAATCTAAATACAGTATATTAAGTTTGGTATCTTATTTTATCTAACTCGGCCAGTATAATTTGTATACAAAAAGACAGATCTGCATTGCGCATACTAGTACACAATTCCATGCCTTTTGATGAAGCATTATGTAAAATAGATGAAAGAAATAAGAAAAAATGAAGGATCACCAGAGATTCTGCAACATCAGTAGCAAAACCCGATTTCCATCCGCTATAAAAATTTTCATGACTCTGTTGTGCGCGGAACGAGACTACCAAGCAAGTATTACAGGCGTTGGTTATGTTCTTGCTAGCCTTGTTGGCTAAATT
>NC_051413.1:22637236-22637458 GCF_015228065.2 Penaeus monodon
ATTGAGGGGTCGGCCATCAAGATGTAAATATATTCTAGGATCCTCACTATCTTTGCCTCTAGTTATTATATCTTCTCTCCTTTCCTTTGTTTTACAGTTTACATACAGAGTGCCGGTTTGTATCATTATTTACTTTACATAGAGAGACCCTATTTAGAATATGTGCAAGAAAATATGCAAGAAATCTAGTGTGTATCTCTTTAATGCTAAGACTGCTAGCTG
>NC_051413.1:22637486-22638370 GCF_015228065.2 Penaeus monodon
GGGGGGGGGGGGTCATGACAGATCATACGCTGTTATTACCCTCGAGATATGCACAAGTGAGCACAGATGTGTGCACCCGTGCATATACATATTTATGTATCTAACTGCCGCGTGCTTAAATAAATCATAGATATTTTTCGTACCGCCTTCATCGAATTAAACATAGTTTTGATTCCACACTTGTGTAATACACAGCTGTGAGAATTACAGCTTTGTAAGCGTTTATCTCTGTTGGGACAGAATAGGAAATGTAAAACGGTGATTCACATAAGTTTCCAGTACAAAATAAGTGGAGCATGTCTAGTAAACGTTTTCATTGTATTAAAAATAAATGGATTGATAAACTATCTTATATGTAATATTTTATGAGAAAAATGTACTTTTGAAGGTTTACTGTTTCTCAGGATAAGTGCTTGTTTCTCAGTATGATTTATCCAGGGACAGAAAACTCTGTGCCAAGACGGTTAGAGGATAAGGAAAAGCGTATTTTAAAGATGTGAGTGAAATAGTTTAAAACATTCTTTAACAAATATTAGCAATGCAGCTGAGAATATGCAGCGACACACCAGTAATCGTGAAAATACACTGTCAGGATAAATATGGGTTTCATTGAGACATTGTAATTCATTTATAGCTCGCGTGTATACATCAAACATGACATCGCTGTGTAGAGATGTTTAAAATAAATGACTAGGATAGAATGAAGGAAGAAATAACTTGAACAGACTATATTGCCTTTTCATCAATGCAGAAGCAATTTAGCAGCTCAGAGTAACCAACATTGACCGTTCTTCACCGTCAGGCTTGCCAACGTCATCATGTAATGTACATCTGGAACAAGGAATTTTTGACACTATAAATTTTCCTTTAGCATACTTAATAAT
>NC_051413.1:22638728-22638814 GCF_015228065.2 Penaeus monodon
ATAATAATAAGAAGAAGAAGAATAGTTACATCCACATGCATAGTGCGGCGAGTGATATCTCGTCTTGTTTAAGCGTGTGGGTATTA
>NC_051413.1:22640140-22640642 GCF_015228065.2 Penaeus monodon
TTCGGGATGAAGCCACCGTTAATGAGTAAGGGGAAACGCAGCTGCCCTTCTGAGTGTATAAACCCGTCATGCACATATTCCGTATTCTGGTAATGGCCTTTTCATTTTCGCTCGTTCGTATTATCAATCTTGACAGTCTAGTTACAGTTGCAGACACCGGGATGTAGCTGGATATTTAGGGGTACGGGAGAGCTTTGTGCTTTCAGGGGTACCCTATGTTTTTATATATTTGATTAACAGCTGTACGCAACGCAGTAAGATATATTATCTACTTATCTGTGATAAATAAACTTGAAAAATTAAAGATAAATATCTAAAGAAAACTTACGTTTCTTAAATGTTATTGTAGTCTACAGTGAGAAAATTCATCTCTCCTGTCTAAAAAATATGGCATTCAACGTTCTATATTTAACCTATGTTATTTTTCTATTTAACTTAGTAGTTTTCCTTTGTTTTCTTATATCTGTGGCATTATTTGGCAATTGGGACCCCCTCCCATGAG
>NC_051413.1:22641116-22641200 GCF_015228065.2 Penaeus monodon
GTCTGTTTGTTTAAATATAACAATTCAATGTGTGAGAAGGGAGTGAGCAGGGATATTGTCCCCGTTTTTTCAGGCGAGTCTGTT
>NC_051413.1:22641649-22641789 GCF_015228065.2 Penaeus monodon
AGAAAGGAGGAAGTGTACAAGAGGAAAATTGCGAAAGTTAGAAGAGGATCAATGAATCTTTGTCCACGTAATAACGTAAAATACCGGGGAGTGGGCGTGACTGTCTCGAGTCCAATATTGTTATTAAATTTATCGTATTG
>NC_051413.1:22642018-22642090 GCF_015228065.2 Penaeus monodon
GGAATCAGTCCACCTTCCGAACCTAAGACGTTAAATCATGTTAGTTAAATTAAAATTAGGTAATTCAAAATT
>NC_051413.1:22642158-22642241 GCF_015228065.2 Penaeus monodon
CATCTTTTGTATTATAGTTGATCTTGCCAAATTGGCAGCAGTAATACAGGAAGAAAGTGAGAATATTCTTTATGATTTGTAAT
>NC_051413.1:22642532-22642917 GCF_015228065.2 Penaeus monodon
TTTCCACCATTCATGTGCCTTTCAGTTTCCCTATCAGTCACCTGTCTTCCCTTCTATTCCCTCTCTTCGCTTCTACTGAATTTCTCCCTATTTATCTTGTCTATTCATTTCCAGAAGTCCCTTTCACCCCTTAATCCTTCTTAACCCTTCGGCTATCCCATTTATCCTTTCCATTTCATCCTGTGCTTTATCTCCCCTTTCTCTTACATCTTCTCTTTCGACTCCGGGGCCATCCCTGTCTGCTGTATTTAATTTGGGCGTAATCATACCGTAGAGTTTAACCAGCTTTTCCTAGAGGGGGATGAGCTAGTTAGAAAAGTTTGGGCGATAGATATGAAAGGGATTTGGGCTCGTGACCTCTGATCTCTCTTTCTCTCTATCTCTG
>NC_051413.1:22642940-22643577 GCF_015228065.2 Penaeus monodon
GAAAGCGGTGCAGTTTTAAGATATATAGAGCTATCTATGTATCATGACTATACTGAGTATCGCCGGTCATTTTATCGTATTTCGTGTTTTATATGACCTCTAAAAAAACATTTTTGTACATGGTATAGGATAAGCAGTAGTCTATCTTTTAACGTATGTACGGTATATCTAAGATATCTATCTGTCTAGCTACATTTATATGTATATATGTTCACTCGCTTACGCACACTTTCACTCGCCTACGTACATACCCATGCATGTCCGTGTAAATGTACTCACACGTCTACCAATATGATCTTTAATCCCAACTCGCCTTTAACAATCGAGGAAAAAGTAAGAGCAGCCTTCCTCCCCAAAGAGGAAAGAGAAAGAGCGAGCACAGCAAGATGCGCGAGAAAGTCCCCCTTCGTAAGCCCAAGCCCCGGCTCATCAGAGGCAGGGATCAGGGTCATAATCCGAGACTCCGCGTGAAGAAGGATTATGAAGCAAAGCCGCGGCTGCACAGGGAAGAGCAGGCTGCTTCCCTCATTCCGCAAATGTGGGCAGATTGAGTCGGGGAAAATATGCAGGCCCGGTCTTGCACAAGCGCTTTATGCGTAAGGCGATGCGTGACTTAGGAAATGTATGTTTACTCTGT
>NC_051413.1:22644884-22645090 GCF_015228065.2 Penaeus monodon
AAATATATCATGCAATTTAAGGCAAATATATAATGGATCTAACAGTTAAATCTTAAAGTTAAGAAATGTTGCAGCTGGAAAAGAATATATTGATGAAAATATAAAAAGTGAAAGTGAAGTAAACGAAGTTTGGTGAAATTAAACAGAAGTTTTAAGTGAAGACAACCGAAATATGAAAAACGGAAGGAAAGATACCAATATCAACA
>NC_051413.1:22645145-22645396 GCF_015228065.2 Penaeus monodon
AATGTCTAAAACAGATAATCAACGTAGCGAAAAAGGCCACATATCTGCATACATCGACAACCTCGTTATATCTACAGGAAAAAAGGCAAGTGATTACTTAGCAATTTTCGCTCCACTTGAAATATGACCTTATTATGAGGGATGTAAATTTTTGGGCGAAGAAATGATGCTCTCTGACGCTTCGTCCGTGAGATAAATCATCTCTAATGCAACCTTGATGTCCAAAGTTTTATCATATTCTCAGGTCTTCA
>NC_051413.1:22647209-22647418 GCF_015228065.2 Penaeus monodon
CTCAGAAACAAATAAAATCATGAAAATTACACGAACGCCAAACTTTTTTGGTTGTTTGCAAGAATAACTCACGTGAAATCGTATTTGCTCTTTCCGCTATTGAGCCGATTGTTTGGATAAAGTCGCCTCTGGAATCTTAAGAAGGCCGTTTCTATTTTCTTCAGGTTGGTTTTTCCTTTCTTAGAAGACGCAAGGAGTGATGTGAACCA
>NC_051413.1:22649602-22649790 GCF_015228065.2 Penaeus monodon
TGACATTTGCGTTTATATAGAAATCCATACGCATACACGTGCAAAACATCCCCTCGCCCTCTCTTTTTTCTCCTCTCTTAAATACCGTAATAACAAAACTAATAGGCGTTAGCAGCGGGGGTGACATGATGAACTCTGCATGATATGATTGCGGCACTTAGTTATGGTGATGAAATTGCCTTTTACAG
>NC_051413.1:22650190-22650593 GCF_015228065.2 Penaeus monodon
AGAAGAATTAGGGCGATCATGGAAGAACATAGATGGATAAATAAAGAACAAAAAAGGTTGTATATCATATTTCACAAGCAATAACAAAATGAAATATAGCAAGCATTCCTGTAATAGTAATAAGAACACATCCACATTTCTGAACTGGGTGGAATCAATTAATTATGGAAAGAAAATATGCTTACTGTAGAAAGCATAATTAGAGGGATAAAAAAAGAGTAAAAAAGCAGAAACTGGTGGATAATGAGATGGGCACGAAAAATGGATATTCTACTTAGATATTCAACAGAAAGTCCGCTTGAACAAAAAGAAAACGAATTTTACGAAGAAAGATAAATTCTCAAAAATAAGGGTGTTGTCAAACAGGAGAACGTGGGACATTATGCATATTGAAACAAGGAGG
>NC_051413.1:22650985-22651279 GCF_015228065.2 Penaeus monodon
AGGTGTTGACGAATACTACAAATGAAGATATATGCATTTATCTCACTCTGAAACAAGCAAGATATAACACTTCAAGATGTCTCTCTAAAGACCGATATTCGTTGCTAACATTACCAGGCATCTTCATAATTTGCAGCCAATTAGCGCTGTGCAAAAAAGGATGATATGCATAATATGGCTTGTTCTCCAAAGCGTATATCCAATGTTTCATTATACTAAGACACACACATCCCATCCCTGTGTGGGTATATGAGCATTGTTTGTTTGTGTGCACACATGCGCACATATGTGTGT
>NC_051413.1:22651431-22651631 GCF_015228065.2 Penaeus monodon
AACAGACAGATACAGAGTGAGTGACATGTTTATGCATCCTATATACTGCAGTCAGTGCTGCCACTGATCAAAATCACAGAATTTATTCACAAAGGCAACGTAAACATGTTCCTCTTTGCCACCTGACTGGCAGACGGAATATTTCAGGAGGCAAAGTGAGCAGGATTCAAGGAATTGAAGTACTAATACAAGTCAGCGAA
>NC_051413.1:22652781-22653381 GCF_015228065.2 Penaeus monodon
AGTTGAGGGGAAAAAAGCGTATAGACACTTTTGCACTATTATAAAATTCCATACACATTCTTCAACGCCGCACCACGACTAGAACTCACCTTGATTTATAGCAGAAAAATTAATCAGAAGCGTCCCCCGTGGAACTTTGGGAGAGCCATGAAACAATGTCTTCGAACAGCCCTGATAGAATAATGGCAAAAGTTAAGTCCCGTGAAGTCATTATTTTAAACCTCGGGACATGCGCAGCCAGTCGTACTTTTTTCTCATATTGATTTGCTTACTTTCCAAAAAGGATCATGGTAACCGAAAACCTCTTGCTTCGATCTGGAATGGTGTACAAGGAGCAGGTCACATGTACAATTTGTTCAGTGCAATTTCCTCTCATATGTTGCTTGCAATATCTAGTGTCATAATGCAAGGAATTTTGCACATTATCACTCATTTTATTGCCATTCTGCTTCTGTATAATATATATATTTTTAAGTAACAGCTTATAAAAATCATCCGTAATCAAGCATAACGGTTAGACTCGCTGATGTTTAAGTAATAACAACAATACAGTTAATAAACATAGCTTAATAACTAAAATATGATCTTATATTGATTTTT
>NC_051413.1:22653418-22653640 GCF_015228065.2 Penaeus monodon
TCTTTGCTGTTTTATTGACATTATATCTATTGATTTTATTTCATATTTCGAATTCCCGTGTACATCTACCCCCACTTAAAAAAATAGGTTTCATTGTAGGCAAATGAATCTTGCAATAGAACTTGCATGATATATGTTAAAATTTTTCAAACGACGTAGATATTGTACATTAGAGCTCGCTTTCGTGTGTATGTTTGCTTGCATGCGTGCGTGTAAGCGTGC
>NC_051413.1:22653838-22654567 GCF_015228065.2 Penaeus monodon
CCTGCTGTATATGTTCAAACTATATACGTCGTATGATATATGGATCATAAATGTCTTTGTATATGTCTTAAACCTAAATGAAAGAAATATATAAACTAGGGCAACATTCTTTTTATCGTTGTTGATACATTACTGTCCCATGCAAATTGTGTGTCCTTTGAAAATTCGGGAGACATATTTTGATATTAACGGCTTTGTAGAATTAGGAACAACAATATATAGCCTTGTATATCAAGTAATAAATCAAGGTTTTTACATTTTATATATATGAATCCATTACATTAACCGCAAAAAAAAATGATACAGTGCTTTGTGATTCGTTTGATTTTATTTACATTACATATCATACTTCTCAAGAGTAATACAACGCCAGAAGTTAAGAATAAAAGTTAAGGGCAATATCAAAATACACACCAGGTATTACCACAAGTTAGTAAAAGTTTTGCAAGTCAATTAAAGCGAAAAGCCTCACTCTGGCTCAAGTGAAAGCCTCACACATAGACTTGTGAGAATGCAGTTTGCAACATCAACATAGTAGTGAATCAAGGCTCAGGAGTGGCTTTACCTACTCCCTTTCTTGAATGTGCAAGTGAGTGAAGCTAAATAGTGACTGATTACGACGTTAAACTAGGGTATATTTAGTATTCCGCATCGCGAGTTTATGTTAAGTTACATGCTAAGTCTCGCTAGATGAACTATTGTGTATGTTTATGCGTGCATCTGTATGAA
>NC_051413.1:22654639-22654730 GCF_015228065.2 Penaeus monodon
CGTGCGTTTATGTCGTGGATTTATTTTTGAACCGCTTCACAAAATGTCGAGGTCACATTTTCATATACAAAATTAAAATATATTCTTCACT
>NC_051413.1:22654783-22655419 GCF_015228065.2 Penaeus monodon
TCTAATTTGTTTTACGTGATGTCGGTAGCATGACTTCGCGGTTATTAAGCCTGTGGGGGAGGCTTAATTTTTCCTTTCTAGTCATTAAAAGGAAATCTTGTTGGTTTTAAAAAAGACGAAAAAAGACAGACTAAAAAATATATATATTTTTTGTAATTCTGCATTAAACATTTACATCTTCCTCCCTGCGTCTCTTAGAAGTTAAATAAACAAATAAACTTGATTAACAGATCACTATAGAATGATTTAGGTTCCCACAATATCGACTAACCGTTTTCTTTATTGCCTGGGTTTCGTACATTAAAAAACAATGAAATTAAGAATTCCCTGATCCTGATCTGCCAGTTCTGCCTTATGTCATTGCTAGTTTGCTTGATCTTTTCACACATTTCTCACTCGGATCGCTATTTTAACTCACGAAACTCACTTTTGGCAAATCTCCGTCTGAAACACGACTCACACTTCGCTATCATTTCTTACGGTACAGTAGAGAGCGACTATTCTTAATTCACATATCGCAAATCAATCTACAGTGATATAGTAAGCTTTTATAAACATACTCTCATACTGACATGTACAGGGAGAAAGCGACTACTCGTACGGAGACGGAACCAGTGTGACAAGTCTCGTTCTCGC
>NC_051413.1:22655600-22655780 GCF_015228065.2 Penaeus monodon
TATTGTCAATTACGGAGATTATACTGTAGAGGATTGGGTGCTGTATATGTATATCTGTGTGTAGTGTGGCACAAAATCATTTTACGTTTGTAATTCTGTTGGTGACCGGGCAGGAGAGAAGGGTTGAGAGGAGAGCGGAGAGGGAAGAGAGTGAGGAAAAGGAAAAATCGAAAGATATAA
>NC_051413.1:22655811-22656348 GCF_015228065.2 Penaeus monodon
CAAGGCAAGGGGATGTAGGAATGAGAAGGGTAAGGAAGAGAGGAAAGAGCGAATGGGGAGAAAATGAAGTAAATGGAGGGGAAAGGAGAAGAAGGAGAAAGATAATTAATCTAGACGGTAAGAGAGAAAGAAAACAGTGAGGGAAGGAGGAGAAGAGAAGGGGTAAAAGGAAGGAATACAAATGAGAAAGAGAAAAGGGAAAGGATACAAGAAGGGTAAGAAAAGAGAGGGAAAGGAAGGAATGAAAAGAAGGAAGAGAGAAAGGAAAGAACACAAGAAGGGAAGGAGAAGAAGAGAAAGGGAAGAGGAGGGAATGAAGAAGGGAAAGAGAGACGGGGGGAGAGACAGAGATGGAAGGAAGAGAAGTAGAGAGAGGTGAGATAAGGGAATGAGAGAGGGAAGAGAGAAGCGCGAGGGTATAGAGGTGAATCAAGAGACTGCAGGTGGTGCAAGCATTTCAAGCAACTTCAGAATTAACTACACGAGCGCTTGTAAAGTGGAACACTGATAAGGCCGTTATCTGGAAGGCATGTGGGA
>NC_051413.1:22656722-22656905 GCF_015228065.2 Penaeus monodon
GTGCACGAATTTGCCTTAGCTTTCTAAAATACCTTTCGTTTGTTTTGCAAGTTAGAAAACAGGAGTTTATTAAGCTTACGGGGCTCAAATGTTTTTTTAATGAACATTACGTAAACAGAGGGAGTTGAAAGCTGATTTGGCTATAATAACGATGTGTTTATTCCATATGAATTTGAAAAGAAT
>NC_051413.1:22657167-22657492 GCF_015228065.2 Penaeus monodon
TCATTATTACCTTGATTAAAGACTTTTTTACAGTTTACTTAATACTTCCCCGTATATGAAATTAAAAAAACTAGATATCGCTACCCATGAGATTTCCATTCCTAACGAACTTAAAAGAAAGAAATGCATTATCCCTCCTTTTTCACTCGCTACTAAAATGCAGAACGGAAGTAAACCAGCTTCGCAATTTCGAATTTCAGTTCAACTCCTTCATTTGGGATGTCAAACGACAAGATTTTCCACTCCTGATTTTTCAGTTTTATTCTCTTTTGACAGTTGAATTTTCCGTCATAAAGTGGGTTGCGGTCTGAATGGAAATTAGAAT
>NC_051413.1:22659497-22659915 GCF_015228065.2 Penaeus monodon
AAACCCTTACAAAGTATTATACTTTTTCTAAAGTGGATCAAAACGTTTCATACTTAATAAACTCTCAAATGGTCATAAATAAATTTAAATGTATCACTTACCTGATTTTTCCAAAACAATTCCTCAAGGTTTGGTGTTTCTTATTCCAGGAAACAGGTTTTGGATTCATATTAATTTTTCTTAGATCTGTCTCCCTGGATTGTTGGCTAGTGTACGATCAGTGTACTTGATTAAAAGGGAATCGAAGAACAGTCCAAATTATTATTTTTTTAAATGATGGGTTTACCCAGCTACTAGTAACTCATTGTAAGCTTTCGGATCAATATGTCCGTTAATACTAAGGCTATGTTGGTATGATTGTGAGCTACCCTATCCTAACTTTGGGGTGGGGTACTAACAAAGTGTCTGGCAGGGGTAT
>NC_051413.1:22662205-22662277 GCF_015228065.2 Penaeus monodon
AAGGAATATAGTCCTTTTTATAGACTTTTATGTACTTCGTCATTCAGTTAATTACATCATCTAATCATGTTG
>NC_051413.1:22662588-22662652 GCF_015228065.2 Penaeus monodon
CATTGCGAAATCTACTTACGAGGCGAGGTCACAGTACTCACTCGAACAAGTGGCATGGGAAAGC
>NC_051413.1:22663769-22663998 GCF_015228065.2 Penaeus monodon
GATGGCTAAGATTTTAAATAATATATTCTTTGTCTTAATATTAACTGTGACTAAACTAATATTAAATGAATATATAATTATTCCAATAGCATTGTCTATCTTCGTTCATTGAATTGAAATTACAGATATTGAGACATCCAAATAGTAAATACGTATTGATTTTACTTATGTTCCATAAGACCTTTATAAGATATTAAATTATAATCATTAACTTTCCTTTATGAAAATA
>NC_051413.1:22664174-22664427 GCF_015228065.2 Penaeus monodon
CTATATATATATATGCATAAACTCATAGATCGTAGTAAATTCTTGTATGAATTTACGTTGCACAACCATTTTGGCAATGAGCTTTTGGATAGAGATCCCATCGTGTTATAGCATATGGTACTGTAGAGTAAATTCCAACCATTGCATAAATCTTTTATGCATTGCAGTCTCTCTTCCCTTGTTACCAGTTCGTTGTAATGTGTTACTATATATTGTATGTGTGTAGATTATCTATTATGAATGAAATAAAACT
>NC_051413.1:22664637-22665008 GCF_015228065.2 Penaeus monodon
AGCAAACATCTTATGTACACAAATTCACGCATTGATATATACCTTTACAGCCTTAGGATATCTTTCCACCGCAGATTGTGACGGCACTGCAATAGAGCCACAGCGGTGAGTTATAGAGCCTTTTAGGGTGAAGTGACAGAGAGTGTCAAGGATACTTAAACATGCAGTACCTCGACAAAGGCTCTCTAGTTTAAGTTAAAGGTTAATGTTGGTGCGACATGAAATAAGTTTCAGAGACGGTGCGAGTGAATTACTTCAGTTATGTTACAATCTACAGGGTGTTTTCCGTATGAAAGGAATGGTATTGGGATGTACAATATGCAATGTTTTTTACTAAGGAAACTTTGGGTGACATATAGCAAAGATTACAC
>NC_051413.1:22665243-22665467 GCF_015228065.2 Penaeus monodon
TATAAGCGCAATAACCTCCCTTGGGTCCAAACACGAAGAAAAGGCCAACCGACCCAAGCAAGAACGAGTAAAGACAAGTCCCAGAGCGGAAGGCCAATATTAGGGCGTCAAATGTAGCTTCAGCAAACCCAGGTCAGTTTCCTCGCCGGTGTATAAAAAGGGTTCGACCAGGAATAGCGCCTCAGTGCGAAAAAGAATTGAAGGGAGGAAGGTAGCGATGGCCT
>NC_051413.1:22667702-22668156 GCF_015228065.2 Penaeus monodon
CCCAGAATGCCACAGTTTTCATCTTTAAAAGGCAGCCCAAGGAGACAAATAGGTAATCAGTCCTCTCATAATTGGCACATTCACCTCCCTGGGACACTGATCGTCCCCAATTAAGCGAAGGATTCCCTCTACTTTCCCCGTCTTTCTTCCTCTTCCTTCATTCTCTGTTTTATCATGTTCTCAACCTCATTCTATCTTATTGGATTCACGTAGAGTGGGCATTGCAAAGATGAAAATTAGTGCTTTCTCAAGTATTTTGGCGAAACAAGGGTTAATTTAATTACGTATTTATCTTATTATTTCCTCTACCATGACTGTAACATTGAAAGAAAATTATATCTTATCTATTAATTCCAATTTCGGTTCCCATCTAGAAATGCTTTTTGCCATCCTCATAAAAGTAGTAAATAGTCTAACTTCAAAAATCGTATCTGACTTACAGACCCCTGCCCCC
>NC_051413.1:22668207-22668601 GCF_015228065.2 Penaeus monodon
GCTCCACGCAGAGAAACCGGAGGAGGGAAGGGAAGTGGAAGAAAGGATACAATTATTCTCCTAATCACTGTGTATCAATTGCAGGAAGATTTCTCTCTTTTCCCGACAAGCTGCTCGGGTTTCCTAGGCTTCAGGATATGGATTAGAGCGGGGCATCACCAAAAAACTTCGAAGAGGGGGGGGATAGGAAGAAATTAGTTCAGATTAGGATAGTTTTATCTCGGGTTTTGCGGGGATTTCATGGCGAAGTATGGGGTGATACGGGGGACTATTTTACTTCATAAAAGATGAAACGGGGAAAGCGATATGATAGGAAATACAACTCCTCGCGTTTTAACACCTGTTCAGGTTTTAACGGTTTACTTTGTTTTAGAAATTGGTTTTTTTTTTAAAA
>NC_051413.1:22668909-22669104 GCF_015228065.2 Penaeus monodon
TTTTTATATATATTTCACTTTGTAATTGCTTCTTCGGATACAGCAATATCTGAGTTTATTTGAAGAGGATACTAGTCGAAAACCATGTTTTCCCAGCCTCAAGAGAAGGACATTCTGACAAACGAATTTACTTTGTTTTATTTTTGTTCTTTTCATGTTTATTTGGGGAAATCTTTTTCCCTTTTCTTGATATTT
>NC_051413.1:22669235-22669340 GCF_015228065.2 Penaeus monodon
GTTATATATATAGAAAAAAAGAAGTAAAGTAAATTTATCCTCAGTAAAAAGTGAGCAGAATAAAAATAAAACAAAACATAATTCGTTTACATAGCTAGATAAATT
>NC_051413.1:22669376-22669606 GCF_015228065.2 Penaeus monodon
GTGTCTGGTATTCTTGTAATTATTTTTTATTTTGTACTTCATTTATTCAAAGTTTAGACTTGACTTCACATAAAGTAGTAATCTGCTGTATAAACATTATTGCTGTAATAATATTGATACTAATAATTCATGCTGTTTTATATTATATACTGTATCATCATAGTGCACTGATACTGACATCCTCTATTTGCTGTATTCTATACTGATATGCACAAAATTTTATTTCATCG
>NC_051413.1:22669872-22670175 GCF_015228065.2 Penaeus monodon
TTTACTGTATAGGGAATGTCTATAAATACTCTACACCGAAATTATATTTACTACACGCTACACTGATTTTGATACAACAAAGATAGCATTCTCCTATTTTACTAATTAACAATCTAATATGGAGTACTGCTTATGTAAAGTTGAAGGTGACCTGTTAGATTTAAAAAAAAATGTTACTGTTTCTTTCTTTTTTTCCTTTTTTAGATCCAGCGTAAGAAGGCGAATAATGATAAATAATAGAATCGGAAGTTAAAGAGAATTATTAAGGGAAGAGAGGAAGAACAGAGAGCGTTGTAGAAAATT
>NC_051413.1:22670384-22671887 GCF_015228065.2 Penaeus monodon
GAAACCGAAGAATATGTAGTAGCACTTGATGTTATTTCTTGTTGTTATAGGTGAAGAAGGAAAGCAAAAGGGAGAATGCGTGACATACAAGTAATTAAAGAAACTGAAATAAAATATATCAGTTGGCAAGCGTCCATCCACATGCCATAAACTTTTTCGTCGAAATCATCCCTTTCTCTCTCTCTCCTGTTTGCAATGAACGGTGCGAAGGACAGACTGCGAAAAATATCTTTAGCGTTCTATATGAAGTTCATGCTTCACATCAAAACTAATCAGGATATCAGCTTTTATCGATTGTGGGCATCACGGTGGAATTACATAATCCCCACGAACGCTTTCATAATAAGTCTCACTATGTCTTGACAGTTCTAGATTTTGGATCTGAAAGTCTATTCTTTTGCATATAAAGATACATATTTCCCTAAATATTCAAATAACAAGTATGAATTTAATAATGGATCTTTTGCTAAAATAGATTACAACTATATCTTCGCTGCAGAATAATGGGCGTGTGAAATAATCAGTTCAAGTAAACAGATTCTCACTTTCCTCTGTGGACATTCGTTAAGTGAACTTTTGATTTGATTACGTAAAATGCAGCTAATTATCAGCGAAGAGCAATATCCTGTTCGGTTATTGCTATTGACTGCAATCATTAGCAATCGTCACTTTCCCTCTAGGGATTTGCTGAAATGCTCATCTCATGTGAACAATAATCATTTTGCAGAAACTTTCCAATTTTTTCTGAAAGTACAAAATGATCATTAATTTCTAAGATGGTTATTTATTTCCAAAATGTTTGATTATATCCAAAAGGGTTTATCTATTCTAAAATGGTTATTCATATCCAAAAATTTATTATTTCTAAAAGGTTATTTACTTCCATAATGATTTTCTAAGATATCTATTTCCAAAATGGTTATCTATATCCGAAATGGTTATTTCTTTTCAAAATGGTTATTCATATCCAAAACGGTTATTCATTTCCAAAATGGATATTCACATCCAAAATTATTATTTATTTCCAAAATGGTTATTAATTTCCAAAATGGTTATTAATTTCCAAAATGGTTATTTATACCCAAAATGGTTATTTATTTCCAATGCATTTATTTCAAATCTTAAATCGATTAACCGCAGGGAAGTCCAGAAAAAAAAAAACTATCATTTTGCAATTCGACTTTAGGACTCCAGAAAGTCGTGATAATTTCTCGCCTTTTGAATGAATTGCAAGTTGCACATTTTCAAGTTCTGCAACAATCTTCCTCATCTTTCCCGACTGTGACCAAGCTTGACCTTATATCTTTTCCTTTAATTTTCTTTCGATTCCTTGTGAGCGTCTTCATTAAATAGGCTTGTTTAAACCCTTTCCGACTGGACACTTTTATGAAAGTATGTTGTCTGTCTGTTTTGTGTCTCTGTTTCTACAGAATATATAAGAGGGAAAAATGGAAATAAAAAAGGACAAGATAAAAAGAAAAGAAACAGTCCAATAAAAGGCAA
>NC_051413.1:22671944-22672093 GCF_015228065.2 Penaeus monodon
ATAATAATAATAAATATTAATAAGAAAAGAGGAAGAAGGACGGAAGAAAATCCATAAATAAAAATACTAATAAACAAAATAAATTTAATGAAAGAAATAAAATATCAAAAGAAGAAAAGAAAGGAATCCATAATATTAGTAATAAAACG
>NC_051413.1:22672119-22672251 GCF_015228065.2 Penaeus monodon
CGTTTTATTACTAAAATTATGGATTCCTTTCTTTTCTTCTTTTGATATTTTATTTCTTTCATTAAATTTATTTTGTTTATTAGTATTTTTATTTATGGATTTTCTTCCGTCCTTCTTTTCTTATAAATTTAT
>NC_051413.1:22672313-22673953 GCF_015228065.2 Penaeus monodon
TTGCCTTTTATTGGACTGTTTCTTTTCTTTTTATCTTGTCCTTTTTTATTTCCATTTTTCCCCTCTTATATATTCTGTAGAAACAGAGACACAAAACAGACAGACAACAGACTTTCATAAAAGTGTCCAGTCGGAAAGGTTCAATCAAGCCTATTTAATGAAGACGCTCAACAAAGGAATCGAACGAAACTTAAAGGAAAGAGATAAGGTCAAGCTTGGTCACAGTCGGGAAAGATGAGGAAGATTGTTGCAGAACTTGAAAATGTGCAACTTGCAATTCATTCAAAAGGCGAGAAATTATCACGACTTTCTGGAGTCCTACAGTCGAATTGCAAAATGATAGTTTTTTTTTTTCTCTGGACTTCCCTGCGGTTAATCGATTTAAGATTTGAAATAAATGCATTGGAAACAAATAACCATTTTGGGTATAAATAACCATTTTGGAAATTAATTACCATTTTGGAAATTAATAACCATTTTTGGAAATAATTTAACCATTTGGATATAAATAAACCACTTTGGAAAATAATCGTTTCGGATATGAATAACCCCTTAGAAAATAGATAACCATTTTTTGGGAAAAAAACAAAATGTTTGGAAATTAATAACCTTTTTGAAAATAAATAATAATTTTGGATGTGAATATCCATTTTGGAAATGAATAACCGTTTTGGATATGAATAACCATTTTGAAAAGAAATAACCATTTCGGATATAGATAACCATTTTGGAAATAGATATCTTAGAAAAAATCATTATGGAAGTAAATAACCATTTTAGAAATAATAATTTTGGATATGAATAACCATTTTAGATATAGATAACCATTTTGGATATAATCAAACATTTTGGAAATAAATAACCATCTTAGAAATTAATGATCATTTTGTACTTTCAGAAGAAATTGGAAAGTTTCTGCAAAATGATTATTGTTCACATGAGATGAGCATTTCAGCAAATCCCTAGAGGGAAAGTGACGATTGCTAATGATTGCAGTCAATAGCAATAACCGAACAGGATATTGCTCTTCGCTGATAATTAGCTGCATTTTACGTAATCAAATCAAAAGTTCACTTAACGAATGTCCACAGAGGAAAGTGAGAATCTGTTTACTTGAACTGATTATTTCACACGCCCATTATTCTGCAGCGAAGATATAGTTGTAATCTATTTTAGCAAAAGATCCATTATTAAATTCATACTTGTTATTGAATATTTATGAATATGTATCATTTAATATGCAAATGAATAGACTTATCAGATCCAAACTCTAGAACTGTCAAGACATAGTGAGACTTATTATGAATGCGTTACGTGAGATTATGTAATTCCACCGTGATGCGACAGATCGATAAAAGCTGATATCCTGATTAGTTTGATGTGAAGCATGAACTTCATATAGAACCCTAAAGATATTTTTCGCAGTCTGTCCTTCGCACCGTTCATTGCAAACAGGAGAGAGAGAGAAAGGGATGATTTCGACGAATAAGATTATGGCATGTAGATGGACGCTTGCCAACTGATATATTTTATTTCAGTTTCTTTAATTACTTGTATGTCCGCATTTTCCCTTTTGCTTTCCTTCTTCACCTATAACAACAAGAAATAACATCAAGTGCTACTACATATTCTTCGGTTTC
>NC_051413.1:22674163-22674468 GCF_015228065.2 Penaeus monodon
AATTTTCTACAACGCTCTCTGTTCTTCCTCCATTCCCTTACTAATTTTCTTTAAACTTCCGATTCTATTATTTATCATTATTCGCCTTCTTACGCTGGATCTAAAAAAGGAAAAAAAGAAAGAAACAGTAACATTTTTTTTTAAATCTAACAGGTCACCTTCAACTTTACATAAGCAGTACTCATATTAGATTGTTAATTAGTAAAGTAGGAGAATGCTATCTTTGTTGTATCAATATCAGTGTAGCGTGTAGTAACAATATAATTTCGGTGTAGAGTATTCATAGACATTCCCTATACAGTAAA
>NC_051413.1:22674732-22674983 GCF_015228065.2 Penaeus monodon
ATACATTGGTAATATCGATGAAATATAAATATTTGTGTCAATATCAGTATAGCATACAGCAAATAGAGGATGTCAGTATCAGTGCACTATGATGATACAGTATATAATATAAAACAGCATGAATTATTAGTATCAATATTATTACAGCAATAATGTTTATACAGCAGATTACTACTTTATGTGAAGTCAAGTCTAAACTTTGAATAAATGAAGTACAAAATAAAGTAAGTAATTACAAGAATACCAGACAC
>NC_051413.1:22675019-22675150 GCF_015228065.2 Penaeus monodon
AATTTATCTATCTATGTAAACGAATTATGTTTTGTTTTATTTTTATTCTGCTCACTTTTTACTGAGGATAAATTTACTTTACTTCTTTTTTTCTATATATATAACCACACACATGCACGCACCCCACACCA
>NC_051413.1:22675253-22675427 GCF_015228065.2 Penaeus monodon
CAAGAAAAGGAAACAGATCCCAAGTAAAACATGAACAGAACAAAAATAAAACAAAGTAGAATTCGTTTGTCAGAATAGTCTTCTCTTGAGGCTGGAACACATGGTTTTCGACTAGTTTCCTCTTCAAATAAACTCAGATATTGCTGTATCCGAAGAAGCAATTACAAAGTGAAA
>NC_051413.1:22675803-22676232 GCF_015228065.2 Penaeus monodon
CACATGAAAAACAACAAAACCGTATTTGTAAAAAAAAATCCAATTTCTAAAACAAAGTAAAACCGTTAACACCTGAACAGGTGTTAATAAAATCGCGGAGGATTTTGTATCTCCTATCATATCGCGTTTCCCCGTTTCATCTTTTATGAAGTAAAATAGTCTCGTATCACCCCTTACTTCGCCATGAAATCACGCAAACCAGAGTATAATAACTGATCTCTAATCTGAACTAATTGCTTCCTATCCCCCCCCCTCTTCGAAGTTTTAGGTGATGCCACGCTCTAATCCATATCCCTGAAGCCTAGGAATCCTCGAGCAGCTTGTCGGGAAATGAGAGAAATCTTCCTGCAATTGATACACAGTGATTAGGAGAATAATTGTATCCTTTCTTCCACTTCCCTTCCCTCCTCCGGTTTCTCTGCGTGGAGC